>NC_091828.1:44233333-44550000 GCF_038994185.2 Dermacentor albipictus | reverse complement strand
CTCAGTGGAGCACCAGTGAAGAGCCACTTGACAGCACAGGGAGCATTGCTCTTAGATGTAGAGACAGAAGGACAAGCCAACGTCCTTCTAGAGGCCAAGAATATCGGCGGCATAGTCATATCTGCCCGTGTCCCACACAGTTATATGAAAAACACATGCATTGTTAAAGGAGTCCCTAAATGGTACTCGGATGAAGAGCTGCTCACCTACCTGAGACCTCAGGGAGTATTCCATGCAAGAAGAATCATCCGTCGGGTCCAAACCTCGTCATCTGAATGGGAGTCAAGGCGCACTAACTCGGTGGTTCTCACATTTGCTCCAAATTCTAAATGCCCGGAGAAGATCAACCTTGGTTTCACCAGACACGCGCTTGTCGACTACGTGGAGACACCACCACGCTGTTTTAAGTGTCAGCGCTTCGGACATATCGCTAAGTACTGTCGTGGGGAACACAGGCGCAAGCGCTGTGGGGGACCTCATGGATTTAAGACGTGTGCAAGTAAAGACAACTTTGTATGTGCAAATTGCGGCGGTGACCATCCTGCTAGCTACGGTCGATGTCCTGCGCAGACAGCTGCTCAGCGAAGAAATAACTTGTTTGTTCTGGGTCCAAAGAGTTCAAGCGCACCATCGAACACGAAGACGTCCAGAGCGCCACAACTAACTGGTTTGGAAACAGAGTACGCATCTCATTTCCCGCGTCTCACACCGATAAACGAACTTGTTGAGCCAACGCAAACGGTCACAGCCGCAAACCGACCTCAAGTACCACTTGGCAACAGTCAGCAAGAAAACTGCCAGCATGTGATACGCGCTTTGTTCACGGCACTACGTTCCCGCGTCGTGAAGATGCCTGCTAGTTCAAAGGATATGCTGGAAGCAGTGCTGGCTCTTGAGTCAGTAATACTCTGCTCTACTTCCACATGCCCTCAGTAGCATAATGGCGATTTCTCGCCTACTTCGTCCATTCCGTCGTCCAAAAGTACCCTTAATAACGCAATTGAACTGCGCCAGTATTCTACAGCGTCTTTCTGAACTCAGCCTTTTCCTTCGAGACATACCTATACCAATTCTAGCCCTCTCGGAGGCTGGTCTCCCAAATGGAAGGACGATCCCAGGGTACGTTAGACATGCAAATCCGAGTATACCATCATTTGCAAATGGAAGTGCGGTGATATACATCAGGCGAGAAATACCTCACGTCACCTTACCAGTGCAAGACCTTTGTTCTACCTTCTTGGAAGTCGCCGCTGTGCAAGTGTGCCTAGGAAAACGAATACTCAGTGTGGTGTCGGTGTATATAAGTCCGCGCAGGAAGGTCTCCATGGAGGCGTTCATGAAGGACCTTTGCATTCGTTGCCCCTCTCCTATAATAATCTGTGGCGACTTTAACGCACATCATTCGCTTTGTGGAGATAAGACTGCAGATTCCCGAGGCAAGGAACTTGTCGCAGCCATGGATGCTGCTGACTTATGTATCGCGAACGATGGCAAACCGACTTTCTTCAGACCACCAGATTCATGGAGTGCCATAGACCTCGTGATCTAATCTACAGACCTTGTCGTATCTTCAACAACGGCCCCAGACAGGATGGGCAGTGACCACTTTCCGATCTTCACCAACATCACCTGATTTCACACTGCTGGGCGACACTTCTGTGCTGTGACCTGCTGGAACACATACAGACAAGCGTTGGATGAATCCCCTGGTGAGCTGTTCGCAGATATGCTGCGGGGTGTGTTGTGTCCAAGTTAAGCTCGGAAGTACGAGTGACAAGCGACAAATTTCTCTCGGCGTCCCACAAGGAAGTGTCCCATCTCCCTTGCTTTTTAACGTTGCCATGGCCAGCCTTCCAGGTGCCCTGAAAGTAGGTCAGATGGCAGTTAAAATGTCCATCTACGCAGATGACATCTGCATTTGGATCTCGGGGTACCAATACAAACGTTTGACCCGGATAGCCCAGGCGGCAATCTCCACTATCGATCGCCACTTATCGACGCTTGGCCTATCTTTATCAGCAGAAAAATCTGCCTTCATGCTTTTCCCGGGAGTGAGACGCAAGTCAACACGTCTGACGCTGAATATCAGAGGGCATTCAATTCTTCGTGCAACTCATGTTCGATGCCTGGTCGTCATTATCGACAACAAGCTGCTATGACGTGGTGCGGTCGAAAGTGTTGTCGCTGCATCAGTGAAAAGAGTCAACGCACTTCGTCGATTGGCAGGTGTACGTTGGGGCGACAATCCTATATCCATGCTTAAACTGAATGCTGCACTGATAACAAACCGCATTCTCTATCAGCTCCCTCTGATATAACCGTCATCGAGTCAATTCGAGCGCTTGGAGGCAGTGCACAGAAAGGGACTTCGCTTGGCGATGGGAGTTCCAACGGCGGCTTCAAACAAGAATATCACTAATGAGGCAGTCTTTTCCACTCCGCCTCTTGGCATCTCAGGCCTTGCTGACGCAGCTATTAAGGCTGGGCGAGTCACGCGAAGGCGTGGCGCTTCTCCGGCGGCTAAGAGCAAGAACACGCTCACATTTCCATGCGGCGCTGAACACCTTCCGATATTTAGGATTGGAATGGCCTAAACGAAGTCTCCTTGACCCGCCATGGTCTTTTTCGGACGTTAACTGCAGCCTCAATGTACCCCACCTACCGACGAAACTCACCATTTCAACTGCCGAAGCAAATTATATTGTGCTGGACCACTTGACCACTGTGTTTCAAAGCCATCTACATGTGTACACAGACGGTTCGGTGTGCACACAGATAGCTGTGCAGCGGCATTCTGCATACCACCCCTTGATTTGTCATGGTCTGGCCGACTGGATCGCGTAGTTTCCTCTACAACAGTAGAAAGCGCCGCAATCACCGCGGCTTTGCGGAAACTACGGGCCTTTTCTGCACGAGATGTAGTGGGGCGGATGGATTCCAAGTCAGCATTACAGAGATTACATCGGGGCCTACCTCAAGAGAAATTTACAAGGCAGTTTCTGGCACTGATTGACGACCTAACGAGCAAAGGATTTAACATAAGGTTTCAGTGGATTCCATCACACGTAGGAATTGATAGAAACGAGGAAGCTGACGCCCTTGCACGCCTAGCGCTGACATGGGTCCCAAAAGTGAAAGCTCCAAACGTTTTTCAAAACACTAAGGGTGCAATCCACCCTCACTTTAGAGAGATGCACAAGAATCCACACGAATCCTGTGTGACTCATGGATTTGCACGCGAACAAGCGACGATTTTATACCTCATCAGGACCGACTCCGCGTATACCCAGCTTGGTTATTCAAGACTGGGCTTCGTGCTTCCCCACTCCGTGTTTTCTGTGGTGGCATTGGCAACATCGAACATTTCATTTGGCTATGCCCGCAGTTTGACACAGAAAGAAGCGATGGTCGACAACCTACAAAAGAGTGGTCTCACGCACAGGACCTTTGAAGACGTTGTTTTCCCCGGAGGGCCCACGGCATTCCGGAAGAGAGCGCAACGACTGCTGATAGCCTTCCTGCGAGACACGGGGCTCATAGACACCTCGTGACACACCCCTGATCTCAACTCGAAGGCGGATCAGGCGGAACAATTGCCGGCTATGTATGCCAGGCTAACCCCGCCTGCTTCAACATCACCACCACCACCTACATTAGAATCATATATAAGAAACATGGGAGGTAGTAAGTACTGGAGAATGCAAAAACCAGACTAGGAGTTAAAATAAATTTTATGAAGGAAATTATACAATTGCAAGGAGCGAATGCAGCAAAACTAAATGAACTAAACGAAATTGACAGTAATGGACAAAAAATTTACCCAAACATGCGCGGCCACGTGACGGCTTCAAGGTCACCGATTATGGGATCGATCGCCTAGAATGCTGCGTCGCCAACGCCGCGGGAATCCCCAGGAGGGAATCGGAAGATGACACGGTGTGTGCCAACTACAAACAGAACATTCTAGTGATCAGCACGCCATAAATACAGAGCGCGCCGAAAAATACAGGACCATCACTAGACTGAGGATGGGAGACAAGGAGTTCGAAGCCAACGCGTACGAGTCGGCTCCAGAGGATACATCTAAGGGAGTGATAAGAGGAGTAAAGCACGAGGTGTCTCCTAGAGAAACAGTGGAGATGCTTGTAACTCCAAGGAATCTGACGGTCTTCATCGCCAAAAGGATAGGAAACACCACGAACGTCATCCTTTTCGACGGGCATCACGTTCCAAACTACGTGAGATACGGAAGGGCACTGGTCAAGTGCTCACTATACCGGAAGCAAATAGACGTATGCTACCAGTGCGGACGCCTCGGCCATAGAGTCGATGTCTGCCCGAACCCGAACAGCAGGATATGCAGAGGATGCGGGAAGGAGAACCCGCCACAGGACCACGAGTGCGAAGCCAAGTGCCAACTCTGCGGCAAAGACCAACCTCCGGTGGATCGCCGATGTAATGCCATATACAAGTTACCGTACTTGGTAAAGAAGCGCCGCTAGGAGCGAGCCAGACGAGAGGAAGAAGCGATGTACTACGAAAGGGAAGTTGAGACTCTACAGGCCAGGACGGGAAGACTGGAGACAGCAGTCGGAACATCGGACAAGGGACGGATCTGGACTGGAAGACTTCCCCAAGCTCCAGGCAAGGGAAAGGGGCCGCTCGACGTCCAACAACCAAACCAGATCGCGATCGTGGTCCCGATCGAGATCCAGACCCAAGACCAGTGATACCGGATCTCCCAGAGCACAGGGGGGAGGAGGATTCCAGAGCCTCAAAGGAAAGAGCAACGTCAACGGCGCCACGGGACCCTTACAGGTGAGCTGGGCGGACGCGGCTTCCGGGGCGCGTGTGGAGGCAGACTGCATTTCAAGATATAGTTAAGGCGCTAGAGAAAGAATGGGCGCAGATCAGGCAGAGCAATGTGGCATTTATGGATGAAATCGGAAAACTCGGGGAAGAGAACAACCGTTTGAGGAGCGGGAAAGTGCCACGCAACGAGGAAACCTCGCGAGTTATAAGGGAGGAAAAAGACACAGCAGTGGAAAAAGACGTAGCACTCACCCCCCCCCCCCCCCCATTAAACGTAAAACCGAGAACGCTCCGATTGAAACCTGAAACCGGAGTAAAGAAACCCAAGCCAGCCACGACGCCCCAAAGAAGACAGGAGGAATTTTAACAGAAAATCGCAACCAGCATCAAACAGAACGAAACCAAACTAGAACTGGAAGTGAGGCTTGAGACAAAGATAGAGGCGCTAGGAAAGGCGATACTACAGAAAGTGTAACAAATGATGGCTGACTTCGAAGCGAAACTAGCAATATGGGGACCGCAAACAAGTAGGGGTGGACCAGTTAAAAGGGCCATTAAGCCGTACACTAGGCCCCCGGTACCCGCGGAGGGATTGGAGAATTTGTAACGCCGCCATGGACAGACGAATTAGATACGCGATTTGGCGATGTAATTGTAGAGGACACGATCGAAAACGATGCACTTTGCAACAACACCTTAAAGACAAAACCCGGATATTTTAATAATGCAGGAAATGCACGGGCTGGCAAAATTGTCGGGATACAAGTACTTTGGTACTGCCAAACAAAAGGGAGACGAAAGTGCTAACGACGTTGCTAAAGCGAAATCACTCGGTCGTTCAATACGACATGGAGGTTAAGTCAATCGATCATTCTTCTATAACTCGTACCCTTGCGTAAAACGAAGGACAGTCTCTTTATATTAAATATTTATAGCAGTCCAAAGTGCAGACACTATAAATTTCGATCGCTTTATAAGGAAACCCTAGCCATAGCGGACAGCCGAGCGGTAGTAAACGGAGGCGACTTTAATGCCTAACACGCGGCATGGGGTTACAAAAACGAAACTAAAAAAGGCAGGAACCTATGGCTAGACGCGCAACAGGAAGGCCTGACCCATCGGTTCCCCCGAGAATAGGTACCAGCGTTTGCGCGGATACTACGCCAGATTTAACATTCACCAAGAACATACGGGACACGCAGTGGACAAATACGCAACACGACTTTGGGAGCGATCACAATATACTAAATATAACGGTAAGGGCAGGACCGCGCAACACAAAGGGGAGGCCACTTAAGATTGTCGACCGGGACAAGGGAGGAGGCCGACGACACGACATAAGGTATTGAGGAATGGACCGAAAAACTAGAGGGAGATGTGGCGGCAGCTACGAAAACGGTCTTTCGGAGGCGCATTTAGAGAAGGTAGGCAGTAAGCTTCTACACATGTGGGAAGCTAAGGCAGGGTTGCAACGGAGATGGAACAAAAATACAACCGGACGCTTCGTAGAAAGATAGCCAAATTGAACAAGGACATAGAACAGTACGCCCAGCAGCTATGCAGACAACAATGAGAGGACAAATGCAACATCGACAGTCAGATAGGAATGGCAAAAACGTGGAACATCCTTCGATATTTGTTAGACCCCGATGGGACAAAGTCGGCACATAGGCAAAATATAAGTCGGCTAATACAAACGTACCGAGGGACAGAGCAGGACTTCCTCAAGGAAATCGAGCAAAGATACATCTCGCAAGCGCTGCCCGTCATACACTCTGACTACACAGGGCAGGTAAATGACGAATTAGACAACAAAATCGGTGAGTCAGAGGTCAGGGCAGCCCTACAGAAACTCAATACCAAGTCGGCGCCCGGATTAGACGGGGTAACGAATAAAACGCTAAGGAACTTGGCCGATGGGTCTATAGCTAAGTTAACCGAATATATTAACAAATGCTGGGAGGCAGGGCAGATTCCGCAGCAATGGAAGACGGCACAAATCGTGTTAACAACTCAACCGGGCAAGCGACTGCAAATTGAGAACTTGACACCCATATCTCTCACTTCTTGCGTGGGGAAACTCATCGAGCACGAGGTCCTAGTGAGGATAACCACCTACCTTGAAGACTGGGACGCACTCCCACCCACAATGATAGGATTCCGGAGAAATCTCTCAGTGCAGGACGCTCTGTTACAACTAAAACATCAGGTCATAGACGATTCGGGCAGATCGACAAAGGTAATTCTCGGGTTGGACCTAAAAACAGCCTTCAATAATCTAACAGATGCAACGATACTAGATAGAGTAGGCGAACTAGGGCTGGCAAAATGGACGTACGATTATGTACGCAATTTTCTAATGGGCAGAAAGGCAAAGATCACGATAGCGGACCTAGTTTCGGAGGAGATCGAGATAGGCAACGCAGGTACGCCACAGGATTCGGTCTTATCACCGATGCTATTCAACCTGGTGCTAATCAGGCTGCCAGCCAAGCTACAAGTCATCCAGGGTCTCAATCATACCTTATACGCAGCCGATATCACCCTATGGGTGAGAAATGGAAGTGACGGGCAAATAGAACAAACGCTTCAAACAGCGGTCGAAACAATCGAAAAATATCTAGAGGGGACAGGGCTAACATGCTCGGCAGAGAAATCGGAGCTGTTGCTGTACAGACGGACTCGCAGAGGTCGCAAACCAGGCAACTACAGGGAAAATCTCACCCATAGAGGAGATACAGTTAAAGACGGCCGATGGGAAACCCATACCCAAGGTCAATAGGATCAGGGTATTGTGGCTCCTCATTGAAGCCAAGGGCAACAACGGAGAAACTCTCAGAAGACGGGAGGGAACTGTAGCGCAAATCATGAGGCTAAACAGAAGGATAACAAAGATAGCGGGATGAGAGAGAAAAAAAAGATCAGGTTAACACAGGCCGTCCTAATAAGTATAATAGTATACGTAGCGCCATGCTTAAAATGGCAGGTCGCGGAAAAGATCAAACTAGAATAACTCATTCGGAAAATACACAAACTAACCATAGGGCTACCGATCAGCACCAGCACGGACAAGTTGCTGCAATTAGGCCTACACAACACGATAGACGAGCTCATTGAAGCGCAATGTACGGCACAATATGAACGCCTCTCTAAGACTAGAGCAGCCAGACACATCCTAGAGTGATCAGACATAGGTTACCACACACATCACGGTGTCAAGGTGGGCATACCGAGAGAGACGAAGGAAACAATGGTAATAGCCCCCATACCAAAGAGCATGCAACCAGAACACAATAAGGACAGACGAGAGAACAGAGCGAAGCAAATACAGAAGAAATTCGGCAACGACAAGAACGCAGTCGTTGAAGACGCGGCTCGATGCAGTCGCAGACGGGGGTTTACGGCAGCCGTAATCGATAGGGAGAAATGGTGCAAGACGTGCGCGACGATACGCACCACAAATAACGAGATACCGGAAGAAGTAGCCATAGCGCTCGCAGTAGCTCAGACCAACGCAGCCGTGATAGTCAGGGACTCCCAGACGGCAATAAGAAACTATGCCAACGGCCGAATCACCCCAGAGGCACTACACATTCTTCTTGCAGGAGGCCAAAATTGCAAAAGAAAGATATACATCACCTGGACACCCGCTCACACCCTCGCGGAGGACGGCAGCAACGAGGCGGCACACGACGCGGCTCGAGGATTTTAGGACTGAGCCGCAGTCGCAAGTGACGCCCCGACACCCTCCGGACGTGACGGTACGGTAAATGAGTGGGAACAGGAGGACAGAATGACAACATATAATGACATCACGAAACATTATAGGTTAGAGGCGCATATTCCCGTGACCTCACGCAAAATTGACAAAAAAGCAGTCAGTCGCATGGCGGCAGTTACTAACTAGGACGTATCCGAATCCTGCATTCTCGTACATCATATATCCGGATGTATATCCAACGGGCAAATGCAACACATGTGAATCCAGAGCCACTCTGGAGCATATATTATGGGAATGCCGAGAGATATACAACAATATAAAAATCGCGGCCTCTAGCAGCAGCCTTCGCACGTGCTGGGAAGCCGCGCTGGGAAGCCCCGCCCTTGAGGATCAACTATGGGCCATCCAGCGGGCCGAGGACGCCGCCAGGATCCACGAACTCGTGGCCATCACCTAGGCGGAGCCTTTGGCCCTCCCCACCAACTCGCAGGGCACACAAAGCTCTTTCCTCCTCTTCCTCCAAACATGCAATACAAACAGAGAATTTCAAAATATACACGACCATACATGCAACAATAGAAACAAAAAACCTTGGAAATATGCATGACCATTAATTAAAAAGAAAGGTAGCAGAACAGTGGAATATTTGAAGTAATAAGGGTGAAAGAAAAAAAAGAGAAAAGTTCATGTTAAATATTTTCTGTTAGAATTTTTTTCTTGAAATATGGATGTTGAACGACTCAAAGTGGTATGGAATTCCAAAATGAAAGAGCTGAAAAATGAACTGATTGTTTGCCATAGATGGTGCGCCCCTGAGGTAAAATGAGATTGTTTAAAGCAAATCTAGTGACATTAGTGTTTATCAGGCATGTTTTAGGAATTATACATGCAGGAACTTGATTATTCAATAGCTTAAAAATAAATATGCCCAAATAATGCAACAGTTTCTTTGACAGACAGAATGTTATTAGAGCGTAGCAATAGGAGAGCAGTAGTATATAGCATATAGGGACTAGAGGTGACTATTCTAATTGCTTGGTTTTCCAAAGTTTGAAGTGAACTGAGGTGAGTGTTATATGTATTTCACCAACGTATTAACGAGTAAATGTGGGAGTGTATAAAAGCGCAGTATAGCGAGACAAGTGTAGAACGGTTAAATAATTGCCGGGCTTTAATCAGTAACCGAATGCTGTAAGCAACTTTCCTTTTAATATTCGAGACATGATAATGAAACTTGAGGTTAGTCTAGTTCAACCCCTAAGAATGAGCAATGAGTGCTAGTAGGGATTAAATGGGAATCAAGACTCTGTAATAGAACAGAACAAGATAGTTTGGGGGGGAATCAATTACAATAAACTTGGTTCTCGAGGGAAAAGTAAGATTATTTATAGATCATTTTTTAACGTTAGCTGAGTCATTATTGAGCTTAGTAACCAAGGAGGAAATATTTTTATCATAGTTAATAATGGTTGTGTCGTCGGCGTACAATACACTGGATGTTAGAGTCAGGCAGATCGTTATTGTAAATTATTCATAATAAAGGTCCGAGAATAGAACCCTGTGGCACCCCTAGGTTAGTAACCTTAGCTTTGGAAAAACATTAGAAATGTTACCTATGTTATGTCTATCCTGCAGATAGGTTGTTTCAGTTTATTGATGCGCTTCAAATGTTTTGCAGAAAAAGTAACTCTAGGAGGTCCCATAGTCAGACTGGGGAGGAACCTCCAACAATAAATACATAGAAGTACACTCAACACGGTTAACAGCAGTAGCAATCCAAGGAACAGAAAGTATTAACAAAGTCGAGTCATAGTATTAGCAATAAAGTATGTATGAACACAAAAAGCAGATCCTAGCAGTATTTGACATACAGAAGCGTAAAAAAATGTACAACACAATCGCTTTCCCAACAAGTGGTGACGAATTTTCCTCTTAAATAAATAAATAAATGAATGAAAGATAATTTAATGGAGGGTGGTAGTGAATTTCATATTGATGTTGCCCAGAAGTTCCCAGTAATTTTGCGGTAGTTAGTCCTTGGTTTCGGTAGGAGGTAGTTATTATGGTGTGGAAATCGAGTGCAAGTGAAATGGGGGGTTCGGTGTTTTGTTATCAACGAAATTGGTAATTCTCCCCGACAAAACTTATACCTCAGGACACTAAGAGTACATTTATTTAAATCCAATACTGACAAAATATATGTGCGGAGTAATGGCAGAGCACTGCGTGAAAATGGCTGTAATTGATTATTCTCAAAGCTTGGTCTTGCGTGTGTTGCAGGGGTGCCAAGTGAGTTGCGTAGGTATTGCCCCAAGAAGAAATGCAGTAAGAGATGCGGCTGTGAAGAAATGCGTAGTAGAGTGAAATTAATATACGTATAGGAAAATAGGGGCGGACTTTGATTAATATTCTGATACCATATGCTGCTTTACGGGCTAATAAGCATATGGGAGTTGTAAATTGCAAATGATATAAGAATACGTAAGTTGTAAAAGTTGCAAATTTCAAATGTTACTGCTATCATAGTAACATTAGTGCTGGCCCAGTTATGCCTATAGCTTCCAACTTTAAAAACAATATGTGATGGCTAATAGTGCCAAAGCTTTCATAAAATCAATAAAAAATGAACCGGCAAAGTACCCTTTATCAATAGCTTCCTTTAAGCGATCCGCTAGGGAGATAACAGCAACGTCTGTCCAATAGCCAGAATGAAAACCATACTGAGAATTGGAAAGAATAATAAATTTAGACGGATAACGTTAATCGAGTAACGGCAAACTGAGTGTTATCCTAAGTGCGACAGTGCAGGCACTTGCTATCCATGCAGGCCTAGACATGGCACGTCGGCAGATCCCTCCCTCCTGTCGAGAGATAATGACTTGTCTGAAGCTTCAACGTCGATGGCAGATGCTCGACACCCGGCAGGGGGACCAATCAGATCGCACAGCGTAGGCTCGGCGCGAATGGATCCTAACAGACGTTCATGGTGGATAGAGCACCTATTTTATGGCGATGGCGCTGCAGAGTGTTATTAAATTTGGACAGGTAATTGGTTAATCGAGTAAGTCAACTTTTCAATCACTTTACTAAAGAATGGCAGTATACATATTTGGCGCTAATTTGTTAGTAAAGGATGATCACCTCTCCTAAAAACTTGAATAACTTTTGCTCGTTTCAGCTCGGACGGAAGAATGCCGGTCCTGGATAATAAATTGTTAATAAAACATAAAACATCACCTATGAGATGAGCAGCTAGCTTTATGTTACTAGGATGAATATTATGAAGACCGGCACTGGTTACTTTCAGCGTGCGAATGACATCAAGAACCTCGTGCGGAGTTGTAGCGCAAAGAAAAAATGAATGTGGCACACAATTCAGTGACAAAGGATGGCTACTGATGACTGGTTTGTCCGGGAAAAAGGCATCGCTGAACGCTCTTACTATCTCAAATGGTTGATCATATGTAATGTGGTCGTTTGTGACGGTATCCATAAATGTCAGTTGTTCATTTTTGCGCAAAAAGGAATTTAAAACTTGCCACTTTTGTCGTGAGTTGCTGCCAGACTGACAAAGTTTGCGCTCATAGTAGCTCTTCCTTGCATTCTTTATCTTGCTGTTCAGTGCGTTGCAAAATTTTTTGTATCTTGCAGGGAGGGCGACATTTAAAGGTTGCCTTTTAGTTTTTTATAGGTTGTCACGGTTACGTATATTGGCTAGCATGCTAGCATTTAACCAATGATTTTGAGGAAGGGAGAGGATTTTCTTGCATTTTTTCTAGACGGTATGTGAATCGATTAATGATACCAAAATTGCGGAGAACTAAGAAATGGCTTCTTGCGGATCATTATTTTCAAGGACAGCAGACCAGTCAGTTTTAGTCAGCTTCCAAAAAGGCATCTTTGTTCCATACGTAGCTGAAGTATGAAATTGTCGGTGACTGCGGCTCTGAGTGGAAGAAAACAAAGATAGGGTAATGATCTGTTATGTCCACATCAAGGATACCAGCCTCTGGAGGTGACGCTCCAGTGGCTGGTACAAACTTTTGCAAAGAAATCAGTGCTTCTACAAGACTTAACGAGTCTGTGAATATTATTGCTCTGTCAAGTTTTAATTTCTTTGTGTTTTACTGCAGACAGTGACGAAAAAGCCGAAGCACAGGGAACAGCGCAACTCGAGCGTCTCTCTGAAACGAGAACCGGAAGACAGATACTGCGGGACCATGGCCTCGAGCCGAGAGAAGGCAAGCAGCAGAGAGACGTACCTATACCGGATAGCATCAACAGAAAGCTCAGGGTCTGCCCGATCCCGAGGAACGTGAGCCCCGAGCACAACAAGGAGTGGAGGTTGGCGAGGGCCAGTCCTCTCGTGGACCTCCACGCCGGAGAAGGCGCCATCTATGTGGACGCGGCGGTGTATCGAGGGAGCAGCGACGCATACGCGGCGGTGGCTGTCGGGGCATCGACGGGTGCAACGAAGACCGCGGCGAGCGTCCGGACTCGAGAAGCGCACCGGGCGGAAGAGGTGGCCATCGCCTTGGCCGTCTCCGACCCCGGATGCACTACAGTGTTGTGCGACTCTAGAACGACAGTGAAGAACTACGCCAAGGGTAGGGTATGTAGTGACGCACGCGCATAGTGCGCAAGGCCGAAGACATCGGACGCAAAAGTGCTGTGGTGATCAAGTGGTTTCCGGCCCACATGGGCAGTGACGTGTCAAAACGCCGGAACGTGAACCACAACGAGACGGCCAACTCGGCCGCGCGAGGACTAACCAACCACGCAGCTGCAAGCACGGCCGACTCGCAGTATTGGTCGCGATGCGGTGGCAAGGACAAGATCCCCACCTTCAACGAAAGAGTGAAGTGGTACAGACTGAACAGACTATACCGCCACATCCCCTGGGGCTTGCTCGAAAGGAGGCAGTGTTATACAGACAGTTACAGACGGGGTCCCTGCTCACCCCGGTGCTAGCTAAGCACGTGTGTCCGAGCATGTACGCGAGTTACGTGTGTAGAGTGTGCGCGAAGGAGCGAGCCACCACGGCTCACATCCTTTGGGACTGTAGCGTAAATCCACGAGAAGCCAGCGAGAAGACGATCCCGCCGCAGCTAGAGGCTGCAACGAGGAGCTATGACCAAGAGACACAACTTAAGGCCGTCCAGCAGGTCTCGGCAGCTCTAGAAAGGCAGCGACCGCACGAAATCGAGAAGGGGGGCAGCATTCCCAGGAAGGGGGCGGTGGCCCTCTCGGACCCGCGGAAATAGCGAGGAACCAAGACCTCGAGGAGCACAACGCACGAGACTGACGTAGTGGCCACGTCGCGGTAAAAGCTTGTCCTTCCTGCGTGCGGGGAGCCTAACCGACTCTGCAGGAATATTTAATAAAGTTGTTCGTTCTCTCTCTCTCGACAGTACCGCATAGGCTTCTGCAGTGTAGATACTTGTTAAGGGGTTCAATACGTCAGATTCAGAAAATGAGGGACCAAGAGCAGCAAAAGATACGCCAGAATGTGATTTTGACGCGTCTGTGTAGAATTCGCAGCAGCAGTACTTAGATTGAAGTTCACGGAAATCCATGACCATTTCGAGGTCAGGAGCTCGCTTTGCGACTTCTACAACGGATACATCAGTCTATCACTTGCCACTCCCAGGGCGGTAGTGGCTTAGTTGGAGGCATTAGGCTATGTACGAAAATTGGCACATCCATTTCTTCGTTGAGCTCTCTTACACGCAGTGACAAAGGTACTCTCATGGAGGGTTTATTACGAGAAAGTGTTTCAAATGTCAAGTCGTTAGCGGTTGTGAAACACGGATGTTCCTTACTTGAGCGAACTTTAAGAAAATTGGTAAAGCTGATGTACGTTCTCTGAATATGGCGTGACCACTCATCTGACTCGACGTATAGACTTTCGACAAGGCTTGTTCTAAATGCGCCAGTGGCCAGACGGATACCCAGATGGCGAACGGGGTCTGCTATCTTTAGCGCGCTCGGGGCGGCAGAGTAATGCACTACGGCACCATAGTCCAGTCGTGATCGAACTAGGCTCCTGTAAAGATTTAATTAACACATTTTGTCGCTACCCCAGGTTGATTGGGATAGGATTTAAAGCAAGTTAATTGTTATTAGACATTTTGCTTTAAGACAGTTCTTGTGTGAAATGAAAGTAAGCCTCGAGTCAAGCATTACAACTAGAAATTTGCGCTCTTTGTTGACAGGAATTTGTTGTCCACCCAGTTCTACATAAAGATCTGGGACCAGACGTCTCTTAAGAGAACACAATAACTTTTGTGGGGGTTGATTTTAAATCCATTTTGGTCGGCCCACTTGAACACCTTGTTTAAGCCCTGCTGTACTTGTTTGTCGCACACTGTAAGGTTGCAGGATTCGAAACGTATTTGTATATCGTCTACGTAGACCGAATAAAAGATGGCTGGTGGCAGTGAAGCATGAAGCGTGTTGATTTTCACGATAAAGAGCGTGCAACTAAGCATGCCTCCCTGGGGTACACACTAAGAAAAAAAAGAGTATCCCTTACTCTTTTCGAAGAGTCTGGACTCGTCACGTATACGACTCACTTTGTGGGAGACACCCGAACTCTTTTGGCAGAGAGTCCCGAGACTATCTGTGCTCAATACAAGGTGTTCGCGTGACTCTGCACACAATAGTCATGCATACTCTGTTGTAATAGTTGCCTATACCCTCTCAAAAGGGTTACAAGACTAGTGCTGAGGGAGTCCGTTAACGATTCTAAATGAGTCGAACGACTCAAGATAAAGTGTCTCGTGAACACTGCAAGAATGATTCAGGTAACTATTCTAGACGAGCCCGATGACTCCACCATGTGTGTCAAGTTACCCTTAGTGCGTGGTGCCGGCCTCTTGCAAATGCTAGCGGCAAATGCGGCCTCTTGCAAGTCGTTTCACTCTTGGATGGCAGTGTCGAGCCGCTTTTCAAAATGTGTCAACAACTCTTGCTGTAAGTACACACGACTACGGCTAGTTCTCAAGAAGACTACTATGAAAAGACAACATAGGATAACAAAGAATCCACAGTAAACTTGACAAAAAGCACATGGCAGGTTAGCAAGAAAAAGTTAATATTTCATCAATCTTTGTTACTGTCTTCTGGAAAATTCAAATGTATAAGTCAGCACAGAATCACTATGAAAGCAAGACAGTTCTCTTTACCATTAAACTGGAATCAATAGCCAACTAAGCAAAACAGTCTTAAATAAATATCCAATATGTAGCCTGCAGCTGCATATGCATGACACTGCAATGCCACTCAGAACCATAATGAGACCCCAAAATATTATGTAACTCATGTAGAAGGTTAATTCACCACCGCACAAGTCTCTTATAATATGTCAAAATATTCATAAGTTCAACCTATTTCCCTGTTCTAAAAGACTTAACTTACGACTTAACATTATAAGCAAGTAAGCTACACATAACAAATAAGAGAGGCTGCACTTAGGTACAAAGGAGACCCATATAATGAAGTGCAATAAAAACAATATTCCAACTTAGATTACATTATCTATGCATTATGCTATGCTTGCTGAAAACAAGTGGTTGGCAATTGATAATCCAGTCTAATAGTAAAAACAGCTGTCTTACCTTATGGTACTCTTGTTGGCACTTTTTCCCACACAATTTGTGCATGTTAGCATGATGAAAATTGATCTGAAAAACACCACATTAAAAAGTTGTGCATCAATTTTATTCTGTCATACAACATGCAACAGTGTATAAAAACCTCATAACTGACAAAATTACAAAAATAAATACAGCAACACTTACACTGATCATTTATTTATGTTGAGAAGCATACTTTTGCAAGACTAAGTAAAATAGCTGACAGACAATTTCAGAGGTAGAAATAACCGCTAATACAAAACTTTCCATAATCCAAACACGTTGACAAAATAAGTAGCACAGGCAGCTGTATTTTGTTACGGCAAAGATAGCGCATGAATGACGAGTACAAGAGGGGAAGCAGAACACATAAACAAACTATACCCAGCCGCATGCACGCAGCTGTAACAATACACATAGTGCACAAAGATCCAAAAGAAACAAAGAGGAAGATGTGAGGAAGGCTTCTTTTACTCATCAAAAGTCATCCTGTAAGAGCACATTATGCACTGGCTGTAATCTATCCTCAGGACATACATAAGTTACTTTAGGTGCCACATTTATAAATCACTCATACAATGTTCTTGTGATTTTCCTTATTCCAATCTTTAGCTTAGCAAGCATGACTGAGTTACGTAAAGCCTCCCTACGGCTTGGCACATATACACAAAGAAGTGTTTCTATAAACACTGGAGGTCACGGACGGATGACAGACACATACCTCTTTTAATTCTTTTGTCTTTGTCATTATGATTACCTACCACAGTAGTCTTTTGTAGAGTGAAACACATCCAAATAACACACTGTGGGCAACCAAGTGTGAATACCTGTTCTCGATTTCTACCTTTCTCTGGTGTCCCGCTAAGGTAACAATGGCGCAAAGGATTGTCTTCCCAATGTATGCATTCCCATACAACAGGAGCAGATGATAAACCACATTAATGGTGCGTGAAATAAAGCATCTGTGCTTGACTTCCCACTGCCGCTCCCATCTGGAATGATCTTTTTTTTGCTTTGTATACACTAGTACAGGTGCTACGTAGTCCCCTTGGAACCCAAAGCAATTCTCACACCACAGCAGGATGTCAATTTTTTTTTATTCTAAGCAGAACTCTCGTTATGGGGGACAATTGCGAACTTATATTTTTGCTTTGTATCTTAATTATGTTGTTGACCTTTAAATTTAGCCACTTTACTACTTTTCTGCAGACAGGCCATTGCACCAATGCTAGGTTTTGAAAACACCAGAGCAGGGTAGAAAGCAAGAAGAGATATTTATAATTTGGGTGCCCTCTCTGCATTACATGGATATGTTTCAATGAACGATAAGACTACTTGGTAGATAAACATATAAAAGATAAGAGAATTAAGCTCAAAGCCTACCAAATTAGTAACTGGGAATTTCATATGCAAATTAAATTTCCTGATTCCCAGTGATGAAACAGTTTTGAGAATATGTGCGAAGGCAACCAAGTGACTCATTCTCACAAAGAAAACAAAATAAAAACAAGCAAGATTACAAGAACTTCGAACTTGCAACCTAAAGTAAGACACCTGACATGACTGATTTATGTATTTACTGAGCATAAATTACAGCTAGCGCATAATCTGCTTGAACAAGATGACAAACAATGAGTTACTGTTGCTTTTTCTCTGGGGCATTTGGCTCTTCTGAACACATGCACATTGTATGGCACAGCTGCGTGGATGTAGCTGGGCATAGTTATGAGTTAGCATCACTCTGTTATTATGGTCCTTCACTATTATCGTTATAATTTATATTTGGCAAGCAGCCTAACTATCGGGTTGATCAGCTGTATTTTAAACAAAACATACTGACAGATTTCCGTTTCTAGCTAACATAAGGAGGCGGGTACATCCTTTCAGATTTCAAGAAACAGCTGTGCAACAGAAAGTCTACGATGACCAGTACCTTTATTATTAAGTGCCATGTACTAGATCTTTCTGCAATGAATACCTCTATTACCAAAAATTGTAGTCTGAAAAACTAATTGGAAAATATTTACAAAAGTGACAGATACTAGAACTGAATTACAATTGCAAATGTTTTCGTAAACAAGATCACAATAATTGAAGTTTTATTAATTTCAGCAAAATGGCTGACCTCCTATTATTGAGGCTAGTCAGTGCTGAAGGTATTGTTAGTTTGTAGGAGTCCTCAGACTGACAGCTCTCAAATATTTATCGCCATACTTGGTGGAACATGCTTTGCTGTTGCAGATATTACTTAGCCACAAAACATTTTGTAAGCTTTATGGGACAATTCTGTGTGGAAGATAAACCTTTCTGATCATGTCTTTTTGGGTTGTGTATCTCGGAACTGGTGCTAGTCTGAGTTCTTACAAACTAGAGGTTATTGAGTACGGTAATTATAATGCCTGCCAGTGCTATAAATTTCTGTTAGCGAAAATTGTCGCATTGTCATGAAGCAGTTATGTTCAATTTTTAGCGGCAGTCACTGCTGAAGCACTCAGTACAAAGCACAAAACAAAGATATGGAGTCAAAATGTAAATGTCGAACAAAGTTATAGTCAATTCTTCATTTCACAGAACTGTCTTTTTTTCTGTTAGTTTGCCAATACCAATTGCACATACACAAACATTTGAGTATTGCACTTCTGGTAAATGCAGGAAATTTCAGTGTTTAACAGAAGCCCTTGGGAAGACAGCCCAGAGTCGCTTCAACAAAAAGACTTGCGTTCAATTTGCGTTTCTAGGTTGTAGGTCACTATAGCAAGGGGCATGTTTTGCTGATTGAATATTACTCGAAACAGTCTTATTATTCGTGCTAGAGGCTTGAAAAGAGAGCAAATTGTAGAGTTCTTCATGCAGATGTCATATATGTCAGTATTTCTTTAGCTGCTTCTTGAGTTATGTCCTACACAATGGGAAAATACACTGATCTTTGCGGGCACTTTCTTGTGTAAATTTTCACAAAAAGCAGTGTGCTGTAGCTACCTCAGCTCTTTGTAGACTGCAAAGTGCCGATATCAATTCAAAGAGCATGTAAAGTTACTAGAAGTATGCAAAATTAGTAGGCAGGCAGAGGGGCCTGCCTACTAATCTTGCATACTTCTCATGCTATTGTGAAAAAAAACTATTGAATATACTTCAAAAACATTTTCTCACAATAGCATGAGAATAACCTTATGCACTTATAGTTGTCCTATACTTCGAAATTTGGCATACGTACTCTTCAAGATATGCAGAATGCTGATATCTAATTGAAATTGCAATCTGTAAAATTATTTAATGTGGCCTAATATATTTTTGCATAGTTCCAGTAATTGTACAAGCCATTTGGATAGGTATCACCACTTTGCAGTATACGAGTAGCTAAATAAGATACAGCATGAAGCTATTACTGAAAATTTTATACACAGGAAAGTGCCCACAAAAATATTTTGCCACTGTGTAGGACATAACTGAAAAACAGCAGCTACACAAAAATAAATGACAATTCAAATCTAATAAAACACTTTATGAATGACAGTATATTCAAATCTCTAGTACAAATATATAAAAGAGTTGTTTCGAAGAGTTAATAAGGGGGTGTCAGTGTATTCTACCAAAGTGTTAGAAAATGCATTCAGGCATACCATGGGGAGCTTTATAAATAGCACACGCACGCATCTGCCTAAAAAGCCCCATGACCTGCTTGAATTCATTAGTCATTTTTGCATTCTGTTGTATGTCACCATTTGCATCCCTTAACATAGAGTGCACGAAACCAAAAACAGCCTATTACCGTATTTACTCGCATAATGATTGCACTCGCGTAATGATCGCACTCCTAAATTTTGTCGTCAAAATTCGATTTTTTAAATTTCCCATGTAACGATTTCACCCCGAACTTGCCGCAGCTATGTGTCATGTGCCAAATCTAGCTAATAATGATCACGCTTACCATCTGTTGACTGCTATGCGAACGACTCTTCAAGACAAACCAAGCAGACTGCA
This sequence comes from Dermacentor albipictus, assembly GCF_038994185.2. NCBI lineage: Eukaryota > Metazoa > Arthropoda > Arachnida > Ixodida > Ixodidae > Dermacentor > Dermacentor albipictus. The sequence continues at coordinate 44,529,849 of NC_091828.1, read as the reverse complement.
TGCAAAAAACTTTCTTAAGCAGATGCCCCATTTCATTCCTTTCATCACTTTCTGCACTTCTACGACAAAAAAAAAGCTACAACCAAACTTTCCTTTATTATGTGTAGGCTTTATAATGGTTGTGGTCAACAAAAACAACAAAAAAGGCGTCTTTCGATTCTTCTCATCTGCACTTGTGGGCACGCAACAAATCGCGAGCGGCAATGATAGCAGCCACGTTTACACTGATACGTTAGAAGTGTACCCTATTCATTCGCCGACGTTTGTAACGCAGCTAAGATATTCGCCCACCCTTAGCGGAAACGTGCCACATTAGGATAGTGGTGAAGACAAATGCCGCAGTTTCCGCAGCATGCCCACCATGTGTTCCTATGTCACTGGCAGAGCTAAGCGCGCCCATCTCTGTCCCCTCAAAGTGGGCATGGCTATGCTATTGCCGCAAACTCGCCGATGTTATTCATTACTAATATGGAAGAAACTGTTTGAGTGCACTGTAATGTACTCACGAGAAGAAAAACGCAATCAGCGCGTTCGGCTTGCTCTGCCGGCCACCATTTTTTTTTCGTGTCCTGCACTACATACAGCAGCAGCCGCCTATTTGTTGACCTGTTGTCATCCCGTAGTAAATGCCAGATAATATATTTTTTTTCTTTTTGCGGGAAATTTAACCAGCGTAATGATCGCACCCCTGAATTTGAGTCAATTTTTTTTACAAAAAAGTGCGATCATTATGCGAGTAAATAAGGTAACACACTGAATTTTTAGCCTGTAAAGGGGTTGTATACAAATGGGGGCAGCCAACTCTAGTGTGACAATAAACAAATATTTGTTTTCACAATATTGAAACCAGTCATAAAATATATCCTCACAAATTTGGAAATGAATAACCAAAGAACCTTGCTGATTGTCTTATTGGTGTCCTAAACAAGATCTTTTCATGTTTATAATTCCTAGTTTAATTCACTTTCTCTAGTAAATGGGCTCTGACCTAGACTACTCAGTGTAGGAGACTAACCCAGACCTGGAAGCCAATATTTAAATCTGAAATAAAGACATTCATCCCACGAACACGTCACTGCTATGTCATCAGAAGCGTGCATCCATGGACATATAGTCTGTAAAATAATTTTTACATGATCTGTACTGTTACTCTTGTACTAATAAATTAGGAAATGCACTTGCTATTTAAAGCACTGCTGTAAACCTTTGTGTTTGAAATGCAATACTCAAAAGTGTAGCACAACCAATGTGTGCATGAAACCTACGATGCCTTTGACATTCGTCAGTGTGGCAAATAGGCACTGAGAAATGCCAAGGGCATCATAGCTTTCTTGTTTGAAACCTTGTATGCGAGTACATTACTGGTATCTTTGCAGTGAAAGGAAGTTGCATTATTATCAGACTTATGAGGGGAACTCATGTTTCTCTAGTTTAATATTTTCTTTTTTGTGCTCCTATATTCTTGACTTTTCCAAGAATAATGGGTGTTTGAAATAAGTGCTCTATATTGCTCTTAAATTTTTCCTGCACAAGAGCCCACGTTAGGTTACATTTCTTGAACCCTTTGCAGTGCTGTAGATTATCAAAAGAAAGAAAAAAAATGCTGTAAGTTTGCATTTTAGCCTTCTGTATAACAAGTATGAACCTATCAATTACATACACAAGTACGAAACAACTACGAAAAACTGGGCATAAAGACATACATTATAATACCAGGAATCGATGGTAAGAATTCTAATAGAAAGGAACCATTAAAAACTCGGCACTAAAGACACATATTAATTATAATAACACAAGTATTTGCTAAGAATTTGAAGAGACAAATAGAATGTCTCTTCAAATCACTCCACCCCAACATTCATCCACGGTTCGATGAGTGACCACAGTTGGTGATGCTGTTTGGATAAGTTGCGGCGGAGGTGCAGCTGTGAAATAGGTGGAACATGTAGAGGGGCCACCAAAGGTTGCATGCTGGTTGCACAGCAGGTTGCCTTGATCTCCAGACTCACTCGACACTCATGCGTTGAGCCTGGTTATACGCCATTTGCAAAAAGGCCTTGCCCGAGTGTGTGGTACGGCTTTGGTAAAATTTCGAGGCAACCTGAAAAACATAGATCGATATCTATAAGCACCACAATATTTTTCACCATAGGGCAAACCTGAAGTTTACCATCGGCACATAGCAGATAATGAAAACAGACACAAGCCACCAGACTTCAGGTATAAAAATGTGCAAAAGTGTAAATGAGTGTGAAGAGCTGCTTATAGGATGGAATGTTTCATTTTGTCTTTTGTAGATCAATAATAGTATCTTAACATAAAGTCGAGTTTACTTTGCCCTCCCTAAAAAAACTTAAAATTATGGGGTTTTACTTGCTAAAACCACTTTCTGATCATGAGGCACGCCGTAGTGGAGGACTCCGGAAAGTTCGACCGCCTGGTGTTCTTTAATGTGCACCTAAATCTAAGTACACGGGTGTTTTCGCATTTCAACCCTATCGAAATGCGGCCGCCGTGGCCGGGGTTCGATCACACGACCTCGTGCTCAGCAGCCCAACACAGCCACTGAGCAACCACGGAGGGCATGGCCCTCCCTATTTGTGTAAGTAGGCTATTCCATGCGAGCTGTACCAACCTGGCACACGACCACTTGAAATTTTTTTTTGAAAAGCTGGAGGCCCTTCAATATAGCGCAAATGTTAATTTCAAGAAATACTTAAAAAGTTTTTTTACTGGCGCAAGCACTAAGTGAGATTTTGTGTAATGCACCAATCTATGCATCATAAAAGGCATTGCAGAAAAATTGGTTCCTTCATTAAGGGGGCCAAATTTTTCAGGACAATAAAGAGAGGCCTTACACCAAAAATTGAACTGCTTATTAGCCACTGCTCAGTTTACTATGGGTCATTAAAAATGGACAAAATGGCCCATTAACTTTATTTTCATGAATCTGGCTTACAGCAAAAGCTGCAAATTTATGTAATCCACATATTTATGAGTTGTGCTGCATGCAAAAGCTGGTTTCAGGAACATAAATTATGCAGCAGTGCACAGAGATGAGGATGAACTAGCAAAAAAAGTCAGTTTTGGTGTGTTTATCGGGATACTTACTATTGAGGCAGTCCTAGTAAATTTATGCCCACTACCATGTATGAGTGTACACTGTATTGTTTTTAGATTGCTAAAGCTTTATCAGAGCAGTTTTTTGTTAAGCAAGAAAAAAAATTGTACAAGTGGTCTCCTACTGGTTTCAAAATTTGCAGCGCATTTCGTGTAATCCACATAGCCTTTTGGCGTCTAAGGCAAACTGCGTGGACTTGAGCATCCCTGCACAGATAGCAGGGAGTCTAAACTGCTTTGAAGTTAACTCTTTCATTGCTGAGTGGCTACAAGCCACTTCACTCAAAAAGTTGCCACTTAATCACATGTATTTACCTTAATCTTTCTGTCGGCTTCCAGCCTGCTTGGCATCATCACGAAGGCTGTCAACTCCCTAGTGGACGTAGTCAGGACACGGTGGTGGCAGGACGCAGTGGCAGGAGCCGCCAAAGGCTTCGAACTCTCTAGTGGACGTAGTCAGGACACAGTGGTGGTAGGATGCAAGGGCGGGAGCCACCAGAGTGTACCTGCAGCAAATTTGCACAAATGCTCTTAGTCCTAACATGTCACAATTTACAAGAAAAATTCAGCTGTCTGTGTAACATGGATACCAATACAAATAAATGTAAACAGTTAGGTCCTACAACACAACTAGAACATCGACAAAGAAGAAGTGGTACTTATGCTTATGAAAATCCAAGCAATGAAAAAAAAAGAATGTGCATCCGATTTGTGCATGGAAGCTCAGTGGAAACCCGAGCTCATACCATCAAATGATCTGCTAGTCAACTGCAAGCCTCTTAAAATGTCATTGTATATTTTTTACACGCACTATGTTAAGCTGCATTAAAACAAGTTCAGCATCTCTAAATATAAGTAATCACGAAGCAATTCAATTAATGAATTCCAGTGGTCGATAATGCAACAAAGTGCATGCTCTGATGAAGCTGGCCAAACTGGGTAGTGACAAATAACAATGTGGTTCTCTACATCTTGTTTTTCTGGCTTTCGCTGTAGCATTAAAATACACAAGAAATTTCACATTCCTGACATTTAACCCTGATAATTTTTATTCCATAATGCATAATACTTCAGCAAGAGCAATAATGCTGTCTTTTAATCATAAATAGTGATAGAACAAGAAATTTTACTGGAGCTAATGTTTTGACAAGAAAACTTATCTCCTTCTCTTTGTCGAAACATTGGCTCCAGCGATGCTCCTTGTTCTACGCCTCTTCATCATTTCAAGTCTCTGTCTTCCTGTGCACCTCTGTACTTTCAATGTTGTATCAATGAAATTGTAATAACGGAGAATTAGTAAATGTAGCTGATGAAGAACTTGGGCTTGTTGGTAGACAATGACAGAGTAACTGCGCAACATAGAGATACGAACAAAGGAGGCTTATGTGTGCCGTCACCTCCAGCCATGTTTCTCCTTTGGACGATTACTCTATCTCGATGTAAAAGTATTACCCTTTGCACAATAATGCTGAAATGAATAAAGGCCAGGAAAGTGGACACAAAAATTACAACAAATAGCATCTTATGCTAATGAGATATGCGAAAGTGCCTGCTACGATCTGTCTCACCCATAACGTGCTGGATAAGATGGCGTCTTCTGGATGTTGGCATTTCTTGAATACCTAAAATAAAGTACATTTCAAAATTACAAAAATACACAGAACAGCAGTAGCAGAGGAGATAACGCATTATTTAGTAAAAGAAAGTAAACTAATCTCTGATGCAGTGCAGACGAAATTTCCTTTATTAAATTAGTAGAATAATACACCACACTTCATTTCATTCAATGCTGTGAGCGTTTCTTGGTACAAGAAAGAAAGGTATTTCTGCATGAAAACAGTAAAATAATCATAGCCTTCTACTTTTACAAAATACGCGACAGTGACTAAGCCAACTACAGCAGTATATACTTAAAATTGTTATATGCACATTACAATAGCCAATACAGGATAAACTTGGGTTTATATGCAGATCACCAGGAGGTACCACTTTGCAATCAATTCATTTCTGCTTGCCAAATATCTGCACTAACATAAGACTACAAACAAAAAGACCCTCTTTTTCATAAAACACCGGACTCAAAATAAAAAATCCAGTAGGAATACTACAACTTCTGTGTATAATACAGCCAGGTTTTGTACGCCTTGTAGGATTTACTATATAGAGGTTGCAGCAAATTCATGCTTTTAAATATTTACCACCATGAAAATAAAGATTACATAAAAAATAATAACATTGTACATCGGCTTAGATTGTCAGCTAACGTGTTTTGTGTTTTCTACTTACAGCCAAATGCACATAAATTTTTTTCTGTTTCAGCGCTTTTAAAGCGCTGTGTCTGTTCGCTTGTGCATACAGCCGCTTTACCGCTCTTAAGATATCTGTGCTGCCACATCGCCTGACACTGCCATACAGCGTTGTAGCGCTTTTATTCGCGGTAATATACCTAAAGCGCTAGTAAATCTTCAGAATACACAAGCTGTCTTTTCGACTACCTGTCTTCGCCAGCGAAAGTCACACTGGTGCTAGTATTGTATCTACACTTCAAGTTACGCAGTACTTGATATTATACGGATTTTTCGATGCGACAGGCCACTCGTCACCGGAGTCGTTAAGAACGGTGTTTCTCCTGGCAGTACAGCTTTGCAATAATTTCAGATGCTCTCCTGAGGCTTCCGTCTGCCAGTAGTATTTTCGCATACATACGCGCACGCATGCCCAAGAAACGTCTGTGAACTGCCAAGAGAAACGTGGCGCAAAATGTAGCCATACCGGAAGGGCCGAGTCCGCGTCGTTTGTAAACTCGGAACAAAAGCTGATATGCTTACCTGAGACGTTAAGAGAAATATGGCACAGGTCACAGGTCCCCGCTGGTAGTGGTTCGTATGCATCTGGTCGTCTCTAACCGTTGCGATCTCCCATATCACAATGAAAGATGCAGTGCAAACCGAAAGACGAAATCGGCGATACGCTGCTGCTGGCGGCGGTCCCCTCGTCGCAATCACACAGCACGGACAGAAGCTCCCACCGTAACTTGCCGCAACGCTTGGTTGCAGTCGCCCCTAACGCAGCGATTTCAGAACCACTCAACGACAACGCACTCGCGCGTGATACAGCGCAACTTTAAAATGGCGTCATGCTATTGACGGCTTCGGCTTTGGATCATTTTGTATCTGCACAACTGAGCAAAACAGTTGCGCTAGTTTCGGTTTTGTTTCCTCGCGTTGAAATAAAACTGTTTTGCTCACTGATAATTTTACGTCACTTAAGTAATGTTCACGAATGAAACAGTCATGAATTTAACACGCGTGTTGAAATGCCCGCTACGTTCACTTGGCAGAAGCAAAATTTGCCCGTCCGAGCGTGGTTACGTTTGAAATATCTATCGGGGGGCTGTCGGAGCAAGCTCGAAGTGTGAAGACGCGGCGTAATTGTCCTTAATTTGCTTAGCTATAACGGTGCGGCTGCCCTTTATTTCTGTCGAGTGCAGTTTGCTCTGATGTGAGGCAAAACTACAAAGCCGCCCATGTTACTGAATGATCTAGTGCACCTGAAGCTGGCGGAACTCCGGTATTTTCCTCCACAAGTTCTTGCGACTGTGTGCCGTTGTCACCAAATGCGAGCGTAGTCATTTGGCGGAGATTTAGCAACACATTTTCTAGAACTATCGTTCACCGCTCTCTCACGGCATGGAGAAGCAGCGTGGTTGGTCCTTAGTGAAAATTTCTATTTATTGCGAATTTTGCGGTAGCAATTATATGGACACAACCGTCGAAATATATCTGTCGGTGTTACCGTGAGCTTTCGTATAAAGTCAAGTGCGATAAGATCCTATCCCGCGCCGTTGGCTGTGCGCGTTAAAGGAAGTTTTTGAGGCTGAGCCGGGCTCGATGGGCGCCCCAAGTATCAATAGGAGGTCACGTGATAAAACGCGCGCAAGCCGGGAGAGGGAATGCGCTAGTTTAGCGCGCTTCTCCTCCTCTAGCCGTTTCTCTAGCCCGGTCTTGCGCCACCCTCGCTCTGTTTTGGTGATAATTTCCGATTGACGCAAAGCTGGGGGGGAGGGGGGGGGGGCGCTCAGACAACGCAATTTTGTGGAGACGCTTTGACGGAAGAGGTAGCAGAAGCGTTCGGTCCGCTCTGTTCGCGCCCTTCGTCACGCCAACGCTGTGACAGCGAGTGTTCGCCGTCATTGAGTGAGATCTGTTGTTTGCACGTACGCGCGTGAGCCAGTGCTTCCTAATTTAAGGAGTAAGCGAATGTTTACTGCAGTTTATTCAGCCGATGAAACAACGAACCTTGGTTCGAGCAATAGTTCGTGCAGTGGTTCATGCAGCATTGGGGCGAAACTGCTGTATTTTTGTTTTTATATTTCTAGGGGGTTCCAAAGCAGTGTTGCGTACGCTAATATTTGTTTGTGGCCGCGGAACGCAACGCACTGCGGTAGCCCAGTGGCTTTGGTGTTGCGCTGCTGAGCTCGACGCGACGGGTCCAACCACAACCGCGGCAGTTACATTCCAACGGGGGCAGAATGCGAAAACGCGCGTAACCGTGCATTCCGTACACGTTAAATAACCCGAGCTGCTAAAAATAAATCTGCAGCTTTCCATTACCGTGCGCCTCATAACAAGATATTGATTTTGGAACTTAAATCTTCAAAATTTAGTTTAAGTCGCGGAATTACATTTACAATCGACACTGTTGACTGCACCTACTGAATTTATCTCTTTGCTGTGCTCTCTTTAGTAGCCAATACTTTTTTTTAGATTTACTTATGGTCAGAATCCAGTGTGACAAATCCAAGTTTTCCTTATCATGGGAATCCAGCTATCGCTTAAGCGTGTGAGGTATCAACAAACATGGTCAAGGAAAATCAATATATAGAGTTCGAAGTAATTGCAGAACATGACAAGGATGAAAGAATGATACATGGCATTACAACCAGGACAGGAACCCGAGGGCCTGCCTAAAACAGGAGAGTTTATCTGGTATTTCTTCTCCTGCATTAAAATCTTTCTCTCGCCAGACTCATCTCGAATATCAGAGGAATGGCGATCTTCCATGACTCTTAGCGTGCTATAGAGAGTCAAACGACCCATGCGGGAATGTTGACTCTTCTTTCTGACTCTACTCGCGCAAAAGTGGGTCTTCGGAAGAAAAAAGAGAGTCAAGTTGCCGTGGCTCACTTTTTACTCTCTTTTTTCTTAGAGTGTACGCCAGCTTCTTGCGTAAAAGGTTGCGACAATACGTTGCTGATTTTCATGCGGAAGATACGATTTACCTAATAGCTTTCACTTATTTTCAGCATATTTCCACAGATACCCATTGCCGACATTACTCGCAAGATCCCGTAACGCCATGCTGTGTCATATGCCTTCTCCATGTCGAAGGATATCGATAGGAAAAACTGTTTATGTACAAATGCATTGCGGTTATTTCCTTCAATACGCAAAAGATGATCGGTTGTCGACCGCCCTTCGCTGAAGCCACACTGATAGAGATCGAGCATATTGTTGAGTTCAAGGAAATGTATGAGTCATCGATTAACCATTTTTTTTTTCAAAAAATTGGCCGGGACTTAGCTAAGGTTAAGCCTGGATATCTCGAAGCGAAAAAATTCGGTGACGCTTGTGGTTTAGCTTATGGTTACCTTTCATTATTTCATCATCATCATCAGCCTGGTTACACCAACTGCAGTCCAAAGGCCTCTCCCATACTTCTCCACGTACCCCGGTCATGTACTGATTGTGGCCATGTTGTCCCTGCAAACTTATCAATCTCTTCCGCCCATTTAACTTTCTGCCGCCCCCTGCTACGCTTCCCTTCCCTTGGAATCCAGTCCGTAACCCTTAACGACCATCGGTTATCTTCCCTCCTCATTACATGTAGTGCCCATGCCCATTTCTTTTTCTTGATTCCAACTAAGATATCATTAACACGTGTTTGTTCCCTCACCCAATCTGCTCTTTCCTGATCCCTTAGCGTTACACCCATCATTACCCGCCGTGGTTGCTCAGTGGCTATGGTGTTAGGCTGCTGAGCACGAGGTCGCGGGATCGAATCCCGGCCACGGCAGCCGCATCTAGATGGGGTTGAAATACGAAAACACCCGTGTACCCCAGGTGGTCTAAATTCCCGGAGTACTCCACTACGGCGTGCCTCATAATCAGAAAGTGGTTTTGGCACGTAAAACCCGATAACTTTTTTTTACACCCATCATTCTTCTTTCCATAGCTCGTTGCGTCATCCTCAATTTAAGCAGAACCTTTTTCGTAAGCCTCCAGGTTTCTCCCCATACGTGAATACTGGTAAGACGCAGCTGTTATATACTTTTCTCTTGAGGAATAGTGGCAACCTGCTTTTCATGATTTGAGAATGCCTGCCAAACGCACCCTAGCCCATTTTTAGTCTTCTGATTATGTCGGCCTCATGATCCCGATCCGCGGTCACTACCTGCCCTAAGTAGATGTATTCCCTTACCACTTCCGATCCTCCAGTGTCTCGCTATCTATCGAAAACTGCTGTTCCCTTCCGAGACTGTTAAGCATTACTTAATTTTCTGCAGATTAATTTTTACACCCACCCTTCTGCTTTGCCTCTCCAGGCCAGTGAGCATGCATTGCAATTGGTCCCCTGAGTTACTAAGCAAGGCAATGTCATCAGTGAATCGTAAGTTACAAAAGTATTCTCCATTAACTCTTATCCCCAATTCTTCCCACTCCAGGTCTCTCAATACCTCCTGTAAACACGCTGTGAATAGCATTGGAGGGATCGTATCTCCCTGCCTGACGTCTTTCTTTATTGGGATTTTGTTGCTTTCTTTATGGAGGACTACGGTGGCTGTGGAGCCACCGTAGATATCTTTCAGTATATTTAGATATGGCTCGTCTACACCCCGTATCCGTAATGCATCCATGACTGCTGAGGTTCCGACTGAATCAAACGCTTTTTCGTAATCAATGAAAGCTATAAATAAGGGTTGGTAATATTCCGCAAATATCTCTGTCACCTGATTGATAGTGTGAATATCGCCTGTTGTTGAGTAACCTTTACGGAATCCTGCCTGGTCCTTTGGTTGACAGAAGTCTAAAGTGTTCCTGATTCAATTTGCGATTACCTTTGTAAATACTTTGTAGGCAGCGGACAGTAAGCTGATCAGTCTATAATTTTTTCAAGTCTTAAGCGTCCCCTTTCTTAATAATAATATTTGGGGTTTTACGTGCCAAAACCACTTTCTGATTATGAGGCACGCCGTAGTGGAGGACGCCGGAAATTTTGACCACCTGGGGTTCTTTAACGTGCACCTAAATCTAAGCACACGGGTGTTTTCGCATTTCGCCCCCATCTAAATGCGGCCGCCGTGTCCCCTTTCTTGTGGATTAGGATTATGTTAGCGTTCTTCCAAGATTACGGTACGCTCGAGGTCATGATGTATTGTGTATACAGGGTGGCCAGTTTTTCTAGAACAATGTGCCCACAATCCTTCAACAAAGTCACTGTTGCCTGTTCCTCCCCAGCTGCCTTCCCCCTTTGCATAGCTCCCAAGACGTTCTTTACTTCTTCCGGCGTTACTTGTGCGATTTCAAATACCTCTAGACTATTCTCTCTCACATTGTCGTCGTGGGTGCTACTGGTACTGTATAAACTCTATATAACTCCTCAGCCACTTGAGCTATCTCATCCATATTAGTAATGATATTGCCGGCTTTGTCTCTTAACGCATACATCTGATTCTTGCCTATTCCTAGTTTCTTCTTCACTGCTTTTAGGGTTCCTCGGTTTCTGAGAGCATGTTCAATTCTATCCATATTATAGCTCCTTATGTCAGCTGTCTTACGCTTGTGGATTAACTGCTGTCTTACGCTTGTGCAGTGCGTTTGCATGTGTTCAAGGCAGCTCTAAACTCGGCAATACTGAAAGGACCGGTTATACGGTTCATTCTGTCTGCATTTACGTATAATTGGATTACGTTCTTCTATTTTTCTGTGTTTAAGAAAGGATTGAGAATAGTGCATTGAACTCGACACACGCTCAAATTTAGTGCTCCCCAAGAAAGTCCGCCAGCTCTTCTAAGGTATTCCCTTGATCGTTCACCAGAGGCAACGAATATATTTGCTGGAATTTTAGCCTCCTTACAACATTCCAAACTCTCGCCTCCTGTGTGTACGAATTTATACCTGAAAGGAACCTCTCCCAGCCTTCTCTCATAGCTTGACGTCGTATTCGTCTTCCCTGCGATTTTCTGTGTTTAAATTCAGCTAGACTTTGTGTATTTGGCGATCTGCGCAATATTCCCTATGCCATATTCTGCCTCTATGGCGCATTTCTACAGTCATCATTCCACCAGGGAACACGTCTTTTAAGTGAACCACCATTCGTTTGCGGGATAAACTTTTCAGCAGCATCACAGATACAAGCGGTAAAATATGCGACAGCATCAGCTATACTAAAATTGTTTATAAAATTGGGCAATAAATTGATTCTTTAATATGCTCCCAGTCAGCCGATGCTAATTTCCAGATGGGAACATTTGGACGGTTGCAAGGCTGCGTTACTAAGTTTAAAGTTATAGGAAAGTGGTCACGTCCAAAAGGAATATTGATGACATTCCATTCCAGGTGAGGCATAAGAGAAGCAGTGCCCATTGCTAGATCTATCAATGAATATGAGTTGTGTTGTATGCCATAATACGTCAGCTCCTTCTTCTTAAACAGGCAGGCACTAGAGGTCAGAAGAAAGTTTTCGATGAGTCGGCCTCTTGCGTCACATCGCGCGTCTCCCCATAACGGGTTGTGGGTGTTAAAATCCCCCACGAGTATGTAGGGTTCCGGGATCTGATTTGTGAGGTTATAGAAATCAGTTGTTTGGAGGTGATAGTTTGGGATATATATATAGAATAGACGGTTACTCACTTATTGATAAGAACGCCTCTAACTCACACTGCCTCAAGGGGTGTCTGTAAGGCTAAGTGGCAACAAGCTGCAGACTTGTCTGCAAGGATTGCTACACCGCCGCTCGAGGTGTTAGCCTCATCACGGTCCTTTCTGAAGATGGTGTACTGACGAAGAAAGTTTGTGTACGTTTCAGATGTGTCTCTTGAACACACAGCAACTTTGAATTATGTTTGTGTAGAAGTTCTCTAATATCGTCAAGGTTATGAAGTCCTCTCACATTCCATTGTAATATTTGTGTATCTATCATGCTAAATGTGTTTCGTGCTGTGTGTTTAAGAGACGAGGATTAGCTCACGGGCCCTTTGGAGGCGCCGCGACGCGATTTTTGTATTTTCTTTTTTGGAGCGATCGGGAGAGCCTCGCTTCTCCTTAGGCGCTGGTGGCGCCGTCTTGCTGGTCGTTGTGTCCATTGCCTCTTGCGAGGCGCTCGACGCGCGCTCTTCCAAGTGGCTTGTAAGACGTGAAGGTCTCGGAACGCTGGATGACACCTTTGAGGCCACCTGCCCGGAGGTGGATGGCCCCTTCTGCCGGGGTGGCGGAGCAGCGCTTGCTGCATCCGCCGCGGGGGCAGATGGAGTAACTGCCGACTCACTGCTTGTGGATCGGACAGCCACCAGAAGCCTTTTCTCGCTGCCCCCCTGACGCGTCAAATCGGCAAAAGTGTTCTTGGGCAGCTAGGATACCCGCCTACGTGCCTCCTTGAAACTTATATTTTCCTTTACTTTAATTGTTACAATTTCCTTTTCTTTTTTCCAGGATGGGCACGACCGCGAGTATGCGGCGTGCTCCCCATCAGTTTACGCTGTGGAGAGAGTTCTCGCAAGCTTCAGAGGTGTCGTTACGGAATTACATTTCACACAAGTTTGGCGGCCTTGGCAGCTCTGCGAACTCTGGCCGAAACGCTGGCATTTGAAACATCTGAGGGGATTTAGTACGCATTCCTCAACACGGAGCTTAACCTTTTACTGCACATTTTTTCTTTTGGCATAATATTATTCATGTTGTTGCAGGGAACCATAAGAATAGCTGTACTAACAAGAAAATACTTTAGCGGACTTTTACAGTTTGTAGTGGCACAAAAAGGGTACGTCGCATATCTGCAACAACGTGCACATAAAGAAGTTGAGGAATGCCCGGCTTATTGCGTTTCAAACTGTAACATTTAGCAAGGTGGAACACGTGGTACAATAGAAAGCTATTTCTCTCGCTTGCTGGAAAAGCTTGGTACTATAACTTGAGCAGTGACCACTAAGTAATGAGAAACGGTGCGCTCATTTTGTAGTGTAGTACACAAAAAAGCACGTGCTCTTGTTTGTGGAACAGAGATGCACTCCGCACTTAACGCAGTAACTAATGCAGATTCCTGTGTAGCCAGGAAGCTAGCAGTGCTGCCGCTTCTTGCTCCATAGCGCCCAGTGACCAATCTGAAGAAAAAAATGAAAATAATGAGCACTGAGGCAAACCTTCATAGATGAGAAATAATACCTGATCTAGCCTGACTTCCTGAGTTGGAGGTGGAGCTGATGGTCCCCGTTTTTATTCTCCTCAGAGCCTTGTTGTACTGACTCATTAATAGGCCTTCCTCGCTTTTTCAGCGCCGTATTCCCAGCCTTGCAGAGTGATGCAGCAGTGATGCAGGTCTATCTTGAACTCAGCCAACGTAGGTGGCCTTTCTATGTACTGATGACGTTTGTTCATGACGTTCCTCTTGTAAAGCAACCAAGAATTTACAGCCGTCCAGTCAAGGATGTGCAGAAAAACACGAAAAAAAATGGAGGACGCTTAAGCTTCGCCTTCAAGAGTGGGACGCGACAGCGTTCCCGTCGACCCGCCAAGGGGTATAAGACAATGCGCTACGGCACAGCGATCACTTACGATGCGCCCCGCATCGGACTTAGTGCCCACCTATCACGCGGTGAGCGTCGAGCAACGCAGCGTTCGGCGCGGCAACGAAACGTGCGCCTGAGCGAACGGAACGGACCAAAGAACTCGGTGTCTCGGAGGGGAAACGATCTACGCCAGCCAAACTTCGTGATCGGCACGGGGCAGAGAGATAGATAGTAATCTAAACCGGGAGCACGGCGAAGCGTCGTCAGGGGAGAGGGAGTCCCGCGACGCGCCTGGCAGCGGTCCCAATGCGCGCGCGGCGCGCCTCCTGTCGGGGCAGCGCCGTACATTGAGAGGAGGGGGTCTTCTGTGTTTGCCGCAAGATGGCTCTGCGTGTGCGGAAAGCGCAGAAGAAATGCAGCGGAAACGCACTTCGCAACTCGTGTAATTGTGACTTCTGTACGTTACATGTTCATAATTACCGATATACACCGCAGTATAACTTTCCACGGCTCGTTTCGAAGGCAACACCGCATTCACTAGAGGCGCGTTTGCACCGCTTGGAAGCATCGAACTCGTGGCTGAGTGGTAGCGTCTCCGTCTCACACTCCGGAGACCCTGGTTCGATTCCCACCGGGCCAATCTTGGAAATTGCTTTTTATTTATGAAGCGCCTGCCATGATTTATCGCTCACGGTCAACGCCGCAAACGCCGACGCCGACACCCGACACCGACGCCGACGACACCGGCTTTTCTGCGACACGAGCTCCTTAACGCTATCGCGTTAAAATGTTGTCGATCTCAGGCAGGGACGGCAAATAGAGATAAGGCAGTCCAAAAGGTCGACGCCTCCCATGTGCATGTTGTAGATGGTTATCACTGCTGGACATGGTATCGCACACCACTCTCTTTCTTTTTGACGATTATACCTTGATGCACTTGTAGCAGGCTGTGTTCTAACGAAGGAGGAGAACAAGGTCCCTGCTCGGGTATCTTGCCACCTTGTACATGATAGTTCAATTCCATCCATAACTGCAACCCTCTCTTCAAAATGTCCTCTTCCTTTTTTATTTCCTGCTCGCTAGGCAGGCTCACTCCCGGGCCCCGGTTTGTCCGGACAGTACTAATGCAGTGTACTGTCTTTCTCTTGGTACACCTGCAAAATTGGGCAGTTGAAATAGTTGTCAAAGTACACTTTGTGGTGTACGCCTCTCGGAATCATTCTACTCAAGCGAACATTTCCACTCTCTCCACAGTCAGGCTCTCCTGAAAGTCTTTGCGCCGAGTTCTCCTGTCCGGTATACACCTCCAATTTGTAGAAGTCGCTTACACCGAGGAGCACAAAAACTTTGTAACCCCATTTTGGGGCTTCTTGGGACAGTACTGCTTCAGGGAGCTTCTAACTTTAAATGCTATTATCTGTTCATCAATAGATAGATGCTCTTCCAGAGGCACAAGCGACAACTGTTCATTGGTGGCATCAATGAAAGGCCGCACCTTCTCAAGCCGATCTCTTCCGGGAGCGTCCTTTGGGCCGAGAGTACTATTGTCAATTAAGTGGATGTTGTGCTTCAGTTTTTCAAACCAGCCCACAGGAAGGTTGTTAGCCACTTAGTTACCCTGATCTCTACACTGCAGTACCACCTCGAGTTCCTCATTTGGGTGATCGACATTCACATTCACGTCCCAATAAACACTTCCACCTCTTCTGCGGTGGTACAAAGGGGCTAGCTCACATCTTTATGGAGAGCACACAAATTGCTCTCATTTCCAATTAGCGAAATCAGCGAGCCGGGAAAGAGAAACTTGAAGTATTGGAATGGCGTCTCTAGTCGTGAAATGTACTCTCTGAGTTCACATCGCGCGGAGAAATGAACTGTCTGCGGATCGCTCATTAGATTCGCCTTCTTCCAAATGATTATTCTCTTAGCTTGCTTAGGGTGGCGGTCGGGTGTTGTGTCATTTGCTGTACCTTTGTCCTTGTCGGAGCATGCACTCGACTTGCTTGTGCTGTCATTTAGCTTTTCGAGATTAGGTTGAACAACTGCTGCACAAACAGACAGCGATATACAGGGATTAAAAGTAGTGGCAAAATTCCGCCGAGGGGCCTTAAAGGTCCTGACGCTAAGCATCAGCTCAACCCAGAATTCCCCTTTTTCCGGACACGGCTAAGCCACGTATGGTTAAACGCGAGAGGGTCCAATACTCATGTGCTCGGATACGTGGTGTCGCAGCACACCAAACTCCTGCTGATGCAGACGCCTCTGCGGGGAGTTGTTTTGTATAGCACATGCCTCCAAGCCCTTGTGTCTCAAGAGCTCTAACGAGGCAGTGGTGCTCTAGTGAATTCATGATCTTACATATATAAATTAGGGTGTTAGGGTGTATAAATATAATTTATACACCCTAATGCTCATAGTACACGTCATTTGTGATAATCTTATTACACGTATATTTTACATACTTTACAGTGACTATTTTTAGGCCCCTTTACAGCTACGTCACATCAACTCCATAGAATCCATTGCGAAATTATTAACACTTGCGTGGCGCTCTTTGACCATATCTGGTCCTTGCGCCAATAAAAACCACACATTCATTAACATTGCACACATCGCCATGTGGTCAGTGACCGAAGTTGGTCTAACGGTTGGTTTCGGACCCTATTCCCTCAGCGCAGCAGCCCGGTGTGCTACCCACTGGACCACAGGCTACCCAGTCACCCAGGTAAGCGGAAGACGATTAGCTACAAAGATAGCCCCTGAAAAATGCGCCAAGTAGGGTAAGAATGCTAACGCATTAAAAACCATTAAAAGATGCTCTGTGGCAGGGTGTAAACCAACCCGCACACTATATAGTCAGGCATGCGTGTCTGCATCTTTACCGACAAACGCACCACACGTGAACTTCCCGGCGGTGGCGCTAGATGGAGCAGCATGTTCATTGGGAGGCGCGACAGAGGAATGCTGCTGCATACATGTATCATGCATGACGCGTATAGGGTGCGCTAATACGGTATCGCTGCATTGCTTCAATGACAAGTGCGTTAACGTTGACATTCGTCGAGAGATGGGTTCTGCTGGAATTTATTTACCCATTGGGCCGCTCGATTCATGGCCGCTTCCCTGAGTTGGTTGTGCCAATTCTCTGAGCAAACAACCAGCCAACCAACCTGAATTATCCGCTACATGCATTTACATGTCCAGAACCTTAACTTCAACTTCGTGCATACACACGCTCATTGCTTACAGCAACCCCACACTAAAAGAAGTTTACGTTTCTAAATTTCTCTAATTATTGTGGAATATATTTTTATTAACATTCACTCAGTAGAACTAGGCCTTTCCGCTTTGATAAAATACTCAAACATTTCCTGTGGCTCATCTCCCAAGTTAGCGCTAGTCTTCGCACAACTGGTAATCTTAAGCTCCCGTTTCGCCAAAAAACTACAACACATACGCACACGGAATCTACTGGATTATCAAACAAGCCAACTTCATTTGGAACTCGAATGTCGCCAATGAAGTCTAGGTAGTTATTACGCCGACTTCTCCCCTATAAACAAACGTGGGCAGCTCTTGCACACACGATTACCAACAACTCTTGTCTTCCTATCCGACGCCCTCCAACATGGCACATTTATTATAGGCAAGCGAAAGAAGAAAATGCAGCAGATCCAACGAGGTGGAACCTGTGTACGGCGAGGCTTTGTGCGAGTGCATAAACAGTCGAAATTCGAGTGCACGCACGCACGCACGCGCGCACGCACACAGGTGAGCTTTCCAGTTTTTTACTTTCCCCCCTCACGGCCGACGCCATGGATGGATGGATGGACGGACGGACGGACGGACGGACGGACGGACGGACGGACGGACGGACGGACGGACGGACGGACGGACGGACGGACGGACGGACGGACGGACGGACGGACGGACGGACGGACGGACGGACGGACGGACGGACGGACGGACGGACGGACGGACGGATGGATGGATGGACGGACGGACGGATGGATGGATGGATGGATGGATGGATGGATGGATGGATGGATGGATGGATGGATGGATGGATGGATGGATGGATGGATGGATGGATGGATGGATGGATGGATGGATGGATGGATGGATGGATGGATGGATGGATGGATGGATGGATGGATGGATGGATGGATGGATGGATGGATGGATGGATGGATGGATGGATGGATGGATGGATGGATGGATGGATGGATGGATGGATGGATGGATGGATGGATGGATGGATGGATGGATGGATGGATGGATGGATGGATGGATGGATGGATGGATGGATGGATGGATGGATGGATGGATGGATGGATGGATGGATGGATGGATGGATGGATGGATGGATGGATGGATGGATGGATGGATGGATGGATGGATGGATGGACGGACGGACGGACGGACGGACGGATGTTATGAGCGTCCACTTTGGAACGGGGCGGTGGGTTGCGCCACTAAGTTCTTGCTGTTATACTGCCTAATGTCCTACCTAAGTTAAACAATAGAAAAATGATCGCTATGAACTCCGACACCCAAATTTTCTGATCCCCTATTGCTAACTGCGCTTTTGTACGTCTTTGTTTTTTGTCGTTTCCCTACTTTTCGTCCACCAATCCTCCAATCGCCTCTTACTAATGCCTATTGCGGACCTGTTTATTTTTCCACTAGTCCCGCTGAACCCAAAGGCTTCAAGGAGGCCAGTGGTGCCTAAATCGACCACTGAGTAGACGTCTTCACATTCTAATAAAACATGCTCCATAGTTTCCCTAGCTTTACCGCAGCAAGCACATGCTTCTTGTTCCTCCTTATATCTAGCTTTATAGGTACGTGTTCTAAGGCATCCCAATCTCGCTTCGAAAAGTAACGAGCTTCCCTTTGAGTTATCATAAATTGTTTCTTTCCCGATTTCGTTTTTTTTCCTCTTAAGTAGTTACTCATGGCAGGTTTCCTTTATATTGCCGCCACCCATGAGATTATTTCAGCCTCTCTGACTTTCCGCTTGACCGTCTTTGTTGCTGTGTTGCCTACCCTACAGGCCACATACTTGCTGGTAAGCTTCCTAGTTCGTTTCCTCCACTGTGAATCAACGTTTTATGCGAACCATATTACGAGAGCTCAACCCAGCTCCTCATGCGCGGCGGTGTCGCCTTCAATACCACGTGACACCGTGACGTCACGACGGAGGAGAAACGGGGCTCCAACTCGCGCCGTCGCTCGCGGCGTCGCGGCGGTATATAAGCAGCTGCGCTTGCCTCTGCTAGACACTCACGAGGTGAGATGCCTCCTGGAGACAGCTGCTCGTTGGAATGAGAAGCGAAGGTTGCGGCGTGCTACAGAGACTGATTTTCTAGGTGGCTTTGGCTCAACTCTTGCAAGATGGGCTGGGTGGGAATCGAACCAGGGTCTCCGGAGTGTGAGACGGAGACGCTACCACTGAGCCACGAGTACGATGCTTCAAAGCGGTACAAAAGCGTCTCTAGTGAATGTGGTGTTGCCTTAGAAACGAGCTGTTTCTAAGGCTCAGGAGTGCGTCGCTTGCTCAGGCGCACATTTCGTTGCCGCGCCGAACGCTGCGTTGCTCGACGCTCACCGCGTCCAATGCGGGGCGCGTAGTCGCTGCGCCGTAGGCCATTGTCTTCCACCCCTTGGCGGGTCGACGGGAACGCTGTCGCGTTCCACTCTTGAAGGCGAAGCAGAGTAACGCATGAGTTGTTTCTTAGTCTAGCCGAACCAAATATAACCAAGCAACAGCAGTTCACCAGGCTAAACAGTGGTTCAACAACTAAAATAAAGGCTAGTATGCTTCGCATCCTGGGCTTAACCTTAGCTAAGCCACAGCCATTTTTCCTGTACAGATACCTGAACACTCTCCCAGCCCGTTTACTTTCTTCCGTATTCCTCAGGCGTTCTTCATACTCAATTTTACTGCGAGCTTCCCTCACTTCAAAACTAGTCCAGGCCATATCACCCTGCACAGCTTCATTTGTAGTCTTCCCGTGAGCGCCCAATGCGAGGCG
The DNA here is from genome assembly GCF_038994185.2 of Dermacentor albipictus. Taxonomy (NCBI): domain Eukaryota; kingdom Metazoa; phylum Arthropoda; class Arachnida; order Ixodida; family Ixodidae; genus Dermacentor; species Dermacentor albipictus. The sequence goes on along the minus strand of NC_091828.1, from coordinate 44,509,908 downwards.
AACCACTGACCTTTGGTTCCCATCGAGTCGTGATTGTACCCCTGATTTAAAGCAAACAACCACATTTCCAAAATTAAGTCCTGGAACCATTACACCTTTCCGCATACGTCGGAGGACCTCGTACCTATTGTATCCCCATAGCGCTCTGCGCTTCACTATAGCTGCATTTCTCTTCCCCTTCACTGTTATTTTTTCCGGTGTTTCCATATATCTATTGCCCTCGTTTATCCATATACCAAGGTACTTATATTCTGTTACTCGAGATATTTCCTGGCCCTGTATCTCCACTGTCTGTTCACTGTTTTCATTGAATACCATAACACCTGATTTTCTAACATAAAATTTAAAACCTAAATTGTTGCGATCAAACGCGATCATCGAAGCGATCAAACGTTCGGTGAAATGAACGGCCAGATTTTCCGAGCAGTTCGGGCACGCGTCCTCATGCTGATGGATCCACCGTGGAGTTCCGCATGGGCAAATTCAAGTTGTACTTCTAAGTTCTTTTGGCCGTACGCCTAGGCGGCGAAGAAATTCAGCGTTTTTTTTCTTGCGTATTTTTTGTTCTTCATCGAGACATGCATGATCCAGGGTGCGCGAACGGATGTGCTCGAGTCGCCCCTTCGGCAACGTGGGTGGTCGGTTCACTCCTTCGCGAACGCCTTCGTCCACAGCTTGGCGTTGGCGATGTACTCTTCGCGGTTCTTCCGGTACTCGGCGGCCACGTTGTACTCGAGCGGGTCATCGGGGTTCGGGTTGCACATGAGAAAGCGAATGGAGGCCAGCACCTTGCCGATGGTCAGCGCAGGGGACCACCTGCACTTGAGCAGGTCAAGGCAGACCACGCCATCAGTGCTGCTGATGTTGGGGTGGTAGATCGTAGTGAGGAAATTCACCTGCATGTTTGAGACAGTGCACAGCTACATTGGTTGCCAACGTCGCGCAGCACGAGCGATCAGTGAAGAATACGCTGATGATGACTACATTCTATCTATAAGTTGTTCGAGACACCCGTCACTGTGGGATCCGAAGACGTTCGTTTTCCCTGCACAACCACTGCCTCTGTTAACGTTAGGCTTCCGCTCACATGCTTAGGGGTGGCTCGACGGACGGACCACAGCTCAAGGCGCGAGTTGCAAGAACATGCGATGAAGCTTCTTCTTGATTGGGTTGGGTCTAATCGCGTGCTCGTCAGTGAAGTACGCGGCGATATCCTTAGCCCGTTTTTCTACGCGTCCTCGGAGCGCAGTGCTGGATAGGTGAACGCGATCGCTCTTTGTGTAGTGCAACGGTCAGTCCCGCACCTTCGATTCCTTGGTGCACCCATTTCCGGGAACCCATGTCTGTGCTTCAGCCAACCACGTTAATCCATGTTGTCAATCCATGTTGTCAATGTATGTCAACCGCAGCATGCGGGCCGCCGCCACCGACGATACTAGGGGGGGAAACAAGGAGGAGGTCGCATATATTTGCAGCTGGCGCGAGTCTACGGTGATATAGAAAAGCAGCGCAAAATAAACGCGGAGAAGGCAGGAACACAGGACGAGCGCGTCATCAAGCGTTCATCCTGTGTTCCTCCCGTGTCTGTGTTTATTTTGCGATGTTTTTCAGCAATGAGCTTGAATTTATGCCCTTTTAAGTGATAGCATCCACGCCATGTTTTATTTTTTTCACACACGGCTGAGTACTCAGAAAGTACGATAAACGGAGGTCAATTAGGCATCCTAGAAAAAATGGTGCCTGCCCGTTAATGTGCCTGTAGGTGTGAAACAAAAAATTCCTCCTTCTAAATATGTCAATGTGCTTCGCTTTTGCATTAGTAATGAAACCAGCAGAATAATATATCTGGATGCATGGTAACCACAAGGCTATAAGATTACTTTGCATTTTACTCTAATCGAACCGAAATAGCCTTGAAAGCGCTAAATCTCTGAACAAATTGTTTCTTCTTTTTTTTGGGGGGGGAGGGAGGGGAGTCAAGCCTTGGTTACGTTGTAGCGTGCCATTCGTATGGAACAGCCTAACACGTGTGTAGCTCAAGTGCAGCTAACTTTACCCGTTACATTTTGTTACGAGGCGCGCAAGTAGTGCACAATTATAGAGCGAGCGTTTCCTTTACTGGAATTGGAGGAATGGGATGGACCAGCTCAGAAACTCCAGGAGTAGGAATGTAACAACACTCAACAATTCGAGGAGATGAACTAGTGGAATTGGGAAAGATCTCCCCTCTTCGGAATGGAGTCGCAATGCAATGCGGAGGCCCACTTCGCGATTCCGGTAGAAATGATTTTTTTTCTTTTTTCATTCTTTGTCTTCATTCATTCATTCATTCATTCATTCATTCATTCATTCATTCATTCATTCTTTGCCTGGATTCTTTGCCTTATGAGGTTGGTTCTTTGTCATTGACCGATTATTCTTCAATATATAGGTTATGTTATCTCTACTCCTAAAATAGCCCTAACGGGAGCTGAAATACGTAAGAGTAAATAATTATATTGTAATCAGCACATGGGTGTAAATTTTCGCAGAAGCGAACGGCAACATAGTACTCAAAGAGGCACTAAAGCAAAATATTTAGTAGGCCTAGATCAAAAACTTTTTTATGTAATATCTACTTCGTAATTAGTAAAGATAGCAGAGCATCATTGAGCGTCCTGCTCGCTCGCATAGCGTTGCAAAGGTCCCAGAGTTACAGCTGATCATTGGCACACACAAACGAAGATGCACGGTTCGACGAATGATTTCGATTTGGCTCGACTGATGGACTTGATACACAGTATTATATATATATATATATATATATATATATATATATATATATATATGGTGTTGGGCTGCTGAGCACGAGGTCGCGGGATCGAATCCCGCCCACGGCGGCCGCATTTCGATGGGGGCGACATGCGAAAACACCCGTGTGCTTAGATTTAGGTGCACGTTAAAGAACCCCAGGTGGTCAAAATTTCCGGAGTCCTCCACTACGGCGTGCCTCATAATCAGAAAGTGGTTTTGGCACGTAAAACCCCAAGTATTATATATATATATATATATATATATATATATATATATATATATATATATATATATATATATATATATATATATATATATATATTATACGCTTCACGACGAATGATTCGATTTGGCTCGACTGATGGACTTGATACACAGTGTTATATATATATATATATATATATATATTGAAGCGGTCTGCGCTGGACGCATGAAAGAAGACGAAGGAAGGTGCTAGGGGAGAAGTGAGAAGGAAGAAGTTGGAATAAAATGGCGGACGACACCCGTCTCACTTAGATGATGTCATTTCTGTTGCCGTTCTAGTTAGGAACGCTACATTTTGGCGCAGCCGACAGTTTTCGAAGACCAGCGATGCGGGTGACGTTTTTCGTCGACCAGGCGTCATCAGAGTCTGTTGTGTCCACCCGATACCAAGTGCACGGTGAGCCAGCGACGGACCTTCCTCTTGAAGTTAGTTCTACCGCGCTGATCAACGTGGTACTGCAACAAGCTGCAATCAGCCGCCAAGCCCTCGTGCAAACAGGATCGGTGACAGTGAATCTACAACTGCAGACACTGAGCGAACTCGTTCTCGAACCCATACGACGTGGCACCCTCAAAGAGGAAATGCCTGCCGGGAAGGTGAGCCTAGACTTGAGTGTTATGGAACTGCAAAGGAACATTATACAACAGATCGAAATAATGAGAACTCTCGTCCAAGCGCTTAGTCGAGAGCAGTCAGCACGAAGTATTGTTGAACCAGATGTTTTTGAAGGAAAATCGCAAAATGCACACTACTGGCTGTGTTTTTTCGAGTACGCCTGTGACAAGAATCTGTGGCATTCCGACGACACAAAGATTTTGCATATGCACCGCTATTTGGGCGGTATAGCCAGAAAATGGTATGACGTGCAACTCATGGATTATGGAACAACATGTTGGGAACTGTGGAAAAGCAACTTTTTAGGGGCTTTCGAAGGCAACGCAGTAGAAAGATGGGATGCGGCACTGCGGTTCAGTTATACAGGTGGCTCTCTGCTTGAGTACTGTCTTGAGAAGCGTCGCCTGTTGTATTCTGCAGAACCGAAGCTGTCGTCTTCTGCTGTTGTAGCTTTGATAACGCAAGGGTTGTGTATCGAGATCCGTTGTCATGTCCAGCTCAAAGGTCCAAGAACGTTTGATGACCTTCTGAACTTTCTACAGACCTCAGTGCCAAGAATTACATCGAGAAGACAGCCAGATGGTAGAACAGAGCAACTTGATTCCAATCTAGAGTCGTTGCCGTCAACTGAATGTGAACACAGCTTCATAAACAAATCTCTGGGAAGCGTAAATCATGACTGTGAGGATGGTGAAGAACCAATTACCGCAGTTCACGGCAACCTACTTCCACATAATCTGTCTACCGTGCATCACAAGCCCCAGAAAAAGAGCTTCAGTGAGACAGTATATTTGGTGTCGTCAAGCTTATTGTACGCCCCCATTAAGGTAGATGGCATTGAAGTGAAGGCTCTCGTTGACAGTGGAGCTTCGGTATCTATTATCAACAAGACTCGAGTGGATGCCAGTCGTCTGCACGCTGGTAGAACATTGCGTGTCCAAGCCTACGATGGGTCAGTGACCATGCATAGCGAATGGGTAACCCTGGCTATTGAATTTCAAGGAAATGCTATTACCAGTGACGTATTGGCCATTCCCAATGTCACCTACGATTTTCTTTTGTCCCGTCCAGACATGAAAAAACTTAAGATGAACCTCTATTGGGATGACAAGGTAATGGCCGAAGACACGATAAGAACAGAAGACCCTGGTGAAGAACCTAGTGTATCAAGGCTAATTTTTCACCACGAAGACATCAAGACTAAGTACCCAGAGCTTATATGCATAGGAAGCTACCCTCCAGCAATGAAATCCCATGTCGTTCCTTTCGAGCTCGCAGATAAAACAGTGGTTCGTAGAACCCCCTATAATATGTCCAGAGATAAAAAGGTGTGGCTGAAAAAGGAGTTGCAAGAAATGTTAGACGCAGGTATCATCCGGCCTTCTGTATCCCCATTTGCTTCTCCTATCACTATTGCACCTAAAGAAGACGGGACATTCCGCCTCTGCACAGACTACCGGGCTCTCAATCGTCAAACTGAATTGATACCTTATCCAATGCCGAGAATCGACGACATCATTGACGAAACCGGTGGTTGCCATTGGTTTTCACGAATAGATCTCTGCAAGGGCTTTTGGCAGATTCCACTAAGTGAAGAAACGAAGAAGTACACCGCGTTCATAACCCCATTTGACTTGTTTGAGTACAACCGCCTACCATTTGGTTGGAAAAACTCCCCTGCGTGGTTTCAGAAGATTATGACGGACATTCTGAAACCTTACCTGGGCACATTTTGCAATGTGTACATCGACGACATCATCATCTACTCAAAGACAAAGGACGAACACCGTAGTCATCTTTCAAAAGTTCTTCATGCCCTCAGTCTTGCCCAACTCAAAGTCAACTTCAAGAAAAGTGCGTTCTTTCAAGATACCGTAGTATTTCTTGGCAGGGTGTTTGATGGACAGACTAAAAGCACCAAGCAAGAATCGGTAGAGAGAATCTCCAAGCTGGTAAAGCCTTATGATGTGCACTCCCTGCGCGTTTTTCTTGGCCTTGCAGGACACTTCCGGGCGTTTATCAAAGACTACGCCCTGAGAACAAGGTGCCTCACACGTTTAACTCAGAAAGACGTGCCTTTTCATTGGGACGAGAAGTGCGAAGCTGTCTATCGTGAGCTTGTAAAACTAATATCGTCGGACCCCATCTTGCGAATACCGGATTTTTCCTTGCCTTTCGTGCTGAACACGGACGCATCACATTGTGCTACCGGTGCAGTTCTATACCAGAAGCCATCCAAACAAGCTGATCAAACCAAACACTACGTCGTGGGGTACTACAGCTATACCCTGAAACCCGCCGAAATCAATTACTGTACCACAGAAAAGGAAGCTCTGGCCGTCTTAAAAGCTGTGCAGTACTTTCGTACTTACCTGGAAGGTGCCAAATTCATACTTTTCGCGGACCATCAAGCATTGACTCAACTTCTGAGCATGGCCCAGCCAAGAGGCCGCATTGCTAGATGGGTGAACTATCTGCAACAATTTGATTTCGTAATTTCGCACCGTCCTGGCCCACTCCTCACTGACGCTGACGCACTATCAAGATTACTTGTACAGGAATCAAGCAATAATCCAGATACAATCAATCATATTAAGCTATGGGAAGGTACAGAAGAGCTCCAGTTTATCAATGGAAGGTATCACGTACCACCAACTATGATTCCAAGGATTCTTCATCTATACCACGACACCCCTGAATCGGGTGGACATGATGGCTTCTGGCGCACTTATAAGAAATTGCTCATGAGATTCACATGGCCGGGCATGAAAAACGACATCAGCCATTACATCCGCACATGCCACCTCTGCCAGGTGAACAAAGTTAAATTCAAGCAATCGACAGACGTTATGACAAACCCTGAATATTCAAGCATCCCGTTCGAAGTAATTCATTTGGACTTCGCGGAGCTCAAAAAGAAGGGGGAAGGAGTCAAGCGAACGCAAGCTTTCTTGCTCTCCATAGATGAGTGCACACGGACGATTGCCGCTAAAGCTGGCAAAGAAGACGCAAACAGCGTAATAGACCTCCTCAAAGCTGAGTGTTTTAAACACACAAAGACGCTCGTCTGCGACAACGGGCCGGCTTTTCGGAGTGCCAAATTATCAAAGTGGGCCCAGGAGCACGGCATCATGATAAAGTATTCTTCTCCATACCACCCGGCAGCAAACGGCCTAGCGGAACGTGCCATACGAGACATCAAACAGTATCTGAAGATGTATCCAGACTTTGCCGGTGGCTGGAAGTGCTGTCTCGAGGCCGCTGTGAAGCATCACAACAGATCATACACCACGAGTTTAGGCTGCAGCCCTCATTTTGTAACTTCAGGTACAGCGCCCATACTTCCTGCAGATCGTGAGCTAGGTCTCCTAGAGAACCTCGAACTTGCGGAAGTAAGGAAAACTGTCAAAGAACAGGAGATCTACAAGCGCCGCATGAAGCGAAACTTTGATAAAAGGCACAGTAGCCAGATACCGGACATACAGCCTGGAGACTATGTCCTTGTAAGGAAAGGAGCTGTGCCCTCAAATTCAAAATATTGCGGACCATTTCAAGTTATTAAGACTGCATGCCAGCATGGAATATTGAAGAATGTCTGGTACGCCGGAGCCTCGGGCCAAACGGAGTGCGCCGCTATTGGAAACGTATTCAAGTATTACCCCAGGAGGTGTAATTAAAAGAAATCCGGAAGAGTGAAGCGGTCTGCGCTGGACGCATGAAAGAAGACGAAGGAAGGTGCTAGGGGAGAAGTGAGAAGGAAGAAGTTGGAATAAAATGGCGGACGACACCCGTCTCACTTAGATGATGTCATTTCTGTTGCCGTTCTAGTTAGGAACGCTACACATATATATATATATATATATATATATATATATATATATATATATATATATATATATATATATATGTATATATATATATAATCATTTTCAGAAGTGACGTATGGGTATATCCCATCCTCAGTATATATATATATATATATATATATATATATATATATATATATATATATATATATATATATATATATATATATATATATATATATATATACTGAGGATGGGATATACCCATACGTCACTTCTGAAAATGATTAGAGACCAGGAGCCCAAAGAGTGCCAAGGTATCATGAGAAATATGGGGGTACGCTTTCAAGCGTCCTGACGCGTACCACAGGAGCCTCGAACGGGTAGTCCCTGGGCAGCTGGATGCGCAACTTGAACAGCCCTCCCTCGTACGGGCTGCCCTGTGGTCCCGCGATGGTTGCCTGCCAGCGGTATGGGTTTGCGGGGTCGACCAGGCCCGCGGTGCACTGGGCGGGCGGGTCGGCCAGGATCTCGTCGAGTTCGCTCGCGATGCGCTTGACGCCGGCCCTCTTTTTCTCCGAGGAGGCGCAGGCAGCTTCCTCGCCCATGCTGGCGAGGGGGGAAGAAAGCGCGGGTCAATTTACGATGATCGAGCACAAGAACCAGCGCAAACACAAAGGACAGAACAGGGCCTGACCAGAGCACCGAATTCAGGAAGGTTTCCGGAAATTCGCATTGGTAATCGCCGTAGCTAAGACGGAGGAAAGAAAAGAAATGTAAGGGAGCATTGCGTCACGCATTACACCACGAAATTACTACATTTCCGGAAGCATTTCCAAGGTCACCTACCTCGAGTCGTTTTAATATTCACCCCACTGTGCGGCAAAAGAATCGCAAGTAAGTGATATAATTATTGCATCTTGGCTATGTGTAAGAAATTGCGAATGCAACATTTGAAACCAGTTGTTTAAAGCGAAGTTGTTTACAGTGCTTATCATAGTCGTTAATCAGCTAAAGCACTTCCACGTTCACTACCCCCTAACACAGTAAAACGTAAATATACACTATTTATTTATTTATTTATTTATTTATTTATTTATTTATTTATTTATTTATTTATTTATTTATTTAATTATTTATTTCGGATTTATATATATAGTAGTGCATGTCACGCGTAATGCTAAGGTTTTCGATTTCACCCGCAAAGGCGACATACTGTTGTTTCGTCCACATTACGCTTTCTTCAATAGTTCCAACATTTCAGTTTCAGCCACACATAATAACCCCATGCTTTCCTTGGCTTCATTGCCCGTTGGGTTTATGCGGTCGTGATTAACAGAAATCGAACCACTCTGTTTCCCTGCTCTCGTTCATATAGTGGGCGTCCCACGTAACTTTAGTCAAACTTTAAAGAAATGCAAATACCACGTAGCTGAACAGAACCAAGCTAATGTTGTTTGTTGTCGCTTGGAGACACTCAAATAATTTTTTGCATTCCGCCTAATCGCATATTTAGTCTTAATTAATACACTTCTCAAACATCATTACATCGAAAGTGTCAATCAGAAAATTGTAGAGCAATATGAAAAACTCCCAATGCAGTTTTCTTTTCGCTATGTTCTACAGAAAAGTGTTTTGCCCAGCGTGAAAGAAGGCCATGAATACACGCATATTTGCCGCGCGACTGCGTGCTCGAGGCACTTTGCGCAAATTCGCTGGCTTCTTTCACGCTGGGAAAATACTTTTATGTAGAACCTATTCAACAAAAGAAAACTGTGTTAAGACTTTTTGATATTGCTCTACAATTCTCTCATTGAAAATCTGAATATCTAAAAGCGAAGGCAAACAATATTACCTTGGTTCTGCACAGCTAAGTGGCATTTAGATACGCTAGATCAGCCCCGATCGCGATCAGAAGTGTACGTGTGACACCGGTGTTCCGTTCTTGAACAGGGTGGTGAGAGTATGAACCTAAATTTTGGCGCGTTCGATGCCGGCTTCGCACCGGCTCAGTAGCGGTGGCTTGCTGGGTGCGGCGTGCGGTTGTGGAGAGCTGCGAAAGCGTTCCACAAGAACCCCACACCACCCCTGGCGCAGCTGCTTCTCGATCATTAGTTTTTCGTCCATTTCATCGGAGTTATGATTCGACAGTGTCGGGAATGATTTATCGAAACTTTTATCTTTCCCCGTGGAATTATCTATACCAATATACTTTTATGGCTGAACCCTGACTGGACACTAATAAAACACTGAACCACTTTAAACTGATAAACTACACATACGCATATATTTGAGGTAGTGGGCTGATTATTAGAAAAAAACCGCAGGCGGCATTTTCATTTCCTTTATTTCGCGCTGAAACGGGGCTTGTCAGGGTGACGTCACTAATTTAAAAATATATTTTTCGTATTTTGGCCTTCGTATCCCAGTGAAGGCACTCAAAACATGCTAAGTGCAGCCTTTGGCTCCTTTAGAACGAAACATTATTCATATTTGAGAATAACAAGTTAGCTGGGTCCTGGCAGCAAATCTACGAACTCACGGGGAGCCGGCGCAGCAAGTTCCAGACGGCATCCGCCCCTCGCCTTCCGGTTTCTCATCTTTTCTGGCTTATTCAGCCTCTTTTGGCGCTAACAGAAACTTTTCGTATTTTAACATGACAACTAGCCAACGTAGATCAAAGCATTCTCATCTGAAGGGTACCTGTAACATTTCTTTCTCGTCCACTCCGGTTCTTGCTTGCTCCCGTTGTCGGGCATAACAAATTTTTTACCAATAATACGCCTACACTCCTCAGTGCAGACTAAACACACTTCAAAAAGTAGTCTTCAGCGCCGGCCACATGAAATCCAAAAGGCAAGCAGCTAAAGGTTGTTGACATTGCTGACCATCATGTCTGCTATGCCGCGGTAAACTGATCGCACCACCTGCTGTACTCGTGGATTTCCAAGCGGCGCGCCATGTCCCGCTGCGTCAGGTCGCTGACCAGCGATGACGCCGAGCGGAGACCGGTCACGGGACGTTCTAGTAGACGGCTACGCCCCGAGCACGGTCAGTCAGAAGGACCCGTCGCCACCAACCGCTGCGCCCGTGCCGTGCTTGCGCCGACGATGATGATGATTATGGTGATGACGATCCCATACAGTGGCATAGGCCCACAATGAGGCATCGCCCACATGCGAATGGTATAAGGATAAGACAAGAGGCAGGAAAGAGACGACAGTAATAAGTATAATACAAGCGCTAAAGCTAAGAACTTATAACACTATACAAAGTCCTCATTTACACGAACATTTGCAGGAACACTCATGCAGGAGATCGACCAAGTGCGCAGCACATTGTGACAAAAAAAAAATTATTTTAAAAAGTGGCAGTATATGGAATGTAAATTAGGCTTATAATACCAAAAAATAGAGCAGTAATAAAGAAAGATGTCCGGCTTTCCTGAACAAAAATAATAAAGACGAGGTTTACTGAAATCAGGAACCAGAGTTCTGCCATTCTTTTTCCGCCCTTTCACATGCTCACAGGGGCATAGCAAGGGGGCGGGTGGGGAGGCTTCTGTTGTAGCATGCATACAGACGCTACTCAGATAGCAGGAATAGGAATGGCTTTATTCCCAAACGCGCGCTGTTTATCTAGGTACGAACAGGGGGCGTGGCCGTGACGTCATTCTGTCACAACACTTCTGCCAGCTTTTTCTTTTTAATTGTTTCCCCATCTATCTGGTTGCTTGCGTGTTCGTGTACTACGCCTTAAGGTAGGAGGAGACTGCACTGCAACCTGCTCCGAGGTCTCGGGGCCGGACATCGCCTGGCGATCTTCAAGGCGCCCCGATGCTGGGGGCTCATGTGAAGATTGGTTTCGCAGTGTCTGATCGTCGCCCTGTGGACCGTCTGGAAGGGCTGACATTTCTCGGGCCGCCATGGGGTCTGCTTGATCGAGCCGTCCTGGAAGTTGTAGGTCTGAATGCGAGCTTCTGGCTGGCTGGTAATCCGGGCGCTTAGCTGAAACGACATGGTCGGCATGCACAAAACGTTCTTCGTTATTCACCCGCACTGTATACGTGACAGCACTAATACGGCGCGTAATCGTGCCTGCTAACCAAAGAGGGTCGCCCGGACGAGTTCCTTTCACTCGCACCTCGTCACCTGCTGTGAACTCCCGCCACGTTGACCTTGAGCGGACAAAACTGGGCTGGTGCGATTCGTTCTTCAAGCTGTTACTCAGCTCCGGGTGCAGGAGGCTAAGACGTGTTCTTGGGGCCCACGTCAAAAACAACTGCGCGGGCGCAATCCCTGTCGATGCGCAGGGCGTGTTCCTGTACGAAAATAAAAACTGATCGACACAATGCTGCATAGACTTGCCATGCTTTTTGTGTTCTCCAATTTGCTTTAGTAGGCTTTTCTTGACGGTTTGCACAAGTCGTTCCGCCACCCCATTCGAAGCGGGATGACAAGGCGGAGAAGTGAGGTGGCGTATGCCATTGGAGGCAAGGAATGTAGACAACTGAGCAGACGAGAATTGCGGACCATTGTCTGTGACGACCATTTCCGTTAGACCGAAGCTCGCAAATATTCTTCGCAGCTCTTGCACAGTTGCTTCCGCTGTAGTTGTTTTCATGCACACAACTTCTGCCCATTTGGAATAAGCATCTATCAGGACTAGTAACCAGCATGAGTTCACAAAAGCGAGGTCCACGTGCACTCTTTCCCATCTTTTGCGTGCACGGGCCCAAGGAGTGAAGTCTACCTGGGACAGCGTGTTTTGCCTAAATTGACAGACTGCACAGCTCGGGACAATGTTTTCTATGTCCGACGTTTGCTGAGGCCACCACACATGGCTCCTCGCAAGCATTTTCATTCTAGTCGCGCCTGGATGTCCTTCGTGCAGCAATTTTAAAACCGGCGTAACAAGCGCACGTGGCACAATTACGCGATTGCCCCAGGTCACGCAGTCTCGATCCAACGATAATTCATGGCGTCTAGTAAAGTACGGTGCTAAATTTTCATCGGCAACTTTTGCTGGCCATCCATTTAATGTGAAGAAGTGGACCTTCGATAGGACTGGGTCCTTTGTTGCTTTCCGAATATCTTCAGCTGATAAGGGCAGTTCGTCTGTTGCCGAGAAAAACTGCACGTAATCACTGACGTCGGCTTCGTTCTTTAGCGGAAGCCGCGATAATGCGTCTGCATTAGCGAGAGCCTTCCCTTTCCTATATACCCATTTGTAACGGTAGGCCGCAAGTAGCAGCATCCAGCGCTGCATTCGGGCAGCTGATAGTGCTGGAATGCAGGGGCGTAGCCAGGGGGGGGGGGGGCTTATGGGGCTTCAGCCCCCCCCCCGAAATTTTTTCGTGCTGTCCATGCACCGCAGACAAAAGCAACCCCCGGCGCCAGAAATGATTCTGGATTTTGTCTAGAGCGTCTTTTTCACGCTCGACAAGCCATTTCCCCGCAAGAATTGCGAACTTAGGCTGAATTTCGCGGCAACGCCCATGCACCGGGAGTCACATAACGCAAGCAGCCCCATCCGTGCACAAAGTTTCAAGGACGTTTTGATGGCGAAATGGCTCGCCGCGGCATTTCGTAGAGGCCGCGGAATCTACTCACTATCATGGAATTTACGGAGCACGTGGATATCAATTCCGAAACTTTATGGGTATAAAGTTCTCATAAACTTTTGATGTGAAAGGTGCATTGACATTTCCAAACGTGCGCTTTAGATTTTCAATTGCCGAACTTTGTAAGTTTATTGCTCCCATAAATATTTGATGCCAAAGGTGCACTGACATTTCCAAAGTCGCACATCGGGCCATACAACGAGACAAGCCAAATGAACACGCTATCAGACAAGTTGACAAAGCCCGCAGCGAGGCCCGATGAGACGAAGCGTTGTGGTGGTTCATTCGTGCCGTCATGCCACATAAAAAATATTTTTTTTCACCTGCGCCAAAGCATCCAGTGAAGACACTAAAGCCAGCCAAGGCAACTACGTTGTTATTTATTTTCCTACTTTGACTTTTAATCGGGAGGACACATTGCGCCTCTTCAATTTTTTTTGTTCTCGCTCCCCTACCCGCGCGCTACCAGAGCCAGCCAGAGCGCATGCGTTTTCCTCGTGTTGCCCCGACCACCGCACGGCGCACTTCGGTGCGCGTTCAGCTTTCTCTGGCCGTGTGCATTTTCGCCTGGCAAAGGTTTCGACACTTTCTAGCTAGCAGACGAGAAAAAGAAACAATGGTCGCTAGCCGCCATCACTGTGGGGACTCGACGGATTGCAGTGCGTTCGCTTGAGCGCAACCTCTCCAGAAAGTCTTGTCTCGCCGGTGTAGGATACCGAGCAGTATGCGCATGGTTCTTGGTGGACCGAGCGTCTCGTGTTTTCTTCGATACTCCTTTAATAGCTATATCAGTTGCCCAAAGTAGGCATTCTATTGTGACCAACATACTTTGCGTTTTTTTTTCATTACGGTGCCCCCGCCCCACAAAAGGAAAGAAGAAGCGTTGTTGCGGTGCAGCGAATTGTCGCATGGTGAAAGTGCTATTTCGTTACTTCTTTTGCGGAAAGTAATGGGCCATAGGACGCTTCAGCTGCCGGATACTCGTATTTTAATATTGTGATAGCAATTATATGGACACTAGGCGCATTCCTGCCGTCGCCGTCGTCCTCATGTTCCGTATAAAGTCCAAGTGCGATAACATCGTGACCCCGCGCCGCATGCTGTATGTGCGAGTGAAAGCGTGTGGGGGGTGGGGGGGGGGGTGGAATGGGTGAGCCGACGATAGTGGCTCACTCTTATGTGCGCAAGGGAGAAAAGTGAGGAGCAAGTGCGCCGCCTTCCGTCGCGCGCGTTACATTGGAGGGCGTGGATGAAATGGGGGCAGGATCTAGGATTCTGTTAATTTGTGATTGCGCAGCATGTTTATTTGCCTTGTTTGACGAATTATGTACCGTGACGTTCTCTCAGATACGTCGATTTATTTGAGACTTATACGTATATTCAAATATCTTGTTGCGAGGTTTTGTGTGTACGTGCAGTGAACTTCATTTCCAGTGGCACTTTTTTGCTCTTTATCAAGCTCTATGTTCGCATTTGTATATTCCATTGTATCTTCGCATTTCTAATATACGAGGGCTAGTCAAATGAAAGTGAGCCTACCCACCCGTGAAATTATGGTTCTGTTCATTATCTGCAAGGCCTGCGCGTAGCACACAGGCATCTCTCATTTACAAAAGTGACACGCAGGTGTGAGGATAAATGTTCTTTAATGCTCTCATAAACTGGGTTGAACATGATTGCGTGCCGTAATGGACTCCCCAGAAGTGAAACAGCGTAATGCCGTGATGTTTTTGACAGCTGAAGGTGTTTCCCAAAAAGAAATTAGTCACCGTATGACTGCCGTGTACATAGAACATTGCATTTTATTGGCCATTGTGAAGCGTTGGAACAAACGGTTCAAAGAAGGACGTGAAATTTGCAAAGACGATCCCAGACCGGGCCGAAGCCATCGTACAATCACCCCTAACAAAATTGCAAAGGCTGATGAGCTGATGAAACAAGAACGGAGGATAAGCATCGATGAACTGGCAGAGCGTGTGAACATCAGTCACGGTTTGGCTCACGCCATAATTCATGAACATCTCGGTTATCGGCTCTTGTGTGCGCAATGGATGCGCAAGATTTTGAACCACTGCCAGAATACGGAGAAGATCAGCGCTGCCTTTACTCATCTGACCCGGTGTCACAATAAAGGTGACGATTTCTTGTCTGCAATTGTGATCGGAGACGAACCATCATGCCACTACTAAGAGCCTGAAACACAACGGCAAAGCTTACAATGGAAACATTCAAATTCACCTTCTCCAAAGAAAGCAAAGGCCGTCATTTCCGCGAGAAAAGTGTTGTTGACTTTTATTTTTCGATCGTCAGGGGACATTACCGATAGAATTTGCTGAATCTTGAGAGACTATCAATTGTTTCCGATATTGTGAAATGCCGGATCGGCTGCGCGTCGCAATCAAGAACAAACTACGTGGAAAATTGAAGAATGGGGTCATCTTGTTCCACGACAATGCCCGTTCCCACGTCGCTGACGTGGTTAATGCAAAACTGGCAAAGTTCAAGCGGGAAACGCTGCAACATCCGCCATACAGCTCGGACCTGTCGCCTTGCGGCTTCCACAATTTGGGGCAACCGAATAAAACAGCTCAAGGGAACCCGATTCGTCTCGGACGATGTCGTGAAAGTCAGTTGCAGACGTTTTGAGGCAACAAACCAAGGAGCTTTATGAGACTGGAATTGCGCGACTCTTTAATCAATGGGACAAATGTCTAAATGCTCATGGGGGCTACTTTTAATTAAAGTACCCCGTTTGTTATATATTCGAATTGGCTCATTTTCATTTGACTCGCCCTCGTATATTCTGCAGAACTCCTGCTTTTTATACGTGGTCTCTGTTGCGACTATAATTTCGGTGCAATTACTCACGATACACGACCGGTGACAGCTGCTGCTGCGAAATACATTGGAACAAATGGCAGCGTCATAGAGATTTTTCACTGGCCGTTGCATATGTACAAAAATGTAAACAAGGATCTTGAATGACAAAGTGTCATTAACATATTTGTCCTCAACTTGTTGATTTCATGGCCTTTACATTTTTCATATCAGCGACATGCACTGCTTTGCTGGCTTCGAAGTGACGTAGTTCTAAAGTTCGTGTGATATTTTCTTTACTGATTAAATAGTTATGTGCGCCATAATTTTTGGCACATATGAGTACATTCTTTTATGAAAAAATACATATTTTACTTGTATTGACAGTGCGTAGCGTTCAACAGTTCGTTTGCAGCTTCTTTGGCAATGGCAATGCAGGTATTATTCGTGTATTTGATCCCTAGGTAAATTGTTTAAGAGGAAGCTTTAGCTCGGGCCCAACTTCGACGCGGCCTATTCAGATACATGTAAAACGCAGAAAAGGTTTTCTGAGATAACTCCTGAATCGGTTTTAATGAAATTTGTTGCATTTGAGAGAGTATCTTAAATTCTAGTGTCTGTTGGAAGCGGAGTTTCGATTTAGGGCCGGAACTTTCTTTAAAATATTTTGAAAAATTTTAAAGTTCGAGAAAAATGGAAGCATGATGTTTAAATCTTAATAGTTCTGCATCGAGAACAGATATTGTGGTTCTGTAAACGGCATCCATTGCACCATTCAAAGCGGAGAAATCCGATATGTCAATTCGTATCTTACGTGAATTGGTTATGTTATGTACATGGGTTCTGCAAAAGCCGTATTTCCGTCATACTTAATTTTTGAGACTCATGTGTAACATATATCAATTTTGCCCGCTGTAGATGTACTATTATGTGCAATTCACAGAATTGTCATATCAATTATCATTGTGGATTTACAGAGTTGTAAACTTAATTGTATCGTTTTCTAAAAATGTTCGATTTTTGCCACTTCCTAATAAAATATTGATGACCTAAATCGAAAATTCGAAACAAACAGTCACTAGAATGTAGCTTTTTCTTTTAAATGCAACAAACCTCGTCAAATTTGGTGCAGTGGTTGTCGAGAAAAACGAATTCTCCTTTTACATGTATTTAGATAGGTGCATCCGACCTAATGTTTCCTCTTGAGGGGGTCCACCTGCAACGTGAGCCCCCCCCCGAACAAAATTTCTGGCTACGCCACTGCTGGAATGGGCTTGTTGTGTCCGAGTAAGCCATTTATTGGCAGGTGATCAGAGTATATAGTGAAGTCTCGTCCATAAATATATTTATGAAATCGTTTGATAGCGAACACCACGGCAAGCGCTTCTTTTTCTATTTGGGAGTACCTAGTCTCTGCTTTACTGAGCGTTCGCGAAGCGTACGCTATCGGTTTTTCATTTCCGTCGATTTCATGGAAGAGCACCGCCCCCAATCCGTATGCAGACGCGTCTGCTACAAGGCCTATTGACTTCTCCGGATTGTAGATAGGTTAGGACACTGTCACTCGTCAACCAACGCTTGCTCCTCTGGAAACACTCTTCAGCGTCCTTGGGCCATTGCCACTGCCGAGTTCATTTCAGTAATTGATATAGGGGTTTCAGCTGTGTGGACATGTTGGGGATGAACTTGGAGTAAAAAGATAGCATGCCAAGGTACGCTCTTAGTTCCGATTCATTCCTTGGAGCTGGCGCATTCCTAACAGCTTCAACCTTTTCCGTGCACGGCTTAATTCCACTTGCGCTAATAAAATGCCCCAGATATGTGACAGAGTCTTTGAAAAACTTACATTTCTCTTGCTTGAGCCGAACGCCATGCTCACGAAACCGAGCAAGGACTGCTTCAACGCGTTGGGAACATACCATTTCGGACGCTCCCGTGATGAGGACATCATCGAGATAGCAGGCAACGCCCTTCACGTCTTTTAGTACTTGATCCATCACCGACTGGAATATGGCTGGGGCACTGGAAATTCCGTATGGCATGCGGAGGCACTGAAATAAGCCGATGTGCGTGTTAAGCGTCAACAGCTTTTGAGAGCCAGGGTGCACTTCTATTTGTTGGTACGCAGTGGTCAGGTCTAATATCGTGAAAACCTTGCCTTCCGCAATTACTGCAAAGATGTCTTCGACTAAGGGTAATGGATAATGCTCCGTCATTATGCAAGGATTTAAGGCAATTTTGAAGTCTCCACACACCCTCACCTTCTTGTCTGCCTTGGGGACGACGACCACTGGTGTAGCCCAGTCGCTTTGTGCCACGGGAACCAGGACCCCGTTCCGTTCGAGCTGTCGAATTTCTTCTACGACTGCTGTCCCCAGGGAAAAGGGGACCGGTCGAGCCTTGCAGAAAACAGGTCTGGCGTCTTCCTTTAGGACCAGCTGTGCCTTGTGTCCCTTTATTAGTCCTACCTCCGTAGAAAAGACATCGCTATACTTGCGTAGCAGCTCCTCCACCATTCCGTTTGTCTGCACCGTGAATACGCTCTTCCAGTCAATCTTCAGTTCTGCAAGCCAGTCACGTCCAAGTAGCGACGGCTTCCTTCCAGGTACAACCACGACAGGCAACGTCTTGCGTTGTTCTCGGTAGACCACAGGCACTTCCGCTTGCCCTACAATTTCCAGTGGTGCGCCTCCATACGTTCTAAGTTGCAGTCCTGTTTTGACTGGTGGCTGTGAACAAGACAGGGACGAAAATACGCTCTCGCTAATAATCGAGACAGCGGCTCCTGTGTCGACCTGCATCTCCACCGGCGTACCTGCAATGTGCACCTGCACTCGGTAAGGTCGAGTCGTCGGTCCACTTTGCTGAACGTGAAAAAGTAACTCTTCCACTTCTTCGTCGTTGTCGTTGAATGCATTAACCGCTTCTCGTTTTTTTTTTCTTGCACGCCCGAGCCAGATGACCGGTCATTTTGCAATGACACCTTGCCTTTCGATATGGACAGTCTCCCGCATCGTGTTGCTCTGCACATCGGTAACAAGAGTTACCGGCTGCAAGACCCGCCGAAGTCCTCGCCTTTTGTCTTTGTTGACCCTTCTGAATGACGTGGACGTCTTCGTCGCGAAAAGTCTTGTCAGAGGTTGGGCGGAAGCCTTTGGATTCTTTCGCAGCCAGTTCCGCGCTTCTGGCTAGGTCATACGCAGTTTCGAAGCTTAGCTCCTTTTTCGTCAGAAGGCTGGCTTGAATCGAAACGTCGCTGAGGCCAGCCACGAACCCGTCTCGAAGAGCATCGTCCAGAAACGGCCCAAAATCTCATCTTGCTGCCATATGGCGTAGTTCCACGGCAAATGCAGAAATTGTCTCACCTTCCACCTGGTAGTGGCGATTAAACTTGAACCTTTCGGCGATAACTTTGCTTCCCGTAAAGTAGTGTTCCCTCAGGACTGCGACGATTTCAACGAATGATTCGTCTTCTGGCTTCGCCGGTAGCAACAGGTCCTTCAGCGTTTTGTAGGGGCGTTTCCCAATGGCCGTTATAAAGGCAGACTTCTTCAGGCTGTCATCCTTGTTTTGGGTCACTTTCCAGTAGTGGTCAAATCTTTCAACATAAGACATGAAATCTTCTTCGCCATCATCGATCAAAGGCTCGAAATCCAAGAACTTCGCCATTCTTCTTGTCCTGCGCAATCTCGGCCTAAGTTTACGATCCCATCTTCGTCGCCACTTGTTGTAGCATGCATACAGACGCTACTCAGATAGCAGGAATAGGAATGGCTTTATTCCCAAACGCGCGCTGTTTATCTAGGTACGAACAGGGGGCGTGGCCGTGACGTCATTCTGTCACAACAGCTTCTAGGGCTTCAGTCCCTCCCCGACCCCGGAAATTTTTTCGTGTGGTCATGAACCACCGACCAAAACAACCCTTGGCACCGGAAATTATTCTGGTTTTTGTCTAGAATGTCTTTTTTACGCTCGAAAAGACATTTCAGCGCGAAATCGGCGGATTTCGGGCTGGAACTCGGGCGAACTCGGGCTGGATTTCGCGACAGCGCCATTGCACCAGGAGGCACATAATCCAAGGAGCCTCGTCCGAGCAAAAAGTTTCAAGGGCGTTTTGATGACCAGCGCGTTCGTCGCGGCATCTCGCGGTGGCCGCTGAATCTAGGGGGCGCATCTATTTCAAGTCGGAAACTTTATGAGCATAAAGTTCTCATGAACTTTTGATGTGCAAGGTGCATTGACATTTGCACAGTCATGCTTTAGATTTTCAATTCCGGAACTTTGTGGGTTTAATGTTGTTATAAACATTTGACACCAAAGGTGCATTAACTTTTCTAAAGACGTACATCGGACCAGACAACGAGACACGCCAAATCAGCAGACTGTAACACAAGCTGAGAAAGCACTCAGCGAGGTCCGATGAGACGAAGCTTTGTGATGGTTCATTTCTGCCACCGTGTCTCAGAAAAGAATATCAACATTTTTTTCACCTGCGCCAAAGCATGCATGTCAAGACACTAAAGCCAGCAAAGGTAACTACGTTCGTATTTATTTTTCTACTTTGGCTTTTATTCGCGAGGACACATTGATCCCCTTCAATTTTCTTGTTCTCGCTACCCGCCGACTGCCAGAGCCAGCCAGAGCGCATGTGTTTTTCTCGTGTTGCCCCGTACGGCGCTCTTCGGTGAGCGTTCGTTTTTCTCTTACCGAATGGATTTTCGCCTGACAGAGTTTTGGACGCTTTCTGGCTAGGATACAAGAAAAAGAAACAATGGTCGCTCGCCGTCATCGCTGTGGGGACTCGACGGATTGCAATGCGTTTGCTTGGGCGCAACCTCTCCAGAAAGTCTTATCTCGCCGGTGTAGGACACCTGGCAGTATGCGTATGATTCTCTGTGGACCAAGCGTCTCATGTTTTCTTCGACATTCCTTCGGTAGCCACATTAGGTGCCCAAACAATATAAGGCATTCGATTGTGGCCAACATGCTTTCCTTCTCGTTTTTTTTTTTCATTTCGATGCCCCGGCCTTAAAAAAAAACATTGTTGCGCCGCAGATAATTCTCGCGTGGTGAAAGTTCGATTTTGTTACTTTTTATTTTGCGGTAAGTAGTGGGCAGCGGGACGCTTCATTTGCCGGATACTGTTATTATATTATTGCAATATCAATTATATGGATACTCCAGGCGCATTCCTGCCATCGCCCTCCTGTTTCGTGTAATGTCGAAGGCATATATAACATCGTCACCGCGCGCCACACGCTGTATGTGCAAATGAAAGCGTAGTGGGGAGGGAGGGGGGGGGCATGGGGTGAACCGTCGATGGTGGCTCAGTCTTGTGTGCGCAAGGCAGGAAAGCGCACACAAGTGCCGCCTTCCGTCGCGCGCGATGCATCAGGGGGAACGGAGAGAGGAGGGGGGGAGGGGAGGGCTTAGGATTCTATGATCTGTGAATCTCTGTGTGTGATTGCGCGACATGTTTATTTGCCTTGTTTGACGCTTTATGTACAGTGATTCTTTCTTAGATGCGTAGATTTATTGGAGATTCAGACGTATATTTAAATATCTTGTTGCAAGGTTTTTGTATATACGTGCAGTGAACTTTGTTCCCAGTGACACTTTTTTGCTCTTTCTCAAGCTGTATCTTCGCATATGTATATTCTATCTTATCTTCGCATTTCTAATATACGAGGGCGAGCCAAATGAATGTGAGCCAATCCGCCTCGCGCAATAATGGTTCCGTTTATTATCTGAGAGGCCTCATGCACGTAGCAGACAGACATCCCTTATTTAGAAAAGTGAGAGGCAGGTGTGACGATAAAGGTTCTTTGATGCTCTCATACACTGGGTTGAACATGGTCGCGTGACATAATGGACGTTCCAAAAGTCGAACAGCTAGGTGCCGTGACGTTTTTGACCGCTGAAGGTGTTTCCCCCCAAAAAAATTAGTCACCGTATGGCTGCCGTGTAGGTTGAACATTGCATTTCATTACAACCCATGGTTTCTGTTTCCGGTGGCGAGGGCAAAACAGAAAAACGAAGATCAGAACGGATACGCAGCACGACGCCGCCGCCAGTGCCCTGGATCCTGTCTAGGCGCCCAGCAATAAAACCGGGTGGAGTAAGGTTGGAGTCAAAAATATTTCTATGTAGCCATGACTAAGTGATGCCTATAACATGAGGGCAATAAACTAAAATAAGAGACAGTAAGCCTGACATTTTTAACAGCAATGTGAGCGGTAATGTCCAAAACGATGAGGTTGTGGAGATGGCCAGTAGGATGTAAAGCAGTGGACGAGCCGGGAGTCGAAGACCCAGGCGTTTAAGGTAATGGTTGGACAGCTACATTTACTAATGTGTTTGAACTGTCCTCCCGGTTATAACGAACCTTGTCAATGAACGCATGATCATTTTTTAACATTACGACAGAGCCATTGTTGATGGCTCTGAGCCAAGAAATTGATGCTTCCCCCTCCAGATTTTTTCCCGGATAGATATTATTCTTGCAGAGAGAACTTCTGTAACGAACAAATTTTAGCCATTCAGTTCATAACTGTTTTTCAGAACCACGGTTTTGTCGTTGAAGTCAGAAAGCTTTAGAATAATAGGACGAGTGTGACCAGCGCGTGCTCTACCAAGTCTACGGGCACGTTCATTGAGGGGACAACTCATCTTCAAGGTCTCGCTAAATGCAGACGTAACGTTGGACAACAGTGTGGCAGGGCTGTCATTGGGGTTTTCCAAAATACCGTGTTTCATAACATTATTTTTTCGATAACGATTTCCTATGTCATTATTTTTTAAGACCAGCTTGGTAATTTCAGAATATGCGGAGTTGAGTTCAGCACGCAATTCACAAATTGAACAAGAGTCATTAGTTGAGGATTCTAATGCACCAACACGCGATTCTAAAGGATCAAAACGGCAAGCGACTGCAAGTTGAAATGACTTGATGTCAGCAATGTCTCAAGCCAACTTATTTTGCCCAATCAGCAGTTTAGAGAACATGTATACAAAAAGATCATGAGTGTCATGGCATACAGGAGGAGAGTGTGCCTCAGCAGTCTCATTGAGAGCCGAGTTGGACCCAGTCGCACTCCGGGCTCCAGGTTTATTACCAGACTGATTGATTTTGCTGGTGCTGAATTTTGAATGCTGTTCACCATGGCAATATGAAGTTTCATCTATTATTTCATTTATTTCATTTGTGCGAGGCCACATTCCGCAGTTAAATGCTTGCTTACACAGAGTTGGCCTGATGTAGTCCCCTCTCTGTTTTGAAATTGAAATTGATTTATTCATTAGAGATTACAGGTTATAATAAAGAATAATATACAGAAGGAGGTCCCATAGTCAGACTGTATCGGGACCTCCTAATAATATCTCATAATAATGTCTTTGTCATGAAGCTCAGACAATGGATTATATCTTTTCTCATTTCCGTCGATTCTCACCACAAGGAAAAAGACGTTCCTAGGCTCCATTTCGCCACGGCCGACTTGTGTTGCCGTCCCTAATTATATCTTGAATATGGGCCTCGGCTCTGCACTTGAGCCATACGGACGTTTGCTTCACAATTTGCAATTTCATGTGCAACACAAAAAGACAGTGCGCTGCTTTGATACTATCCTTCTTGTGTCTCGAAAATGTCATGAAAATTCCGAGTTTTCTTTCATTCATCTTCAGTTACTCCTGCACGATTCCTCTTGTTTCTATTCGTTTATTCGCGTATTTATTTATTTATTCTTAATTATATTTCAGCTCTACTGCCTGCTTCTTGGCCAATACACCATTGCGAGTATGCGCCATAGTATAAAAATCATCGTCATCATCAACTCCTAAAACAGCGGGCTTATTGGGCGAAGCCCCATAGTGGGTAAGTGCGATTGTTTGAAAAACAACCAAAACAACAGCACGAGGAAGCGGGCGGCGGTGACGCGTCCACTGGGTCGGGGCCTCGACATCGACGGCCATGTGAGCGGCCTCCGCCATTCTCCGGAAGCACTTCTCAGCGGCCGGCTACGAGATCAAGGCGCTCAGCAGGTGATGTGGCTAACGTTAAAGCCGTGTATAGTAGTGAGTTCAAATACGAGGGGGGGGGGCAATCCGGCAGAATCAATCTCCCGATAAATGCCACCGTTAATGTTATTACAATTGAAGCATTGAAACGACACACCATACTTCCACCGCCGTAATGCGTCAATGAGGCGTTCATTCAATCTTCGTCTTTCTCTCTCATTTTCAATCTTTCCTGTCCTCTCTTCAGTGCCTTTCGCTTCCCATTCTCCAGGCAGCAAGGGTTAACCTGGTGGGTGTGATATAAGCAACCTTAGCAATAGCATATAAGGTTATAGCGATTAAGTACATACGTACGGCTGGCATGGTAGGGCTTGTTCAACCACACACCCTGCCGTGTCCCGTTGTTGGGATTGGTGGTAGGTGACGCATTCTCCCTGAATAAACTGCACACTTCATGCGTACCTAAGACCCCTTTTCAACTATCCTTGGGAGTGTTAGCCAGCGCCACCACTCACAAAGCTTGGCGGCGGATGGGGAACATCCTTTCTGCCACCCCCGCAGGGGCGTCTGCGTAAGCAGGCGTTTGGTGTGTTGCGACACCACGTACCCGAGCACACGAGGGTTGGACCCTCCCGCGTGTAGCCATGCGCGGCTTAGCCGTGTCCGGGAAAAAGGAGATCCTGGGGGTTGAGCCATGCCGGGTGTTTGGACCTTTATGGCCCCTCGGCGGCGGCAAAACACCCCTTTGGCCTCGGCTTCACGCAGACGGCACCCCCGGACTGACCCACCCGGGGGAAATCGGTAGTTGCCTTTTCCTGTCTCTCTCTCTCCCTCCAGCCTTCGTCTTTCTCTCACTTTCCACCTTTCCTGTCTTCTCCTAGCTTCCGTTTACTTCCAATTTTTCCAGGCAGCAAGGGTTAACCTTGTGTGAATAACCAACCTAGGTTATCTCATATTTGGTTATAGTGATAACGTACAGCTGGCGTTTGCAGGACCTGTTTTTACAGTCCCTGTAACGTCCCCTTGTAGGGCTTCACGGTGGGTGGTTGGCGTTATCGCCGAAAATTACATTTTTCTATGGCAAGTTCCTTTCCTCCAATTCCTGATCGCCCTCAAAAAAGAGGGCGCACCGAAGATGTATTCCAGTTCTTTGGCCGTCTAAGACCGAACTTCCCACGGTACCATGTCATCCACTCTGAAAAATCCGGTAAACAAGTACGAAATATCTCCCCTTTTCTAGTTTCCAAGTCCTTAACTGATGTCCTTGGTCCAGGCTACAAGGTATCAAGGCTGGCAAGTGGCGATCTCCTGTTAGAACTACATGACCAGAAACAATACGAAAAGTTGCCCAGTCTAGTGTCATTTGGGGATGTTCCATTGACAGTAACTCCTCACCGCACTCTGAACACCACCCGCGGCGTTGTGTCTGATGACGATTTGCTCCAGCTGACAGAAGCTGAGCTCTTGGAGGGCTTCAGCGAGCAGAAGGTTGTCAATGTCAGAAGAATTAAGATCAGAAGGGATGGTAAAGAAATTCAAACGAAGCACCTAATACTCACATTCGGTTCAAGTATTCTGCCCGAGTCTGTAGAGGCCGGGTACATCAACCTCCGTGTCAGACCACATGTACCGAATCCCCTAAGGTGTTTCAAATGCCAGCGTTTCGGCCACAGCTCGCAGAGCTGCCGAGGCCGCCAAACATGTGCGAAATGTAGTGCCCTTGAACACGCCACTGAAGCATGTAATAACTCTCTCCACTGTGTAAACTGTGACGGGGATCACGCCGCGTACTCGCCGTCGTGCCCCTCATGGAAAAAGGAAAAAGAAATTGTAACTATAAAAGTAAAAGACAATATTTCATTCAAAGAGGCACGAAGGCGGGTATCATACCTGCCCAAGAAAACCTTTGCCGATGTGGCGCGTCAGGGGGCAGCGTCACAACGGCCTCCGGCGGCTGTCCGACCCTCAAGCAGAGAGTCGGCAGTTACGCCATCTGGCCCCGCGGCGGTTGCAGCTAGCGCTGCTCCGTCAACCGAGGAGAAGGGATCATCAACCCTGAAGGTGGGCGCAGCCGAGGCTGCCTCAACCTCCCAGGTCCCTTCCAGCGCTGGCAACGGCCGGCGCAGCCAAATCCCCCAGGGAGCCCCATCGACCTCCGGGCTGGTGGGCGCAGGGGTCTTGCCCTCCAAGGCGGGACTCTCCCTGGTAACTTCTCGCTCGCAAGAGCAGGTGTCCGGCGCCTCACAAGAGGCAATGGACACTACACCTATCCTCCAGGGGCGCCAAGCGCCTAAGGAGCGGCGAGGTTCACTCGAACGCTCCAGAAAGGGCAAGACCCGATTACAGGGCCTCGAAAGAGCTCTGTAATCTAATCTCTGAAATCTCTGTAAATAATAGTTCTGTTTCCGTACACACAGCACCTATTTACTCCAAATATGGATGCACAGATAATACAATAGAACGTCAGAGGTCTTCTTAGAAACCTTGATGATGTGCAGGAACTAATCCACAAATACAATCCAAAAGTGCTGTGTCTACAGGAAACACACCTAAAATCCAAACATACAAACTTTCTCCGACAGTACATAACTTATCGCAAAGATCGCGATGATGCTGTCGCATCATCGGGCGGTGTCGCCATTGTTATCCATAAGAGCATTGCGTGTCAACATTTACAGCTACAAACGCCTCTCGAAGCAGTGGCGGTTCGAGCTGTTCTCCTAAACAAACTCATCACCATTAGCTCTCTTTACATACCCCCACATTACAAATTAACGAAACATGAATTTCAATCATATATAGATAATTGCCAGAACCTTATGTTGTTCTTGGCGATTTCAATGCGCATAGCACCTTGTGGGGAGACTCTCGCATCGATGCGCGAGGTCGTCTCGTTGAACAGTTCCTTTTTTCTTCTGGAGCGTGCCTTCTAAATAAGAAAGAACCCACATATTACTCTCTTGCAAACAGATCCTTTTCGTCAATAGATCTTAGTATAGTTTCCGCGTCTATACTGCCTGAACTCAAATGGGAAGTTACGAGCAATCCTTACGGGAGTGATCACTTCCCCGCACTGCTAAGAACATCTAAAGAAAATGAATTTCCCCCACAAGTTCCTAGGTGGAAGATAGATACAGCCGACTGGGAGAAATTTCGAAATCTATCTAGAATCTCATGGGCTGATATGTCTTCTCTAGAAATCGATGCCGCTGTGGAGTATTTTACAGCGTTCATAATAGATGCCGCATCTAAATGCATATCTGAAGGAAGTGGTTTGGCATGCAGACGGCGTGTCCCGTGGTGGAACGACGAATGTAGGATTGCTCGTAAGAAACAGAACAAAGCGTAGGGGTTGCTACGCGCTTCCCCCACTGCAGAGAATCTTATCAACTTTAAGAAAGTAAAATCTCAAGGCAGGAGAATCCGCAGGCAGGCAAGAAGAGAAAGTTGGCAGAACTTTTTATCAAGTATTAACACGTTTACAGATGAGGCGAAAGTCTGGAACCGCGTAAATAGAATTAGAGGGCGGCAAACATGTTCACTCCCTCTAGTAAATACACAGGGCGATACACTGAAAGATCAGGCCGACTCACTGGGGGAACACTTTGAGAGTGTATCAAGCTCAAATCATTATTCACAACCCTTCCTAAAATATAAACAAATACAAGAATGCAAGCCACTCATCAATAAATGCCGACAGAATGAACCGTACGATTGCCCTTTCAGTGCTGCCGAGTGGAAAGCTGCCTTGAGCGCATGCAAGACCTCTGCACCGGGATCCGATAGAATCATGTATGAAATGCTCAAAAACTTACACAATGACACGCAAGTAACACTACTTACACTCTTCAACACTATCTGGGACGCAGAGTACCTTCCAACGGCATGGAAAGAAGCCATTGTGGTCCCTGTTTTGAAACAAGGGAAAGACCCTTCTTCAGTGGCAAGTTACCGCCCGATAGCCCTCACAAGCTGCATGTGTAAGGTATTTGAAAAAATGATAAATCGGCGACTCATCCATTTCCTTGAACAAAACAAAATGCTTGATCCCTTTCAGTGTGGCTTCCGAGAAGGGCGCTACACAACCGACCATCTTGTACGTATCGAAGGACATATTCGTGACGCGTTTGTACACAAACAGTTCTTCTTATCGATATTCCTCGATATGGAGAAGGCGTACGATACGACCTGGCGCTATGGAATCTTGAGAGATTTGTCAGAAATGGGCATTCATGGTAATATGCTAAACGTAATAAAAAGCTACTTGTCCAATCGTACTTTCCGGGTGAAAGTAGGCAATGTGCTGTCACGTCCTTTTGCACAAGAAACCGGTGTACCCCTGGGTGGCGTGCTCAGTTGCACACTCTTTATTGTTAAGATGACAACACTTCGTGCTTCCTTACCACCGTCCATTTTGTATTCCGTCTATTCAAATAGGTTTCAAATCCTGTAACCTCGCAGTGTGCGAGAGACAGGTACAGCATGGTTTGAACAAGGTGTCAGGGTGGGCAGAGAAAAATGGATTCAAAATCAATCCTCATAAGAGTTCTTGTGTTTTGTTTACAAGGAAGAGAGGCCTGGTTCCGGATCCCTGCTTAGAAGTGTGTGGACAACAGATACCTGTAAACAAAGAACACAAATTTCTAGGTGTCATACTTGACTACAGACTCACTTTCGTCCCCCACATTAAACATCTTAAAGAAAAATGTCTGAAAACAATGAACATAATGAAACTTCTATCCCAGACTACGTGGGGTAGTGACAGGAAGTGTTTAATGAATCTATATAAAAGCCTCATTCGATCGCGACTAGACTATGGTGCCGTCATTTATCACTCTGCCGCCCCGAGCGCACTAAAGATGCTAGACCCTGTTCACCATCTGGGTATCCGTTTAGCCACTGGAGCTTTCAGAACGAGTCCCGTACAAAGTTTATATGCAGAATCGAATGAGTGGTCACTTCATATCCAGAGAACATACATCAGCCAAACATATTTTTTGAAAGTCCACTCTAATCCCGAACATCTCTGCTTTAACGCCATTAATGATATGACATATGCTACACTATTTCGTAATCGTCCTTCCGTAAGACAACCTTTCTCGCTGCGTGTGAGGGAGCTTAGTCATGAAATACATGTTCCACTCCTCGAACTTCGCCTAATGCATCCAGCCAAGCTGCTACCTCCTTGGGAGTGGCAGTTGATACAATGCGATACATCTTTCATGGAAGTTACAAAAAACGCTCTAGAGATTGAAATCCAGATGCATTTCCGGGAACTCCAGCACAAACACTCCTGCACGGAGTTCTACAGAGACGCATCGAAGTCACACGACGGGGTGTCCTACGCAGCCGTCGGGCCATCCTTCTCGGAAACCGATGTACTGCATGCGGAGACTAGTATCTTTACGGCTGAGGCCTACGCACTACTGTCGGCTGTGAAGCATATCAGGAAATCGAAACTCCAGAAAGCAGTCATATATACGGATTCCCTTAGTGTTGTGAAGGCCTTGATGGCATTCTCTAACCACAAAAATCCGGTAATTAACGAACTTTATTCTGCTCTGTGTAAAGCGTCTATAGGTAATCAGCATGTCATCATATGCTGGGTGCCTGGTCATAGGGGCATCGAAGGTAACGTTCTTGCGGACCAGATGGCCACGTCAGTTGCATCGCATTCTGCTAATCCCACCGCTGCAGTTCCTGTCACAGACCTGAAGCCCTTCTTACGGAGGAAACTACGGAACCAGTCGCAACGGCTATGGGACGCGGAAACAAATAATAAGCTCCACGTGATAAAGCCACAGTAAGGATTCTGGCCTTCCGTAACAAAATCACGCCGGACAGATGTCCTATTCTGTCGTGTAAGAATAGGACACACATTTGGCACACATAACTTTTTACTCACCGGAAACGAGCCTCCAACCTGTGGTAGATGCGGGGAGAGGCTCACCGTCCTCCACGTCCTTCTGGAGTGTCGGAAAGCCGAATCTGAAAGAAAGAAACATTTTCCCGTAGCATACCGCCAGCACATCCCCCTTCATCCAGTAATGTTACTAGGGTTGAGTTGAGTTGAGTTGGGGTTAATGGCACATAAGCAGCTTAGGCTATCATGCGCCAAACACTAGGTATGGATTCTTTTAATAAGTTGGGACACCTCAGTGAGTCCTTGTCTGGGCAAGAGCCCGGAAAGTCCCAACAAGTTAACTAAGGACCTCGGCCTTCTTACTACTACTTCTTACTACTTCTTACTGTTACTAGGCCCAGAACCGCTGTTTGACTCCAGCGCAGTCCTGGGCTTCCTGAAAGATGTTGTATTACATGTTATTAGCCCCACACACTCGTAGTGTCTCCTCTGTTTAGAGGATGCCGCTGTGATGTCTGTTTCATATAGCACATGCCTCTAGGCCCTTGTGTTTCAAGGGCTCTGGCGAGGCAGTGGTGCTCCAGGTAATTTCACCATCTAATATATTTTCTGTATTGTATCACTCTTTCACGATGGATTTTATTACACATAGAACACGTCATTTGTCATCGACATAATCTTATTACATATAGATTTTACGCACTCTAGAGCGACTATTTTTAAGGCCCCTATACAGCCACTTTACATTAACCCCATAGAACTCATAATTACATTGCGAACTTATCAACACTGCCTTGGCGCTCTTTGGCCACACTTGGCCCTTGCGCCAATAAACACTACATATCATCATCATCATCCTTTCTGCCACAGGCGTCACGAGCACGTGATCTTTCTGGGTGAACGCAACTGATCAATAAGCCCGCACATGCTACCTCAAGGAATCAATGTTGTTGGATTCGAGACCCTCGTTATATAAGGACGAGAAGAAAGGGGGCTAACCGAGGGGCCCGATTTTTATTGGGTCCCTCGGTTGACTCTTCTTTTTCTCTTTCCACTTGCCTTCACCCAGGAAGATCACGTACTCGTGACGACTTCAACAGAAAGGATGTTCCATTTCCTCCGCCAAGGTTTCTGAGTGGTGGTGCTGGCTAACACACCCAAGGATAGTTAATTCTAGCAGTAACGCATAAATACCCAAGAAAGTGGATGGGGAAGCCGTGCCGCGGTAGCAAGGTTGGTTAGAGCATCGCACGCCTGATGCGAAGACGTGCGATCTGCGGCAAGTTGTTTTTTCATCCGCTTTTATTGGCATTAATCTATCTTTAATTCAATTAGTAGGCACAAGGAAATTCCCCCTATGTTTTCCTAAGATTATTAAAAAATCAGGCCCCTCAGTTTTAACCCCCTTCCCTCTCGCTCATTATATCCTCTCGCTATATCCCTCTTATATATATCTTATATCTTATTCTTATTATATATCTTATTATATATCTTATTCTTATATCTTATATCTTATTATCTTATATCTTATATCTCATTATATCCCTCTCGCTATATATATATATATATATATATATATATATATATATATATATATATATATATATATATATATATATATATATATATATATATATATATATGCATCATATATTATTCACCATACCTCCCTTCTAGTGTTGGGCTGCTGAGCACGAGGTCGCGGGATCGAATCCCGGCCACGGCGGCCGCATTTCGATGGGGGCGAAATGCGAAAACACCCGTGTGCTTAGATTTAGGTGCACGTTAAAGAACCCCAGGTGGTCAAAATTTCCGGAGTCCTCCACTACGGCGTGCCTCATAATCAGAAAGTGGTTTTGGCACGTAAAACCCCAAATATTATTATATTATACCTCCCTTCTACTGCCACCTCCTCATTTTCTATTTCCCTGGTTTCTCTATCTCACTTTGTTTTGTCTACGTCATTTGTCTTCTTCGTACATTTTGTCTCGCGTATTCTTGAATCCACCAGTATTTATTCTTTAGTTTTTTTACATACTGTCGCCCTTTTAGGGCTATGGCAGGAGTGGAGAAATATACAGTCGTATATCGTACAAAAATGTGCAAAGTAAGCAGCACTAGAGAGAGAAAAAAGAAAAACATGTGATCAATGACATTCAAGTTTAAGCAAGAAATCGTCCAACAGAAGAGAGTGAATGGCACCGGGCAACGAGTTCCAATATTCAATGGTTAAAGGGGGAAAACTATATTGAAACGTATCAGTTGGGGACCGATATAGTGCAATATTAAGGTGGTGATACGTCTTAGATGAGGAATATTCATCAAATTGTATGTATGTACTAAAGGAAGAAGTGCTTAGTGAGTTAATCAATGAGTGCGAAAGCTTTAGGGATTCTATGTTGAGACGGATGCTGAGAGTCATTAGATTTAACTCTGAAAGTTTAGAAGACGGAGAAAAGTTGCTGTCGGATGGATGGTAGATTTTTCTGAACCATTTCTAACTTCATGGTGTCTGATTTCTTACGTGGATTTCATGCCACACAGGCATACTCCAAAAGTGGGCGGATAACTGTTTTGTGAGGGATTACTTTAACTTTTAAAGTAGCGGTGCACAGAGTACGCCGTAGGTAGCTTACCTTTTTAAGTGCTTTAGTACATATGTAATTGATATTATGAGACCAGGACATGTTATGAGTAAAATAAAGAGCCAGCTATTTATCATCAGGCACTTTTTCCAGTGCGCAAACAGCAGAATAGTTAGTGTTGCTGAAATAAACGGTTTGTGAACGGCCGTTGAAAAAACTTGCAATCCAGTGAACAAGAGAAGGATTGTTACATGTTGAATGAACCTTGCATAAAAGCTTGGAGTGAGTAACTGTATCAAAAGCTTTGGAGAGGTCAATAAAGATCGAATGAATTTGGTAACCTAAATCAAGCGCACTAACAATGTCGGGACTAAATTCTACCAGTTGACTGGTAGTACTGTAACCACGATGAAAACCATGTTGAAAGTTAGATAAAATATTGTTATTAACAAGGTAGTCTGAAATATGCTTGTGTAGTATGTGTTCCAACATTTTGCACGAGTAGAATGTTAGAGAGATCGGCCTATAATTCTAAACAGTCTGTCGCCAGATTTATATAACGGAATAACTACTGCTGTTTCCATGACGAAGGGACTATACTAGTTGATAGTGATTTCTTGTATATGAGTATTAGGCAGCGACAACACAATCGTGAATAACGATGAAGAAGAGTATTAGGACTCTCATCTTGGCCGCAACTCTTTTTCGTAACAAGGTTCAGGATCGTATTAAGAACACCTTCCTCCGAGACATAGGCTTATTCGATAAGGGGATGCACATCACTGCTGTAAGGAGGAATATCATGGTTGTCTATTCTGAAAAGAGATTAAAAATGCTCGGTAAAAGCTGTAGCGATTAGCTTAGAATCACTAGAGGGTGCATTGTTAACGACAAAAGTATTGCTAGAGCTTACTTCAGGAAAAATTGTGCTCCAGAATTTTCTAGGATTACTGCGCTATAAATTAAAGTAGCATTATAGTAAAAATGTTTAAATTCCTTTGACTTAACGCGATATTCATCCTTACCAATATGAAACTGCTGTAGCACGGATGTCACTCGCCCGCTTCAGGCGTCTCAATCTGGAAATACGATGGGACATGTGTAGTAATTGTCTAGTCATCCAAGCGACCTTTGGGTTTTGTTTCTTAGTTTTCAGAGGAACAAAGCTTCGGATGCATCTAAGGACAACATTTTGCAAGAACGAAACTAATATATTAACATCGCAGGACTAGCTAAGTTGTTCGAACTGTTAAAATTACATAACACTTCAAT
The DNA here is from genome assembly GCF_038994185.2 of Dermacentor albipictus. NCBI lineage: Eukaryota > Metazoa > Arthropoda > Arachnida > Ixodida > Ixodidae > Dermacentor > Dermacentor albipictus. The sequence continues at coordinate 44,476,253 of NC_091828.1, read as the reverse complement.
AATTGAGACATCAGCATGATTGAAGTCGTAAAAACTAGCATGAATGCAACTAGATGCAGGGACGCTAAAGGAAAGGAACACTAGTACAGCTTTGTGATCCGGCAAACCGTACTTACCAAAAAAAGGTCCGAAACGGCTGCCCCTCGGGTGCTGCAATCCATGATCTGCTTTACACCAAATGAAAGTGAAAGGTCGATCAACCATTTGTACAGTCAGACGTAGGGATCAGATACAGATAGACTTGGCCAGTCTATACCAAGAGCATTGAAGTGGTGCATTATTATAACATTAGCAGAAAAAGCGTTATGTTCGATCATGAAATTTCTTAATGTATAAAGGTCTATAGGAGGTGATCCTGGAGGGCGATCGACAATACCGAATAAAAGAGTTTTCTTATGAAGATTAACCTTACACCAAACTGCCTCAAGTTCATCGTACCCTTCAAGCACAGAAAAGGTGAGGTCGACCACAGGAACAGTGCCACACGACCGCATTTTCTTACATATTTACGGCCATCCCGAACTACACCAGAAGCGGGTGGTGATATTTCTGTGTCGCAGATTTCGTCATGTAGCCACGTTTCGGTGACTCCGACTACGAAGTCTCCGTAGCTTTTCCTTGGCACTATAATGAACATATTATTTATTTATTTATTTATTTATTTATTTATTTATTTATTTATTTATTTATTTATTTATTTATTTATTTATTTATTGAGAGATCATGAGGATGACGATAATATTTTGTGTCACTATGTATATTCTCAAAAATACAACTTCGGAACTGCATATATAGTTCAGATTGTTTTAAGCGCATTGAAGACGAAGACAGTCGAGTTACATACAGTTACAATGACATACAGAAGCACTACGCAAGGCCGCACATCTATACTTGTCAAATGTATATCTAGAAACGTGTATGCGCCCATTCTTTTCTAGCGCCCCTTAGTTAATGGACGGCCGGCGTTGACATAAGGGGCATGAAGCCTTGCGTATATTGAGTTGTGTGCCCTGCTGCCCTGTGCGCATACACCTTTGATCAACATGTTTCCCTGCACAAGCGTAATACACTGTCTTCATCCTCATCACGCGGGCACCTAACAGCTACAGGCGACAAGGTTCTGTTCGTGTCGTCCGCGTCTCCTGCTATCCGGTTAACTCACACAAGCTTCATGTCATTCAAACTCCACCATCCCGTTGGACCTGCACGCATTATCGTATTTCTTACACAGGCGATGGTGGCGTAAGACCTGCGGGCCACGGCGAGATGATTCCAGGAGCCAATGCGACCCTGCAGCGCATCAAGAAAGAGCTCGACGAGATGACGAGCGACCCGCCGTCCAACTGCTCGGCGGGACTCAACGACAGTGGTGACATGTTCAACTGGCAGGCCACCATCTCGGGACCCGAGAAGACCCCTTTTGAGGGAGGAGTCTTCAAGCTGAGCATCTTCTTCCCCAATGACTACCCGTTCAAGCCGCCGCAGGTAACATGGCAGTCGCAATCATTAGCTCTTTCCTGTCCAATGATTCCTGCAAAAATCGTTACGCCTTGCAATAAGATAGCCGACAGGAACAAATAAAAAGTTTTGCAGATATATGGTTACCTCAGCCACTGATACATCCAAGGCAGCGAAGTTCTGTGAGCGATCTTTTGCCCCCTTCGTCGCAAGTACTTAAAGGGCCCCTCACTAGGCCACATAGTAAATTTTGGCTATGCGCTGGAAAGTTGTTACACTCTTGGGGGCGTTTCTAAGCAAAAAAAAATCTAATTGGTAAATTATGGCCGAGATAGAAACATTTCAGTACTCGAACCCATGATTTCAGGAAGCGAGCGTCACCGCCAACAAGGACACCTTTTTTGCTTTCCCCGTCTAGCCTCTGCAAGCGAAATTCCTTCCCTGCATTCTCCCATACCAGAGCTGTAGGATCGCGTGACTCATACGGCACGGGCCCCGCCTTATTATTTTTTTTCTCTCGTTCTTTCACTATGCAGCGCACTTCACCTGGTAGTCAGGCGCGCGAACTGTTGGGTTTTTCTCCTTCAGGAGTTTGGCTGCCTGAGTGTTCCTGCTGCCAGAGTGGAGGACATACTTTTCTCTTCCCACCGCAACTAGCTTTCGGCACTGCTCAGCGTTGTCGAACTTCTCGACTCGACGGGGATCTCGGCGAGACTGTGGCGTCTCTTCAGCAACTGGTACATCGCATCCTCGCCAGACCTGCCAAACCATGCGGTCCTCCCTTGACAATCCACGATTGACCTGTCTGACAAGTCATCCCACCCCGGCCAGCCCCACTGAGCTCCGGCCTACCGGTTTGCTTCACCCCCGTCATGGCGACAATTTCACCCTCTCCTATCCTATCTTCTTTTCCCCCACTCTGCCCTCCCAGTTGGTGCTGAGCCATGTTTCCTCAAGGGCTGCAGAAGACAGTGTCAACCTATCCCTTCTTCGTAAAGAACCACTTCTCTCTCTCTCTCCCGTTGAGCGCAGCGCACGATTTTGCGCGCTGTGCACGAGAACACCTGAGTAGCGGTATGTCATTGCTACACGTGAACTGAGGCAGACACACGCGGATCACAGAGCATGACCGCGCGCTGGAACACGGCAGAAAATGATATCGTTTGCACGACATGGGAACAAGCAGGAGAAACAGAATTACATCTCCCTTGCTGCGGTGCGAAGTTAAAGAACACGCAGACAGTCGGTTTGTGCGTTTTATTCTAAACTTCAATTCGTCTGTTGCAACAACAGATTACACAAATAACGGATGTTGCCTCGAATAATTCTCGAAGTGTCACATGTCGCTATGGGCGACTTCACAGTAGGCGCATTTACTGTTCTACGTCATCCCCCCCGGTCTTGGAGACCCGTGAGGGGAGGGGCAAACGGCGTTTAGTTTGAAATTACAACTCTTTCTGCGGCGCGTTGCGATGTAATTCCTAACGGACACGATCGTGAGCGCCCTGTGTACGCTCTACGCTTGTCAGCTCAAAATGGCCAGACCTGGTGAGGGGCCCTTTAAAGGTCTGTTTGCTCGCTGTTCTTTATGGTCATTCATCACCAAAACCCTAACCATGTGGCCTCTTGGAGGCTGCCAAGCAACCTGTGTCGCTGAGCCACGGCACCAGCTCGCACTGCCGGAGTCGTACTAACTCCTAGCTGACCTCGGACGTGGAGCTTGTATCACGTGACGGGATAAATCAAGATAACAAATTGCTGATTAAATGGGCCACGCATATGTGCTGTCTATTCGAATGATATATACGCAAGGTAACCTTTATATTACAAGCCCCGCAGGGGCGTCCGCGCAAGCAGGCGTTTGGTGTGTTGCGACACCACGTACCCGAGCACACGAGGGTTGGACCCTCCCGCGTGTAGCCGTGCGCGGCTTAGCCGTGTCTGGGGAAAGGGGGATCCTGGGGGTTGAGCTGATGCTGGGTGTTTGGACCTTTAAGCCCCCGGCGGAGGCAACACACCCCTTTGGCCTCTGCTTGGCATAGACGGCACCCCCGGACTGACCCACCCGGGGGAAATCGGTAGTTGCCTTTTCCTGTCTCTCTCTCCCTACAACCTTCGTCTTTTCCTTACTTTCCACCTTTCCTGTCTCCTTCTCATTTCTTTATTACTTCCGACCTTCCTGGCAGCAAGGGTTAACCTTGTGTGAGTAGCCAACCTTGGTTATATCATATTTGGTTATAGCGGTAGCGTACAGCTGGCGCTTGTAGGCCCTGTTTTGCAGGCCCTGCAGCGTCCCCTTGTTGGGTTCCATGGTGGGTGGCTGGCGCTACTGCCGAAAAATACACTCCCACTTATGGCTAGTTCTTTCCCTCCACTATCTGATCGCTCCCTGAAAGGGGGGCGCACCGAAGATATCTTTGAATTTTTTGGACCCCAAAAAGAAACTTTCCCGCGATTCCATGTAATCCATTCTGAAAAACAAGGAAAACAAGCAAGAACAATCTCGCCTTTTGTTGTTTCAAAAACTCTAACTCAGGCATTTGGACCAGGATATAAAGCATCAAAGATGGCTAGCGGTGATCTCCTTTTGGAGCTCCGCGACAAAAAACAACACGAGAAACTGCCTAACCTTCTATCATTTGGAGATGACCCAGTCACAGTTACCCCGCACCGCACGATGAACACCACCCGTGGTGTAGTTTCGGATGATGACCTGATGGAACTTACGGACGCTGAACTATTAGAAGGCTGGAGTGATCAAAACGTAATCAATGTTAAGAGAATTCTGCTAAGGCGCGATGGAAAAGAAATCAAAACAAAACATCTAATTCTCACCTTTGGTACAAGTGTGCTCCCTGAGAGTATTGAGACAGGATATGTGAAGCTCCGGGTCAGACCATATGTCCCAAACCCTCTGAGATGTTTTAAATGCCAGCGATTTGGCCACAGCTCATCGAACTGCCGCGGCCGCCAAACCTGTGCAAAATGCAGTGCTCATGAGCACTCCGCTGAATCGTGTGAAAACACTCTCCACTGTGTGAACTGTGATGGGGAGCACGCCGCGTACTCGCGGTCGTGCCCATCTTAGAAAAAAGAGAAAGAGATTGTAACGATCAAAGTAAAAGAAAATATAAGTTTCAAAGAAGCACGCAGGCAGGTATCCTTCCTGCCAAAGCACACCTTTGCCGATGTGGCGCGTCAGGGGGCAGCGCCACAACGGTCTCCGGCGGCTGTCCGACTCACATCCAGTGAGGCGGCAGTGACGCCATCCGCCCCCCCCCCCCCGGCGGCTGCAGCTGACGCTGCTACGCCAACACAGCAGACGGGGCCGTCGACCCCGAAAGTGGGCGCAGCCGAGGCTGCCCCAACCTCCCAGGCCCCTTCCAGCGCTGGCAACAGCCGGCGCAGCCAAATCCCTCAGGGAGCCCCATCGACCTCCGGGTTGGTGGGCGCAGGGGTCTCGCCTTCCGAGGTGAGACTCTCTCGAAAAACTTCTCGCTCTCAAGAGCGCGTGTCCGGCGCCTCACATGAGGCAATGGACACAACACCTATCCCCACGGCGCTCCAAGCGCCTAAGGAGCGGCGAGGCTCCCTCGAACGCTCCAAAAAAGGCAGAACCCCGGTTACAGGGCCTCGCAAGAGCTCTGTAATCTAAGACATCACTTCCGTTTCCGTAAACACAGCACCAATTTACCTTAAACATGGATACACAAATCATTCAATGGAACATCAGAGGTCTCCTTAGAAACCTTGATGATTTGCAAGAACTCATCCACAAACATAATCCAAAAGTGCTGTGTTTACAGCAAACACACTTAAAATCTAAACACACAAACTTTCTCCGTACGTATGTTACGTTTCGCAAAGATCGCGATGATGCCGTCGCATCATCGGGTGGTGTTGCGATTCTTACTCATAGAAGTATTGCGTGTCAAGCTATACAGCTACAAACGCCCCTTGAAGCAGTGGCGGTTCGAGTTGTCCTACTAAACAAACTCGTCCCCATTTGCTCCCTTTACATACCCCCGCATTACCAACTGAACAAACATGAATTTCCCTCCTTGATCGATCAATTGCCAGAATTAACCTTATGCTCTTCTTGGCGATTTCAATGCACACAGCTCCCTGTGGGGCGACTCTCGTATAGATGCGCGAGGTCGCCTTGTTGAACAGTTCCTTTTTTCTTCTGGAGCGTGCCTTCTCAATAAGAAAGAACCCACATATTACTCTCTTGCAAACCGATCCTTTTCGTCAATAGATCTTAGTATAGTCTCCCCGTCTGTACTGCCTGAACTTGAATAGGAAGTTACCGACAACCCTTACGGTAGCGACCACTTCCCTATACTGCTAAGATCATATAAAGAAAACGAATATCCACCATACGCTCCTAGGTGGAAGATTGAGACAGCTGATTGGGAGAAATTTCGATCTCTAACCATAGTATCACATGGGCTGACCTGTCTTCGTTAGGAATTGACGCTGCAGTCGAGCTTTTTACACCATTCATAATAGATGTCGCATTTAAATGCATATCAGAAGTAAAAGGCTTGGCCTGCAAACGGCGTGTCCCATGGTGGAACGACGATTGTAGGATCGCTCGTAAAAAACAGAACAGGTCGTGGGGGTTGCTGCGCGCTTCTCCCACTGCAGAGAATCTAGTCAACTTTAAAAAAGCAAAATCCGAAGGCAGGCGAACCCGCCGACAGGCCAGACGAGAAAGTTGGCAGAAGTTTCTATCGAGTATTAACTCGTTCAGAGATGAGGCGAAAGCCTGGAACAGGGTTAATAAGATAAGAGGGCGACAAGCACATGCACTCCCTTTGGTAAACACAGAAGGCGATACCCTACAAGATCAGGCAGACTCAATTGGGGAATATTTTGAGAGCGTGTCAAGTCCAACAAATTATACACAATCCTTTCTCAAATACAAACAAACAGAAGAACGTAAGCCATTAACGAGAAAAGGTCGAGAGAATGAGCCTTACAACCGTCCTTTTAGTATTGCTGAATTGAGAGCTGCCTTGAGCGCATGCAAGAGCTCCGCAGCAGGATCGATTCGAATCATGTATGAAATGCTCAAAAATTTACGCACGGATACGCAAGTTACACTACTCACACTTTTCAACACCATCTGGGATGCAGGGTACCTTCCAATCGCGTGGAAGGAAGCCATTGTGGTCCCTGTTTCGAAACAAGGAAAAGACCCTTCCTCAGTGGCAAGTTACCGCCCAATAGCCCTCACAAGTTGCATTTGTAAGGTGTTTGAAAAAATGATAAATGGGCGACTCATCTTTTTCCTTGAACAGAGCAAAATGCTTGATCCTTATCAGTGCGGCTTCCGAGAAGGGCGCTCCACAACTGACCATCTTGTACGTGTAGAAGCAAATATCCGGGAAGCATTTGTACACAAGCAGTTTTTCTTATCCATATTCCTCGACATGGAGAAGGCCTATGACACAACGTGGCGCTACGGCATCTTAAGAGACTTGTCAGAAATGGGCATTCATGGCAATATGCTAAACATAATAAAAAACTACTTGTCCAATCGTACATTCCGGGTAAAAGTCGGCAATGTACTGTCACGTCCTTTCATGCAAGAAACTGGTGTACCCCAGGGAGGCGTGCTTAGCTGCACGCTCTTTATCGTGAAGATGAACACGCTTCGTGCTTCATTACCGCCGACCATTTTCCATTCTGTCTACGTGGACGACATTCAAATAGCTTTTAAGTCCTGTAACCTCGCAGTGTGCGAGAGACAGGTACAGCATGGCTTGAACAAAGTATCAAAATGGGCAGAGAAAAATGGATTTAAAATCAATCCTAACAAAAGTTCTGTTGTTCTTTTTACACGAAAGAGAGGCCTGATCCCGGATCCTTGCTTAGAACTGTGTGGACACCAAATACCTGTAAACAAGGAGCACAAATTCCTAGGTATTATACTTGACGATAGACTCACTTTCATACCACTGATTAAATATCTGAAAGAAAAATGTCTAAAAACAATGAACCTAATGAAACTTCTATCTAAGACTACGTGGGGTAGTGACAGAAAGTGTCTAATGAATATCTACAAGAGCCTAATTCGGTAACGATTGGATTATGGTGCCGTAGTGTACAACTCTGCCGCCCCGAGCGCACTAAGGATGCTGGATCCTGTCCACCATCTGGGCATCCGCTTAGCAACTGGCGCTTTCAGAACAAGCCCGATCGAAAGCTTATATGCCGAATCGAATGAGTGGCCGCTCCACTTGCAGAGATTATACATCAGCTTTACGTATTTTCTCAAAGTGCACTCTACTCCTGCACATCCATGTTTTAATACTGTCACTGATATAACGTGTGCTACAATTTTCCGAAACCGTCCGTCTATAAGACAGCCTTTTACGCTGAGTGTGAAGGAGCTTAGCGATGATATGCATGTCCCACTCCTGGAGCACCGCTTAATGCGCCCAACCAAGCTATTACCTCCTTGGGACTGGCAGGTCACAGAATGTGACGTATCCTTTCTAAAAGTTTCAAAGCATGCTCCAGAGGTAGAAATTCGAATGCATTTCCTAGAACTTCAGAACAAGCATTCATGCACAGAGTTCTACAGAGACGCTTCCAAGTCACGTGCCGGAGTATCCTATGCAGCCGTCGGTCCCTCTTTTTCGGAATCCGATGTACTACATCCAGAAACAAGTATCTTTACAGCAGAGGCCTACGCTGTATGGTCGGCTGTAAAGCATATAAAGAAATCAAAACTCCAAAAGGCCGTTATATATACTGACTCCCTAAGTGTGGTGAAGGCCTTGATGTCACCCTACAAACATAAAAATCCTGTGCTTACTGAGGTCTATTCCGACATGTGCAAAGCTTATCTATCTAACCAGCAAATCATCATATGCTGGGTACCCGGCCACAGGGGAATTGAAGGTAACGTTTTGGCAGACCAGATGGCTACGTCAATTGCACTCCCTGCTGTTAATAATACTGCTTTGGTGCCTCTCACAGATCTGAAACCTTACATACAAAAGAAACTGCGAAACCACTGGCAACGCATGTGGGACGCAGAAATAAATAATAAGCTGCACGTTATAAAACCACAGTTAGGTTCTTGGCCCTCCCCAACAAAATCTCGGCGAATAGATGTCCTATTCTGTCGCCTCAGAATAGGACACACATTTGGCACCCATGATTATCTACTTACCGGAAGTGAACCCCCAATCTGTGGTAGATGCGGCGAGAGGCTTACCGTCCTCCACGTGCTCCTGGAGTGTCGGGAAGCCGAAACGGAGAGAAAGAAACATTTTCCGCTTGCTTACCAACACAACATCCCTCTACACCCGGCTATGTTTCTTGGTAAGGAACCGCTTTTTGACACCAAGGTAATCCTCAACTTTTTAAATGATGTTGTCCTACATATATTAAGACCATTAAACTCGTAGCGCATCCTCTTTCCAGAGGATGCCGCTGTGATAAATTTTTAGTGTAGCACATGCCTCTAGGCCCTTGTGTCTCAAGGGCTCTAACGAGGCAGTGGTGCTCTAGTGAATTTTAGAATCTTATATATTTTCTATATTGCATCATTCTTATACGATGGATTTTAATGTACATAGTATCCGTCATTAGTCATCGCCATAATTTTATAGCACGCAAATTTTACGCACTTTACAGCGACTATTTTTAGGCCACTTTACAGCCAAGTCACATCTTCCATAATACATCGTTAACACTACCACTTGTCATGGCGCTGTTTGGCCAAAGCTGGCCCTTGCGCCATAAAACACTACACATCATCATCATCATATTTATATTACAATTATTTATTATTGCATTTCAAAGGAAATTGGTGGCTCCGATACACGTGGTGTAGCATTTACTTGCGATATCGATCCCACGCCGTCTCACGTCGGCCTTCAGCACCAACGGCTTCGTTGTGAAAATGAAAATATAGAAGAAACCCTTCGTAAAATTGTTGAAATAATACGTTATGCAGTAGTTGTTATACAGTAGTTCGTTTCTTTCGTACGTATACTATTTGGCAATATTGTTATCGTTCGTAAACAGCATAACTCTTCTTAAAGCTTTGCCTTCATTAGCTTGTAGGGCGGTCGCATTTGGCGAAAAAAAAAAGAAACAGAAAAACTTTAAAGACGGCACCGAGATTAGAGAGGCGAAAAGGAGAGGGTCGCCTTTTTCTTTAAACGTACCATATGCATATGCGTAAACATCACAAAATATATATATAACCTGGCGATTCGCCGAATGTAGACTTAGCATGATTGAAATTTAATCAGCAGTTTCATATGAAACTAGGTGCAGTTTTAAAATCGTCCCATTGTTTCTGTTGCAAATAATTTAGTCGTATGGCATATTATTAGCTTGTGAACAGGGGCCCTGTAACGTAAAACTATTCCAATATGTTTTTATTCCACTCTCCTGACGTCAAACTTGCGCAACCGCCGACGCAAGCATCGGGCTGTGACCCGCAGGGTTGTCTGAACAGACCAATCAAACGCTCTCCTCCTTCATAGGAGGTCACTTTTGCTTGCTTTGAAAACTAATAACATTGAATACACTGAGCGGCTTGTCTTATCTAATTGGCTGACAAGAGGCAAGGAGTACGCTCAAGTGGAGAGGGATTCGATGGGGCCGAGCCACTGCACTGAAAATCGATAACCGAGTGAAGAGCGTGTTACCGGCTTCTGCGTTTGGACCGCTTTCCCTTACTTAGCTTGCGGTGGCTGGTCCAACATCGCGGCGGCATGCAACAGAAGCTCATGGATGACGCTAAAACTGATCCTCAGCACAGAAAAGTTGGCAGAACGAGGTCGTAAACGTGCCGAAAGTGCTCGAAAACGTTACACAGCCACGCAAAAAGTTTTCTACGCAAATAAACCCAGGCTCTCGGCAGGTGCGAGTAGCCATTGCCTGAGCGATCGGCGGCAGTCATCTTTTATTCCTTTCGGAACGGGGCAGCCTGCTGCTATTCAGAAGAAAATTCAGTTCTGTTCGGCATATTAATGCACCTTTGACGCGTACACGTCACTTTGATGCGGTGAGTTCTTGCGGTTTTATGATTTCGCGTGTGCCAGACAGGTGAAGGGGGTGCAGCCCGAAAACTTTTGACCTATAGCCGAGGGCTAATGACGAAAAGGTGTCAAATCAGACATAACAATTTTTCTTTTGTTCGGCCAAATGAGGCATAATCAGTGTTTACATGTCATATCAGATGGGGAGCTATCGCGGTTTTCGTGACGTTGCGTGACAGACAGGTGAAGTTGGGGTGATCCAAAAAAAGTTTTTGGCCGATCGCGGAGGGCTGATTGCAGAATTAGAATAGAAAAGTTTGGAATAGTTACGTTATAGCACCTCAGCACAGCACTAAATATATGAAAGTCTAGATTACAAAAAAATGTCGAGTGCTTTAAGGAACGCAGGAAAACATAACAGCACAAAGAAATACCCTAGAAAACGTGTATTTGTTATGTAAATAATCTAGACACATCAAGAATAAGCATAATCAGCGAAAAGAAAAAATATTTCAGAAACATTTTCAGGAAGAGGGGGGAAACGCCAGACAGAAATCTGGAAGTGAGTTCATCCCGAGCCATCAATGGCTTCGTTTGGAGTTGGTAGACAGTTCGCGTATGTGTGCCATATGTGCGCATTTCATTTGCATTACACCACGTGTGTGACACCACTGCAGCCAGAGAACTTGCGTCGGTCTCTCTCTTCTGACCGTGCTTTTAAAAGAAAACGAGTACCGCGCCAAAATGTTTCTTCCCATTCCTGTGTTCTTACTATAAACAAGCAAATCACGCTTCCTGCCTGTCATTTAGCCAGAAACTTCATACTCAGTATCGAAGGTCAGTAAGAAAAATAACTGTGCTATGCTGGCTGTAGGTAACCTTTCTCAATGAACGGCTAAATAATGAAAGGCGAATTCGTTTGCGACAGTTCAGTAGTAGGCCAAACAGAGCGCTTGCAACGCATCTTATAATGGGCCCACATAGGAAAACTGGCAGATTGCCTGCTGTTTTGTGGGCCGAACCGGCGGCCGACAGAGCCACTGAAAATACCCGTCACGCAAGTTGGAAACCGGCAAGGTAGCAACCCGGTTAGCTGAGAGCCGGGGACGCCTTGGAACCTGGGACACCGCGGTCTACGTCCGCGGTGTCATAGAGCACGTGTGAAGTAACACCCAGCTATGACCAACGGCTTCGAGTTATAGCTGACTAAAACTTTCCACAATATCTCCGCCACTGAAGACGCCCTTACATTAGGGGCAGGACGTCGGCACATCACTGGACAGTGGGATATCCACCAATAAAATTTCCGCCTGCCCTGCCCAGGACCTATTGGAGCACGTTAAAAGAGCAGTTATGGCACAGCTAGATGACAGGTTGTTTACACAGCGGCAAGCAATACGGGCATTCCGATTGAATGAGCTCGCTTCGCCATTACGGGAACCACCGCAACATTCACTGTGCTTCTCCGAAGCCTCGAAACAGGAAATACTGTGCTATATATGACGCAAAATAAAAGCACATAGGGATCACTGCGTTCGACCAAACAGGAGCGAGAAATGTGTTTTCTTTATTGAAAAGCTAGATATGTTCGCCTGGCTGATAACTTATCATGCTGCTCCAGACGTTGCGTGAAATTAATTACGATATAACGCGTGCATCTTTCTTTTCCTGACGGTGACCGTTGGTCGCAGCATTGCTACTCTTATCGATTTGACGCTCGGCACAAGACATGCATACTGTATTCGACATCTTTTTTCAAATAATCTTGTCGATGCTGTACCGGAAGAGACATCTAATCAGTATACGCCAGCGATGCCAATAGTGTAGCAGATTCTCGAATGTACGCGAACACCAGCGATTGCGCTGAAGTGCACCTTGATATGTGTCGTAGTAGCGGAACGACTCGCCCTCGCCGAAATATTTCGACGACTACCGATTGTGCTCGCCGCTATCGTCGTGTCGTCGCTGGCTCTATATTAATTTTGTCCAACGTTCTTCATTCCACGTCCAGCATTGAACGACAAACGACAAATACGCCCACAGACACGCGCTCAAACTCTTCAAAAAAATGTTCTCACGAAGTTTTCAAAAAGTCCCTTAAATGAGTTCTTCGAGCACAACGCGTGGTAAACGTTTATCCATGATCCACGAATGTCCCGTAGTTTCAAGTTTAAGTAGCGGTACAAATGCGTTGATGCCTTCAGAGCCCCTCAGGGTCGTCTGTGTCACCAGGCGTTTGGTGTGTTGCGACACCACGTACCTGAACACATGGGACTTGGTCTCTCCGGCGTTTCACCATACGCGGCTTAGCCATGTCCGGGCAAAAGGGCATCCTGTGGGTTGAGCCGATGAGTGTTTGGATCTTTCAGGCCCGTCGGCGGAGGCAACACGCCCCTTTGGCCTCGGCTCCACGTAAACTGCACCCCCGGACTGACCCACCCGGGGAAAATCGGTAGTTGGCTTTTCCTATCCTCCTCTCTATTCTTCGTCTTTCTCTCTTGATTTCCCGGTTTCCTTTCTTCTATTCACTTCCGTATCACTTACGATCTACCTGGCCGGGAGGGTTAACCGTGCGTGAAATAGCCAACCTATGTGATATCACATTGGGTTATAGTGGCCGTCTACTGCTGACGCTGGCAGGCCTTACATATACAGAATGTTGTCGCGGCCCTTTGTTGGGCTCCGTGGCGGGCGGCTGGCACAGCTGCCGAAATTTGAATATCATTATGGCTTCAAGCTAATTCCCAAAGCTGTTTATCGTGCTCTTTTGAAACGAGGGCGCACCCATGAATCATTAAATTTTTTTGTCAACAGCAAAGAAATCTTCCCACATTTCCACGTGATCCATACTGAAACTCATCAAAAGACTAAGAACGCCATCTACTTTTGTTGTTTTGAAGTGCCTCACTGATACTGTGGGCCACGGATACAACCAGTGACGACGTACTCCTTGAAGTTCTTGACAAAGTCCAACATGACAAATTGACAAATCTCGTATCCTTTGGCGAAATCCCAATTTCAGTAATCCTTCATCGTTCCCTCACCAGTACACGAGGTGTAGTTTCCCAACAGGACCTGCTAGAATTGACTGAGAAAGTGCTCTTAGAGGGCTGAAAGGAATAAGGTGTCACGAATGTCCAATGAATTAAGATCCGTCGAGACGATTAGGAAAATCCCACAACACCCCTAATTCTCACCTTTTTGCGCCAGCACACACCCCGATAACATTGAAACATGCTACATGAAAATGAACGTCAGACCGTACATAGCAAATCCAAGACGATGTTTTAAGTGCCAAAGATTCGCTCGCGGCTCTCAGAGCTGCTGAGGCCATACCGCCTGTGCAAAGTGCGCGTCCCATGACCACCCCGCGGACAACTACAACGACCCAGTCCACTGTACAAACTCTGACGGTGAGCACCCTGCTTATTCTCGCTCCTGTCCTCCATGGAAAAAGGAAGAGGAAATCACAACCGTCAAAGTCAAAGAAAAAATTTCATTCTAAGCTTCTTTGAAAAAAGTACTAATTAAAATTACCGCTGACAGCGACGCGGGGGTCGGAATTTTTTGTTTTCGCTCGGCTCTGCGCCGTCCACGCTTTCATGTTTCAGTACTTTCCTGATCGCGTAGTGCTGCGCTGGTTTTCCTGGCTGGCGAAACTCACCGAAACTGCAAGTAGCAGAGAATTAAACATCCAAGTGATGTCGCGGGCTGCTCGTACGCTTTACGACACTTGACCAAATGAGAGCTGCAGGGACGAATCCGCCGCTCTGTCTTGGCTCGGTGCCGCCGTCTGTCGGGCGCTGTTATACTCACCGAGGGCAGCAAAGGGTGGTGATGGCGCATGCAACGTCACCGCTCCCCCGGTTGGGTGTCGGGAGATTTGAATTTCAGAAAAGGCATTCAGACCCTTCGGATACAATTTTCTCGTAAACTTAGAATTTTTTGGCAGAAAACAAGTGTTGCGAGGTTTCTGGAATGATATTTGAACAGTCCACATCGACTTAGTATCTGACTTTAGAGTCCCTGTAAGCTTTCGACATGATGTTAGCACATAGGCGATCATCAACCGATGACATCGCAGCACGACCTCTGACTAGAGGCTGTTGCTGCGAGAGTATTAATTGATATGGCACGTGCTTCGACGCCGTTGCGTTTAAGGGCGGCACTTAGGCAGTAGTGCTGTTGGCGCTCATCTTTTAGTCTGTCATCATTCATACGTTACCATTTATGCTCATAGTGCACCTCATATATTATCGTCATTGTTTAAATGTAGATATAGCGTATTTTACGTTATTTGTAGCGAATACATTTAGGCTGCTATACAGCCTTGTCACAAATACCGTTTTCGACTGACCGCACCATCGACTACATCACACCATTTCCTGGCACTATTTGGCCATCATTGGCCCTACCGCCATAAAAACCCACGCATAATAATTTTCATCATCTGCCTTTAGCAATTTTCTGTCTGATAAGAGGACTTCACTTAGATAAACCACGCTGTATAAGACCTCAGGAACATTGCGCAGCGAACAAATCAACAAGTCTATCATAATAGAAGGTTTCATCTAATGTAGAACGTATATGCCACAAATGATCTTGATGTGGTAATGTCATCATGGCGGCCTATTAAACTCGCAAGATGGATGACATTAATAAAGGTGTCCGTATTGAAGGTTCGCATAACACTACACGGAACGCAGTGAACGCCACAAGCCAGTGTAGACAACAGAGCCGCTGCTTCTACCTTCTAACAAAAATAATGACCGTTTTAAACGTAACAGTTCTACGGGAGAATATAAATATTATCATCTGCTATTTCCTTAGTCCTCGTTTATTTGCGCGCACCTCACCACCGATCACTTTCAACTTGCCCGCTTAGGTTATGAAAACGTAGGTTATGAAAACGGACACGAACCGGTTCAAACTGGTTTGAACTGTTATATTTTCCACTACGTTGCTGAATCAGCGCCGATTCGCTGAACGGGAACGAGAACCGGAATAATAAGGGAAAGTTGCGGTTCGACACCCTCCTCTCGTGTTCGACGTGAATTCAGCAAATGCGGGACCACTCGCATGTGTACGTTATCTGCTACATCTACACCGCTTGTCTCAGCTACCGTTACCCGAGCTCTTCAACGACAACAAAACTATTTAAAAATGCAGTGCAAACCACAGTTACAGGACCTACGGCGTCCGATCTCTGACGACCAAATACTGTAGGTCTTATAATTGTATCTTGCACCACGCATTTTTTAACTCCTTTTCGTTCAATAGCTTCGTTAGCTGAGACACTCTATACACTTTCATAACATGAAGTGGGGATTGCTTTGTTTTTCGGTCTCTCTCTCTCTCACTTTACGTTTCCTTCGGCCGATGCCAACAACCTCGCAGGTGAAGTTCATCACCAAAATCTACCACCCGAACATCAGCACGCACGGCGACATCTGCCTGGACATCCTCAAGTCGCAGTGGTCGCCGGCCTTGTCCATCGCCAAGGTGCTGCTGTCCATCTGCGTGCTCATGTGCGAGCCGAACCCAGACGACCCACTCGTGCCGGACGTCGCCTCCGTGTACAAGAACAACTGCGCTCAGTACAACGCCACTGCCCGGAAGTGGACCAAGGAATACGCCATGGAGTGACACGACGGCGAACAATGGTGGCATTGTCGACGCCCTCACATCGCGCATGCAGACCAGCGTCGCACCACTCCAGGAAGCATGGCGCACGGCTGTGCTATAGTCAGTGTTTTGGTGGACTCCTTCAGAGATTATTTTCTTGAGTTTCGAAATTCTTTAGGGCTCACACGCAAAATTTGTGTAAGGCACCTACATACTCGCAGCAGCCATGGAGCAGCCTGTGCTGCTATATATATATAATTTTATATATTTTTTTTGCTTGTTCATTAGCGATCTAACGAAAAGTACTCACTTACCTTCTGTGAAATGAATGGAGAAATAACGACCGCCGACGCGCAAATTGCATCGTTTCCGGTTGCGCATGTCTCTTCCTGCGCTCAAAAAAAAAAACATATGTAGTGGAGTGCGTAATCATTCGGCATAACACTCAAATCTTACCTAAATCTCGCCGCCCGCTTCCCACACCCTTGACCCGGGCTTGTTTTCTTCTTTATTTTGCTTCGTCCTAAATAAATTTAGAAGAAAAACACTGGAACACCATTCAAACTCACGTTGAAGTCGATGAAAGACGAGAGAGAGAGAGAGCAAATGATAAATTAAAGGTAGGGAGGTTAACCAGGACTGAGCCCGGTTGGCTACCTTACACTGGGGAAAGGAAAAAGGGGACGGAAAGATTAAAAGAAGAAGAGAAAGTCCACTGGGGGTATCGTTCAGTCACTCGGTCCGGATCACAGACGCTGACTCGATCCTGTAGCTTTCAAATATCGCAGCAACGCTTTTGCGGCCTTTTGTAGCTGCGATATACGAGGCCATGGTCCCAAGATCTTGTTCATGGTGAACGGTTTTTTATCTAACTGGTTGAGAGCTGTACAGAGATCTTGTCTTTCATTTTCAAAAGATGCGCAATAGCACAGTAGATGTTCTATAGTTTCCTCGACACCGCAGGCATTGTACTCGGCGCTATCAGCCATTCCATTCAAAAACGTATGTGCATTCGCGAATGCGACGCCCAAGCGTAAGTGGCACAGCATTGTTTCCTCATTATGCGGAAGCCCTGGTAACAGCCGCAGTTGCATAGATGGATCGAGGTAATGCAATCGATGTTGAGTGAAATCAGGTGTGTGCCACTTTTCCAATGTCAAAAGAATGCGCTAGCTTGCCTAAGTGTTGGGCTGCGTCTGTCCGCAATAAAAGTATAGAAACAAGGGTTGCTCCTTCGTGTGCTTTCCTAGCAGCTTCGTTAGCGAGGTCGTTGCCGGAGATACCGCATTGGCCAGGCAGCCACTGAAACACGACGTCGTGCCCTTTCGTGATCATGTGATGGTGCATTTCTCGTATCTCCGACACGAGTTGTTCACAGGACCCGCGACGAAGAGATGACAGAAGACATTGTAAGGCCGCCTTCGAATCGCAGCATATTGCACACTGATTAGCCGGTTGGCTGTTAATATAATCAACGGCACCTCGGAAGGCAACAAGCTCCGAACCGGTCGATGTTGTCAGTGAGAAATCTTGTATCGGATGCTTAGTGATCGTGATGGTATAGCCACTGCCCTGGAGGAGCTGGTCTGGGTGGAAGAGCCATTCGTATATATGTGGACTCGGTCAAAGTAGAAAGTGTGCAAACAATCCAGAGCTGCTTGCTTCAAGGCTAAAGTAGGCAGGTCGGTCTTCTTTCTTATCCCTGGAACCGTAAGACGCACTTGAGGTTGTTTTAAACACCACAAAGCTGAGGTTGAACGCGCTGAAGGTGTGAAGCACGATGGTAGGGAGGCACGATGGGAGACGGTTTCGTAAGCGAGCTGAGGGTGATGTAGAGCGTTGTCACTGCACACCGCGCTGAATCCGTCTCCCCTGGCGTGACGGGAGTAGGAGGACCATTGGACTCTAATTTTTCTTTGGTTACAGAATCTTCGGGATATGCTTACATTTTTTATACTGTACTATTTTAGGGATCGGCCCACATTTAGCATATGACGACGTGTGATTTATTTTAAACAATTTCCTGAGTTTTACATGCCATAACTGGGATGTTTGTCCCCGCAGGGGCGTCTGAGTCAGCAGGCGTTTGGTGTGTGGCGACACCCTGGAACCGATCACATGAGGGTCCGATGCTCCCGCGCTTAACCATGTGTGACTTAGCCATGTCCGGCGAAAGGGGGATGGGAGCGGGGTTGAGTCTATGCAGGTATTTTGCACATTTACGGCCCCTCGCCGGAGATAACAAGCCCCTCTGGCCTCGGCTTCACGTAGATGACACCTCCTGACGGACCCAACCGGGGAAACTCGCTAGCTCCCTTCTCCTGTCTCTCTCTCTCTCCCTCCAACCTTCGTCTTTCTCTCTCACTTTTCATCTTTCCTCTCTTCACTTCGTTTTACTTCCAATTTTCCAGGCAGCAAGGGTTAACCTGGTGTAGTTTATCCAGCCTTGGGCCTGTTATAAAAGGTTATGGTACCTATATACAGCGCCGTCTGCATTTACTTCGGGTCTCGTAGCGTCCCCATGTTGGGCTCTGTGGTGGGTGGGCTGGCATAGCCGCCAAAATTAGGCAACTATTTATGAATTTATCATCCTTCCCCGGTCTTCCTGATGGCTCCCTTACCAAAAGAGGACGCACTGAAGAAACATTGCAGTTTTTTGGTCCACACAAAAAACCTTCCCACGATTTCACGTCACTCATAGTGAAAACCCTAAAAAGAACGTCGTAATTATTTCAACTTTCACTGTCGCAAAAAGTCTAACTGAAACAATTGGTCCCGGCCACAAAGTCACAATTATGTCGAGCGCCGACCTCCTTGCTTGAGGTCCGCGATAAACAGCATGACAAACTCCCAAATCTGGTCTCATTCGGTGGTGTGAACCCCACGGTGACTACACATCGATCCATCAATACAAGCAGAGGAGTGATTTCCGGCGATGGTCTGTTGAACCTCACCGAGGAAGAGCTCCTAGAGTGCTGAAAGGAGCAAAACGTTACCATAGCAAAACGAACCATAATCAAATGGAAATATATATATATATATATATATATATATATATATATATATATATATATATATATATATATGACGTCGGCTGGTAACCGCTGGGCCATTGTGGCAGTAGATCACCTTACACGATACGCTGAAACCGCCGCTCTCCCAGCAGCTACAGCGCGAGATGTTGCATCATTCCTGCTTCACCTATTCATCCTGCGACATGGTCCACCTCAAGAACTGCTCAGCGATCGCGGACGCGTCTTCCTGTCGGAAGTAGTTGAAGCGATTCTCAAAGAGTGCCACGTTGTTCATCGCACAACTACGGCGTGCCACCCTCAAACGAATGGCCTCACAGAACGCTTCGAACGTACGCTCGGCGACATGCTTTCAATGTACGTTGCCTCCGACCACACGAACTGGGACGCCGTTCTGCCATTCGTCACCTACGCGTATAATACCGCTACGCAGAGCACCACTGAATTTTCACCCTATTTCTTGCTGTATGGTCGACACCCTTCGCACACCATCGACACCATTCTTCCGTACCGGCCGGGTGCATCCGAGTGCGTGCCTATTTCTGCCACGGTCAGACATGCAGAAGAGTGCCGCGACCTCGCACGGGCCTTTACTTCCGATGATCAAGAGCGCCAGAGGAGCACTCGCGGTGACGCCACTGCCACGGTCACCTTCGATCCGGGAGCGCTCGTGTGGCTCTCAGTCCCTTTAACTGCCCCTGGCCTCTCATCAAAACTGGTCCCTAAGTATGAAGGCCCTTATCGTGTTCTCGAACGCGCATCTCCTGTAAACTATGTCATCGAACCAGTTGAGCCATCTGAAGACATGCGCCGCCGTGGACGAGACATTGTCCATGTCGACCGTTTAAAGCGTTACTACGACCCACTCATCGTGACGAGCTGCTAGGTCGCCGGTCGGCTCCCATCTCGCTCCCGGGGGGTAATTGTAGCGAAGAGAGACGCTAGTGGGCTCAGTGCTACTGGCTCAAAACGCTAGTGGATCGAGCGCTCCTGCTCAGCAACGGCTCTCGTGTTTGGAAGCTGTGACATGCCCTGCCCGTCGACGTTGCGCTGCTCCGAGCTCTGCCAAATAAACACCTTTAGAATATATATAATTCAAGGAAAACTTCTGTAGGTCCTGTGCATAGATAGTTGAATAAACGAAGGAGCACACTTATGAAAATTGCATTTTTAATGTTTTCACGTTTCAGCCGTGGCACGGCCTTCTGACGAAGGCCGTGCCATGGCTGTGATGACTGGCTGTCATCCCTGCAATAAGCCCCGTTTAAAGTCTGCACACATATGACCACATCAATGACTGCTGGAAGCACAGCATCTAATTTTCTGCTAAAATCAATGGTGACTTCACTTGCGACAGTACTAACATCATCTATCTGCTTGAATGTTCGGTGTTTCATATGCAGTATATCTGTCAGACGGAAACATCTTTTCGTATCAGATTTAAAAACCACAAAGCACACGCTAACAGCTTGCCGCACCTTCTATTGTCTAAACGTGTTCGACTGCCAAGTCATACGTTTGACAACATCAAAGCAACAGTAATACAATCAGGTTTCAAATCGCACCATGATCGAGAAGTACGAGAATCCTTTTTCATTCATAAATTTAACACTGTGTCATCCGGTATCAACGAGAGCGTAGGAAAAATGTCGTGCCTTTCTGCCATATCTTGATGTGTATATTCTTGTACAGAATTGACAAACCATGCCAAATCAATTTGTTCCTAGTTTTGCCATGTCGCAATTGATATCATTCTGTAACTTCATGCACCATCATCGTGATACCATAACGATATTTCATACAGATCATTTATCGGGCTTATGTTACACTTACTGCTGTACTTTTTCTGTGATTATTTGCAAGTGTACACGTGCATGTACTGCTGATGATGCCCACGTGCTCACGCCCATAAAAGCGGGTGCGCACTTGTATCTGTGTGTATTCTGACGAAGGCTGTGAAGGCCGTGCCACGGCCGTAACGTTAAAACATAAAAAATGCAATTTTCGTGAGTGTGCTCCTTCGTTTATTCAATTATATATATATATATATATATATATATATATATATTATTTATTTATTTATTTACAAATACTGCAGGCCCTATTCGGGCCCAAGCAGGAGTGGGTACATACAACAACGTAAATTACAACAGCCAATTAGCAATTAAGAACACAACAAAACATGTACATACATCATTGTAACACTATACGTAACAGAAATAAACATGAACTTACAACAGTGCAATACGTAAACAAATAACAATGAAGAAGCGTAACGCAAAAGAAACTGCTTTGATTGCGGCTATTTAGAGGTCAAAGAAAAGGTTATTTGAAAGATGAACGAACGATTCTGTTGTATTAGCGTTAACTACTTCTTCAGGTAATTTATTCCGTAGTGAAATTGCATGGGGAAAAAGAGAATATTGTCACGTGGTGGTGACGTTAAGAACACAGTAGCAATACTGTGATAGACAAAACTAACTTTTATTGGGCGAACCTGTGCCCACAAAACAGGCTACACTTATAGCACAACGGTAGCGGCGAACACGGTCGGCGATCGTCGAAAATCTGATCAGCGGGTCAAGTGCGTCGGCTTTTATAGAGCAGTCGTCGAATGTTCCAGACTAATCGTTCGGACCCGCGTGCCTTCTACAAAGTTCTACACCATTCGCGACAGGCGAATAAATCAGATAACACAAGGTTCGGCGACAACACACTGCGGGTAGAAGCATCGATAAATTTCCAGAAACTTCGGATACATGTAGGCGCGTCCCGCGCTGTGCGACAACATTTGTTAGGGGGCGAAACTTGGTCGCCCCATAAAGATAAGTACACGTGTCATTACCCCCCTCTTAAAAAGCATCGACCCGATGCTGCAAACAAAAGAAGGTAATAAACAAAAGCACCACTCGTAGCAAAGAAAAGAACAAAAATGACGAAGTTCGTCAGCGTCCGTAAAAGGGTTTAAGGCGCACCACGTGGACCACTTCAGATCGTGCGCGGCGCCGCTGCGAATGCGAAATGCCGTCTGACACGACCACATAGTCCAGAGCGCCAATACGTCGGATGACCTTGTAGGGTCCGAAATAGCGTCGGAGGAGTTTCTCACTGAGTCCTCGTCGGCGTATCGGGGTCCAGACCCAAACACGGTCGCCAGGCTGGTACTCGACGAAGCGTCGTCGGAGGTTGTAGTGTCGGCTGTCGGTCCTCTGCTGGCTCTTGATCCGCAGGCGGGCGAGCTGTCGGGCTTCTTCGGCGCGCTATAGATAGCTAGCGACGTCAACATTGTCTTCGTCAGTTACGTGCGGCAGCATGGCGTCAAGCGTCGTCGTCGGGTTCCTGCCGTAAAACCAACTTGAACGGCGTGATCTGTGTTGTTTCTTGCACCGCCGTGTTATACGCAAAGGTTACGTACGGCAGGACCGCGTCCCACGTCTTGTGTTCGACGTCGACGTACATTGCTAGCATGTCGGCAAGCGTCTTGTTCAGGCGTTCCGTGAGACCATTCGTCTGCGGATGGTAGGCAGTTGTCCTCCTGTGGCTTGTCTGGCTGTACTGCAGAATGGCTCGGGTGAGCTCTGCTGTAAAAGCCGTTCCTCTGTCGGTGATGAGGACTTCTGGGGCACCATGTCGCAGCAGGATGTTCTCGACGAAAAATTTCGCCACTTCGATTGCGCTGCCTTTTGGTAGAGCTTTAGTTTCAGCAAAACGGGTGAGATAGTCCGTCGCCACGACGATCCACTTATTCCCGGATGTTGATATCGGAAACGGCCCCAACAAATCCATCCCAATCTGCTGGAATGGTCGGCGAGGGGGTTCGATCGGCTGCAGTAATCCTGCTGGCCTTGTCGGTGGCGTCTTGCGTCGCTTACAGTCTCGGCATGTCTTGACGTAACGGGCGACGTCGGCGGTCAGACGCGGCCAGTAATACCTTTCCTGTATCCTCGACAGCGTCCGGGAGAATCCAAGGTGCCCAGCAGTTGGATCGTCGTGTAGGGCGTGCAGTATTTCTGGACGCAGCGCTGACGGTACAACAAGAAGGTAGCTGGCGCGGACTGGTGAGAAGTTCTTCTTCACGAGCAGGTTGTTTTGTAGCGTGAACGAAGATAACCCGCGCCTAAATGCCCTAGGGACAACGTCGGTGTTCCCTTCCAAATACTCGACGAGGCCTTTTAGCTCCGGGTCGTCTCGTTGCTGTTTAGTGAAGTCTTCCGCGCTTATTATCCCAAGGAAGGCGTCGTCGTCCTCGTCGTCTTGCGGCGGGGGATCGATGGGGGCGCGCGATAAGCAGTCGGCGTCGGAGTGTTTTCTTCCGGACTTATATATTACCGTGACGTCATATTCTTGTAGTCTGAGGCTCCACCGCGCCAGCCGTCCTGAAGGGTCCTTTAAGTTAGCTAGCCAACACAATGCGTGATGGTCACTGACGACCTTGAATGGCCTGCCATAGAGGTAAGGGCGGAATTTAGCTGTAGCCCAAATGATGGCGAGGCATTCCTTCTCAGTCGTAGAATAGTTGCTTTCCGCTTTTGACAGCGACCGGCTAGCATACGATATCACCTTTTCAAGTCCTTCTTTCCTCTGGACTAGGACGGCACCGAGGCCTAGGCTACTGGCGTCAGTGTGGATTTCGGTATCGGCGTCCTCGTCGAAGTGTGCAAGTACCGGCGGCGTCTGCATGCGTCGTTTGAGTTCTTGAAATGCCTTGGCCTGCGGCGTTTCCCACTTGAACGCGACATCACATTTGGTTAGATGTGTTAGCGGCTCCGCGATGCGTGAAAAGTCCTTGACAAAGCGCCTATAGTAGGCACACATGCCAAGGAATCTGCGCACTGCCTTCTTGTCGGTTGGCTGCGGGAACTTTGCGATGGCAGCTGTCTTCTGTGGGTCGGGGCGTACTCCTGATTTGCTGACCACGTGGCCTAGAAACAAAAGCTCATCGTAAGCGAAGCGGCACTTTTCCGGCTTCAGAGTGAGCCCTGATGACTTGATGGCTTCTAACACTATCGCAAGCCGCCTAAGGTGATCGTCGAAATTTCCGGCGAAGACAACGACGTCATCCAGGTAGACAAGGCACGTCTGCCACTTCAGTCCGGCTAACACCGTGTCCATGACGCGCTGAAACGTTGCAGGCGCCGAGCACAGTCCGAATGGCATGACCTTGAACTCGTAGAGGCCGTCTGGCGTGACGAAGGCAGTCTTTTCGCGATCTCTCTCGTCGACTTCTATTTGCCAGTAGCCAGACTTGAGATCCATCGACGAGAAGTATTTAGCGTTGCAGAGCCGATCCAATGCGTCGTCTATCCGTGGAAGGGGGTACACATCCTTCTTCGTGATCTTGTTCAGTCGACGATAATCGACGCAGAAGCGTAGGGTTCCATCCTTTTTCTTTACCAGGACTACAGGAGAGGCCCACGGGCTTTTCGACGGCTGGATGATGTCGTCGCGCAGCATTTCGTCGACTTGTTGCCTAATAGCTTCACGTTCTCGCGTCGAAACTCGGTAAGGGCTCTGGCGGAGTGGTCGAGCGCTCTCTTCGGTTATTATGCGATGCTTTGCAACTGGTGTTTGTCGAATCCTCGATGACGTCGAAAAGCAGTCTTTGTATCGTCGAAGAAGACTTCTGATCTGTTGCTGCTTACTCATAGGAAGACGTGGATTCACGTCGAAGTCTGGTTCGGGGACTATGCTCATCGGGGTAGATACGGCTGAATGCGAGAGGACAAAGGCATTGCTGGTTTCCACAATTTCCTCGATATATGCGATTGTCGTGCCCTTGTTGATGTGCTTGAACTCTTGGCTGAAGTTGGTTAGCATAACTTCCACTTGCCCTCCGTGGAGTCGAGCGATCCCTCTTGCGACGCAAATTTCACGGTCGAGCAATAGATGTTGGTCGCCCTCGATGACACCTTCTACGTCAGCGGGTGTTTCAGTGCCGACGGAAATAATAATGCTGGAGCGCGGCGGGATGCTCACTTGATCTTCGAGCACACTCAAGGCGTGGTGACTACGACAGGTCTCCGGCGGTATCGCTTGATCTTGTGACAGCATTATCGATTTCGACTTCAGGTCGATGACTGCGCCATGTTGACTCAAGAAGTCCATGCCTAGAATGACGTCTCGGGAACACTGTTGGAGGATAACGAAGGTGGCAGGGTAGGTCTGGTCATGAACGGTAATTCTTGCCGTGCAGACTCCAGACGGCGTGATGAGGTGTCCTCCAGCGGTTCGAATTTGAGGGCCTTCCCACGTAGTCTTAACTTTCTTCAACTGGGCGGCGATGTGTCCACTCATGACGGAGTAATCAGCCCCTGTGTCGACTAAGGCAGTGACTGCGTGGCCGTCGAGAAGCACGTCGAGGTCGGTGGTTCTTTGTCTGGCGTTGCAGTTAGGTCGTGGTGTCGGATCACGGCTGCATCGTGTTGAACTGAAGTTGGAACGTCGCGTCGTCAAGTCGTCGTTCGTCGGTGTAGTCTTGCCTTCCTGACTTCGTCGGGACGGCGGCGTGTCGTTGTTATGTCGTCGAGATCGTTTCGTCGTCGTCTTCGTCGGCGGCGGAGGATCTTCGTCAGTTCGACGAACAGCAACCGCACCTCCATCGGTTGCTGCTTTTAGTTTTCCTGATATGGGCTCGCAGAGCGGCCCCGGGCTGGGCCGGTGTATGGTCGGCGCTGTGGCGACAGGTAGCGGCCTGGTGACGGCGAACGGGATGGTCGTCGAGGGCTCCATTGAGTAGCGGCGAGGTAGTCGGCGATATCGCGGGGTCGTTCGCCAATCTGTGGCCGCGGTGCGTTAACGGCGAAACCTCGCAGTCCCATCTCCCGGTATGGGCATCGGCGGTACACATGGCCGGCTTCACCGCAGTGGTAGCAGAGCGGGCGGTGGTCGGGGGCGCGCCAAACGTCAGTCTTCCTCGCGTAGGTGCGCTGGGCGACGGGTGGTCGTGTTGGCGGTGGCGGCAGCGGACGACGGAACTGCGGCGTGACAGGGCCCTGGCGCGGTCGCGGAGGGGGTCCTTGACGGCGTGCGACGGCGGCGTAGGTCATCGCTTGCGGCTCACGCTGCGGCGATTCAGGGGCTACTCCAAGTTGTCGTTGGAGTTCCTCACGCACGGCGTCGGCAATCGAAGCCACTTGAGGCTGTGATGATGGCAACAGCTTTTGTAGCTCCTCCCGCACGACAGCTCGGATAGTCTCGCGTAGGTCGCCGGCGGCCAGTGACTGAACTCCGGCGTAGTTTGTCGAGGTCGTGCGGCGGTCGAATTGCCGGTTTCGCATCTCGAGTGTCTTCTCGATGCTGGTGGCCTCGTGAAGAAACTCGTCGACGGTCTTCGGCGGGCTTCGTACCATTGCGGCAAAAAGTTCCTCCTTCACACCACGCATCAGCAGGCGGACTTTCTTCTCCTCGGGCATTTCAGGGTCGGCGTGGCGGAAGAGACGGCTCATTTCTTCCATGTAGATCGCGGTCGTCTCATTAGGTAGCTGCACCCGGGTTTCCAATAGCGCTTGGGCTCGTTCTCGGCGTACGACGCTTGCGAATGTCTGCAGGAAGCCGCTTCGGAAAAGTTCCCAGGTCGTTAGGGTGGCTTCTCGGTTCTCGAACCACGTCCTGGCCGCGTCTTCCAATGCGAAGAAGACATAACGCAATTTGTCGTCGCTGTTCCAGTTGTTAAACTTAGCGACTCTCTCGTACGTCTCAAGCCAGCCTTCCGGGTCCTCGAAAGTTGAACCACGGAACGTCGGAGGCTCCCTGGGCTGCTGTAGCACGATGGGCGATGCCGGGGCTGCCATTGGGGTGGACTTGGTGGCAATCTTTCTGGTCGTCTCAAGCAAAAGTCCGTGCTCCGGGGGCAGTTGTTGAAGACGGCGGCTTGCTCGATGGTCCGGGACTGCGTTGGTGTTGTCTTTGCGTTCCGGGCTTGGATCACGGCTTGTCGGGGGCGTCCGGTACATGGACCAAAAGCACCTCCACCAGATGTCACGTGGTGGTGACGTTAAGAACACAGTAGCAATACTGTGATAGACAAAACTAACTTTTATTGGGCGAACCTGTGCCCACAAAACAGGCTACACTTATAGCACAACGATAGCGGCGAACACGGTCGGCGATCGTCGAAAATCTGATCAGCGGGTCAAGCGCGTCGGCTTTTATAGAGCAGTCGTCGAATGTTCCAGACTAATCGTTCGGACCCGCGTGCCTTCTACAAAGTTCTACACCATTCGCGACAGGCGAATAAATCAGATAACACAAGGTTCGGCGACAACACACTGCGGATAGAAGCATCGATAAATTTCCAGAAACTTCGGATACATGTAGGCGCGTCCCGCGCTGTGCGACAACATTTGTTAGGGGGCGAAACTTGGTCGCCCCATAAAGATAAGTACACGTGTCAATATTGATGGATGTTAAGGTTACTAAATGGTTGCTTAATTGCTTTGTTGTGGTTTGTACGAGCAGAGTGCATGGGGGGCTCAGGTAAATAACATTCACGCGGTATTTTGTAGTGACCATGGTACAGCTGATATAAAAATTTGATGCGAGATACAATTCTGCGATGAGCTAGTTTTTTTCATTTTCGCTCTGTCGCGAAGAACGGACACGCTAGAAAAACGCGAGTATGTGGAGTATATAAACCGCAAAGCTAAATTTTGCACTCTTTCTATTTTCTTGATTAAATGTTTTTGATGAGGGCTCCAGATCGAATCCGCATATTCTAATTTTGGTCTGACAAGAGCTTTGTATGCTGTTAACTTAACGGTCGATGAAGTATGGCGCAATTTCCGTTTCAAGAATGCCAGCTTTTTTAGCGCGTTGGTGCAAACGTTTTCTATATGGGGTTCCCAACTTAAATTGCTTGTGAGCGTTACACCTAAATACTTCACTTGCTGGGTTTTATGTATATAAGAATTATTAATAATATAAGCATAATCTAAGGGTTCTTTCTTGTTGGTAAATGTAATAGCTGACGTCTTCAAAGTGTTTAGCTTAAGTCCCCATGTTTCACACCAGACGCTAATTGAGTGCAACGCATCATTAAGTCTTACTTGGTCGGAGTGATGATTTACATTAGTATAAATAACACAATCGTCCGCAAATAAACGGATCTTCACAGGCGATTTAACAGATAAATAGATGTCATTGATATAAACTAAGAATAACAAGGGACCGAGAACTGACCCCTGTGGCACCCCTGAGTTCACTTCCAGTGTACCAGAAACGCAGTCTTTAACAGCGACGTAGTGTTTTCTTGAGGACAAATAAGATTCTATCCAACGGATTATATTGCGTTCAATGCCCATTAAGAGCAGTTTAGTTACTAAATCGGCATGCGGAACTACATCGAACGCCTTGGAAAAGTCCAGAAACACTGCATCGATTTGACCCCTCATATTCAGTGCATTCATAAAATCATCTGTTATCTCAGCTAACTGTGTTATTGTGGCTAAAGCAGCCCTAAATCCATGTTGATTTGCATGAAGTAAATGATTATTCTCTATATGTGTTATAATCGCTTTAAATAAAATGTGTTCTAGCAGTTTACAAGTTGTGGATGTTAAGAAAACTGGTCTGTAATTATTTAGTTCTAAAGGGGATCCAGATTTGTGAATCGGAACTATTCTTGCAAAGCGCCAGTCATCTGGTATCACACAGGATTCTAAAGATGTTTTATATATTACATATAAGTACTCTGCTACCCATATTGCGTATCTATTGAGGAAAACATTAGATATTTTGTCCGGACCTGAAGACTTTTTTATGTCTAGATAACGCAAAAGACTAAGGATGCCGTTTTTGCTTAAATCTACTTCGGGCATCGGATTACGAAGCGTGTAAGGTATATGTAAGGTGTAAGGTATGTATATACACATATCTATGGGGTTTGGAAAGCTGGTCGGGCACCAGCCCTCGACCCCCTAAGAAAAAATGAAAACTCGCCGCCTATATGCACGTGAGGAAACGATGGCGCAAGCCGGCAGGGTCCACATGGTCTGCATAGGCTGCGTTACAATTCGTTCCAGCAAGCGACTCTGTCTAATCTGATGTCTTAGTATACAGCTGTTTCTGCGCACCAGTCTCTGCGATTGAAACACGAACACACCAAGACATATTTCGCCACAAGGCGTTCAAATTAAGACGCAAGAAAAAATCGTACGGTAATTTCGTGCAAGAAAACCTGAAGAAATATAAAAGAATAAAGAAATCGGTAAGTTTAGGTGTAATTATTCACGATGGCGAGAAATCGCGTGGAGGATCCAAATAATTGATGCTGCGAGAAAACGCTCCAAGAGTCTCACCGCACTTGCGTGCCCAGGCGGAATTCTGAAGGATGTTCTTTTGAGCGTACTGAGGCATGTGCCCGTGGCCAAATGGTAGCAGCGTCGGGCTGCTGGGCTAGGGGTCCTCTATTCAAATCCCGCCATCGTACAGTGATGTTTATTTTTTGTGTATACCGTGTTTTACATATATCCGGAACATCACGACGAGCAGTGGTCCCTGAGGCTCACCTTTTAGGCTACACCATCTCCCGGATCGGCCGACCAAAGAGGCTAGGGACCTACGAGCTCTGAACAAACACGGTCGACGCTAGCCACAAGAAATGCCCGTCAGTTTGCCCTTAAACGATAGTCTACTTCCAAGAACTCATGATGATGATGATGTGTGGTTTTTTGTGGCGCAAGGGCCAGATTTGGCCAAAGAGCGCCATGACAAGTGGTAGTGTTAACGATGTATTATGGGAGATGTGACTTGGCTGTAAAGTGTCCTAAAAATAGTCGCTGTAAAGTGCTTAAAATCTGAGTGCTATAAAATTATGGCGATGACTAATGACGGATACTATGTACATTAAAATCCATCGTAAAAGAATGATGCAAAATAGAAAATATATAAGATTCTAAAATTCACTAGAGCACCACTGCCTCGTTAGAGCCCTTGAGACACAAGGGCCTAGAGGCATGTGCTACATAAAAGAAATTATCACAGCGGCATCCTCTGGAAAGAGGAGACGCTATGAGTGTGTGGGGCTTATAACATGTAATACAACATCTTTCAGGAAGCCCAGGACTGCGCTGGAGTCAAACAGCGGTTCTGGGCCTAGTAACATTACTGGATGAAGGGGGATGCGCTGCCGATATGCTAAGGGAAAATGCTTCTTTCTTTCATGTTCGGCTTCCCGACACTCCAGGAGGACGTGGAGGACGGTCAGCCTCTCCCCGCATCTACCACAGGTTGGAGGCTCATTTCCGGTGAGTAAAAAGTTATGTGTGCCAAATGTGTGTCCTATTCTTAGACGACAGAATAGGACATCTGTCCGGCGTGATTTTGTTACTGAAGGCCAGAATCCTAACTGTGGCTTTATCACGTGGAGCTTATTATTTGTTTCCGCGTCCCATAGCCGTTGCCACTGGTTCCGTAGTTTCCTCCGTAAGAAGGGCTTCAGGTCTGTGACAGGAACTGCAGCGGTGGGATTAGCAGAATGCGATGTAACTGACGTGGCCATCTGGTCCGCAAGAACGTTACCTTCGATGCCCCTATGACCTGGCACCCAGCATATGATGACATGCTGATTACCTATATACGCTTTACACAGAGCAGAATAAAGTTCGTTAATTACTGGATTTTTGTGGTTAGAGAAAGCCATCAAGGCCTTCACAACACTAAGGGAATCCGTATATATGACTGCTTTCTGGAGTTTTGATTTCCTTATATGCTTCACAGCCGACAGTAGTGCGTAAGCCTCAGCCGTAAAGATACTAGTTTCCGCATGCAGTACATCGGTTTCCGAGAAGGATGGCCCGACGGCTGCATAGGACACCCCGTCGTGTGACTTCGATGCGTCTGTGTAGAACTCCGTGCAGGAGTGTTTGTGCTGGAGTTCCCGGAAATGCATCTGGATTTCAATCTCTGGAGCGTTTTTTGTAACTTCCATGAAAGATGTATCGCATTGTATCAACTGCCACTCCCAAGGAGGTAGCAGCTTGGCTGGATGCATTAGGCGAAGTTCGAGGATTGGAACATGCATTTCATGACTAAGCTCCCTCACACGCAGCGAGAAAGGCTGTCTTACGGAAGGACGATTACGAAATAGTGTAGCATATGTCATATCATTAATTGTGTTAAAACAGAGATGTTCGGGATTAGAGTGGACTTTCAAAAAATATGTTTGGCTGATGTATGTTCTCTGGATATGAAGTGACCACTCATTCGATTCTGCATATAAACTTTGTACGGGACTCGTTCTGAAAGCTCCTGTGGCTAAACGGATGCCCAGATGGTGAACAGGGTCTAGCATCTTTAGTGCGCTCGGGGCGGCAGAGTGATAAATGACGGCACCGTAGTCGAGTCGTGATCGAATGAGGCTTTTATATAGATTCATTAAACACTTCCTGTCACTACCCCACGTAGTCTGGGAAAGAAGTTTCATTATGTTCATTGTTTTCAGACATTTTTCTTTAAGATGTTTAATGTGGGGGACGAAAGTGAGTCTGTAGTCAAGTATGACACCTAGAAATTTATGTTCTTTGTTTACAGGTATCTGTTGTCCACAGACTTCCAAGCAGGGATCCGGAACTAGGCCTCTCTTCCTTGTGAACAAAACACAAGAACTCTTATGAGGATTGATTTTGAATCCATTTTTCTCTGCCCACCCTGACACCTTTTTCAAACCATGCTGTACCTGTCTCTCGCACACTGCGAGATTACAGGATTTGAAACCGATTTGAATGTCGTCCACATAGACTGAATACAAAATGGCCGGTGGTAAGGAAGCATGAAGTGTTGTCATCTTAACAATAAAGAGTGTGCAACTGAGCACGCCACCCTGGGGTACACCGGTTTCTTGTGCAAAAGGACGTGACAGCACATTGCCTACTTTCACCCGGAAGGTACGATTGGACAAGTAGCTTTTTATTATGTTTAGCATATTACCATGAATGCCCATTTCTGACAAATCTTTCAAGATTCCGTAGCGCCAGGTCGTATCGTACGCCTTCTCCATATCGAGGAATATCGATAAGAAGAACTGTTTGTGTACAAACGCGTCACGAATATGTCCTTCAATACGTACAAGATGGTCGGTTGTGCAGCGCCCTTCTCGGAAGCCACACTGAAAGGGATCAAGCATTTTGTTTTGTTCAAGGGAATGGATGAGTCGCCGATTTATCATTTTTTCAAATACCTTACACATGCAGCTTGTGAGGGCTATCGGGCGGTAACTTGCCACTGAAGAAGGGTCTTTCCCTTGTTTCAAAACAGGGACCACAACAGCTTCTTTCCATGCTGTTGGAAGGTACCCTGCGTCCCACATAGTGTTGAAAAGTGTAAGTAGTGTTTCTTGCGTGTCATTGTGTAAGTTTTTGAGCATTTCATACATGATTCTATCGGATCCCGGTGAGGAGCTTTTGCATGCGCTCAAGGCAGCTTTCAATTCGGCAATACTAAAAGGGCAATTGTACGGTTGATTCTGTCGGTATTTATTGATGAGGGGCTTGCATTCTTCTATTTGTTTATATTTTAGGAAGGATTGCGAATAATGTTTTGAGCTTGATACACTCTCAAAGTGCTCCCCAAGTGAGTCGGCCTGATCTTTCAGTGTATCGCCCTGTGTATTTACTAGAGGGAGTGAATATGTTTGTCGCCCTCGAATCCTATTAACCCTGTTCCAGGCTTTGGCCTCATCTCTGAACGAGTTAATACTCGATAAAAATTTGTGCCAGCTTTCTCTTCTGGCCTGCCGGCGGGTTCTCCTACCTTGGGATTTTATTTTTTTAAAGTTGATAAGATTCTCAGCGGTGGGAGAAGCTCGCAGCAACCCCCACGCCTTGTTCTGATTCTTACGGGCGGTTCGACACTCGCTGTTCCACCACGGTACACGTGGTTTGCATGCCAAACCACTTACTTCGGGTATGCAATGTGATGCGGCATCTATTATGAATGCTGTAAGATAATCCACAGCAGCATCAATTTCTAAAGAAGATAGGTCAGCCCATGTGATGCTAGAGAGAGTTCGAAATTTCTGCCAGTCGGCTGTGTCTATCTTCCACCTAGGAGCTTGTGGAGGATATTCGTTCTCTTTGGATGTTCTTATTAGTATGGGGAAGTGGTCGCTCCCGTAAGGATTTTCCATAACTTCCCATTCGAGTTCAGGCAATATACACGGGGAAACTAGACTGAGGTCAATGGATGAAAATGTTCGGTTGGCGAGAGAATAATATGTGGGTGCCTTCTTATTCAGCAGGCATGTACCAGAAGAGAAGAGGAACTGTTCAACAAGACGACCTCGCGCATCTATACGAGAGTCGCCCCACAGGCTGTTGTGCGCATTGAAATCCCCAAGTACAACGTACGGTTCTGGCAATTCATCTATGAAGGACTGAAATTCATGTTTGCTTAGTTTGTAGTGTGGAGGTATATAAATCGAGCAAATAGTGATAAGTTTGTTTAGCAAAACAATTCGAACCGCCACTGCTTCAAGGGCCGTTCGTAGCTGTAAATGTTGACATGCTATGCTCTTTTGGATTACAATTGCAACACCTCCCGATGATGCGATTGCATCATCGCGATCTTTGCGAAAAGTAACATGCTGTCGGAGAAAGTTTGTGTGTTGTGATTTGAGGTGTGTTTCCTGTAGACACAGCACTTTTGGATTGCGTTTGTGTATAATCTCTTGCACATCATCAAGGTTCCTAAGAAGACCTCTGACGTTCCACTGTATGATTTGTGTATCCATATTTAAAGTAAGTTGGTGCTGTGTGTACGGAAACTGAAAGATGTCTTAGATTACAGAGCTCTTTCGAGGCCCTGTAATCGGGGTTTTGCCCTTTCTGGAGCGTTCGAGGGAGCCTCGCCGCTCCTTAGGCGCTTGGCGCGCCGTGAGGAAAGGTGTAGTGTCCATTGCCTCGTGTGAGGCGCCGGACACGTGCTCTTGCGAGCGAGAAGTTACTAGAGAGGGTCCCGCCTTGGAGGGCAAGACCCCTGCGCCCACCAGCCCGGAGGTCGATGAGGCTCCCTGAGGGATTTGGCTGCGCCGGCCGTTGCCAGCGCAGGAAGGGGCCGGGGAGGCCGGGGCAACCTCGGCTGCGCCAACCTTCGGGGTCGATGATCCCTCATTCAGGGTTGACGGAGCAGCGCTAGCTGCAACCGCCGTGGGGGCAGACGGCGCAGCTGCCGACTCACTGCCTGTGGGTCGGACAGCCGCCGGAGGCCGTTGTGACGCTGCCCCCTGACGCGCCACTTCGGCAAAGCTTTTCTTTGGCAAGTATGCTACCCGCCTGCGTGCCTCTTTGAATGATATGTTTTCCTTTACTTTGATTGTGACTATGTCTTTCTCTTTTTTCCAGGACGGGCACGACCGCGAGTACGCGGCGTGCTCGCCTTCACAGTTCACACAATGGAGAGTGTTCACGCAAGCTTCAGAAGTATGTTCGTGTGCACTGCACTTCGCACAGGTTTGACGGCCTCGGCAGCTCTGCGAACTGTGACCGAAGCGTTGGCATTTGAAACATCTAAGCGGATTTGGCACATATGGCCTAACACGGAGCTTGATGTACCCGGCCTCTACAGACTCGGGCAGAATACTTGAGCCGAAAGTCAATATAAGGTGTTTGGTCTTGATTTCTTTGCTGTCACGCCTGATCTTAATTCTTTTAACATTGATAACGTTCTGGTCACTGAAGCCCTCCAAGAGTTCATCCTCCGTGAGCTCCAGCAAGTCATCGTCCGAGACAACACCGCGGCTTGTGTTCATGGTACGGTGCGGGGTTACTGTTATTTGGGTCTCGCCAAATGCGACAAGTTTCGGCAGCTTTTCATACTGCTTCTGGTTTTGGAGCTCCAAAAGGAGATCGCCACTTGACATTCTCGACACCTTATATCCTGTACCGAAAACTTCGGTCAAAGACTTGGATACAAGGAACGGTGAAATGGATCGCACTAGTTTGTCTGGCTTTTCTGAGTGAATGACGTGAAATCGAGGAAAGTTGTGGACTTGTCGTCCGAAAAATTGAAAGAGCTCTTCGGTGCGCCCTCGTTTCTGAGGGCGATCAGGAAGTTTGGGGAAAGAGGTTTCCATGAAAATGTATAAAAATTCGGCAACAGCGCCGACCACCCACCACGGAGCCCAACGAGGGGACGCGGCAGAGCTTGCACGCAAGTCTGCACGACGCCAGCCGTACGCCGCCACTATAACCAAATATGGTGTACCCAAGGTTGGATAACCACACAGGGTTAACCCTTGCCGCCGAGGAGAATGAAGTAAATGGAAGAGAGGAGAAGACAGGAAAGGTAAAAAAGTAAGAGATAAAGACAAAGATTCGAGAGGAAGAGATAGGAAGAGGCGACTGCCGATTTCCCCCGGGTGGGTCAGTCCGGGGGTGCCGTCTATGTGAAGCAGAGGCCAAAGGGGTGTGTTGCCTCCGCCGGGGGGCCTTAAAGGTCCAAACACCCAGCATCGGCTCAACCCCCAGGATCCCCTTTTCCCCAGACACGGCTAAGCCGCGCACGGCTACACGCGGGAGGGTCCAACCCTCGTGTGCTCGGGTCCGTGGTGTCGCCACACACCAAACGCCTGCTGACGCAGACGCCCCTGCGGGGTCCAAGAACTCAATATTAGGATCTGGAATAGTTCCTCTCTTATTTGTGAAAATTACAGGTGTACTTTTCTGCGGGTTTGAACTAAAACAGTTTTGATTATCCAATTTAGCCATATTATTTAGGGCTGACCTGGACATGTCTATCACAAATAGCAAGATTGCATAATTTGAAACCAATCTGCACGTAATCTACGTACACAGACTAGAACATAGTATATGGAATAGCCGTATGGTGTGTTATGACGAACTTTATTCACGTCCTGAAGATCAACGCTTAGGTTGACGCAGGCGGCTCCCACGTTGGGACAGTAAGGTTTAACCTTAACGCCGTATCGTGGGCCTTCTGGGCGGTCTGTACTTGATATAAAAGAACTCCGCTGTTAAGGACTCGTCGCCACCAGTCTCCTTCCTGGTCACAGTCTGTGAAAGACAAAGGACGCTGCCAAAGCATATGATCCAGAGTAATGATGCCATTACACTTCTCGTAATTGATTGGTACCTCTCTTTCTAGACATAGCTTGTTGATAAAGTTTGGACTCGGATAAGTTCTTGTCTGCAACAATCTCAGAGTCACTGCTTGAGCTCTATTGAGCTTAGCGTGTGACACTGGAAATTCCCTTCTGTTCATGTAGTAGTGCTTCGTGATTTCATTATATGTAGTTAATTGTTCCCTGTTCTCCTCCTGTATATTAATATGGTCCTGGTCGCGTAGTACACGGATAGTAAGCCCTCGTGCAGCTGCGTCAGCCACCTCGTTAAAATTTTTCCGAGATGGATCGACAGACCCCATGTGTGGAGCAAACCAGCGCATTTCGATTCCTTGGCTGTCCATCTCACCGATCAGCTGGCAGCCCTTGGCTACAAAGCCTTTGGTAAAGTGTCTGATAGCCATCTTAGAGCCACAGTAAATTCGCGCCCACTTGTTATTCTTTAAACCAATGTCATGGCTACTTCTTCCGTGACTGTAGTGTTCGCAGATAATTTATTTTCACGATAAAAAATGTACAGCCAAGAACGCCGCCTTGCGGAACACTAGTCTCTTAGGTCAACGACCTGTACAAGGCATGGCCAATCTTTACACGGTAGGTACGGTTTGACAGGGAGCTTTCGATTGTATTTAGCAGGTTGCCACGGACACCCATAGCTTAAATATCTCTGCGAGTGTTGAAGCACCGTGTCAAGTCATCTGCTTTCTCCAAATCAGGAAATACTGAAAGGAAGAACTTCTTGTTTACGAAGGAATTTCTAATGTACGCTTCAATACGGACCAGCTAGTCTATCGTCGCCCTCTCTTCTCTGAAGGCACCTTGCAGAAGATCTAGTATTTTGTTGTTTTCTAAAAGACGAATGAGGTACGAGGTTTCTATTTTTTCACAGAGCTTGCACAGACAACTTGTCGAAGCTATTGGTCTTTAACGGCTAGCTGTAGACGGGTCCTTGCCTTGTGTAGGTATATGGATTACATTTCCTTCTTTCCAAGAAAACTCAATGTACCCAGCTGCGCACGTAGCATTGAAGAGAGGTAGTAATACTTTCTGGGTTTCTGGATGAAGGTACTTCACCATTTCATACCTAATAATACATTATAACAATTGAGACACGCATGGAGATCAACTAGAGTGAATGGACGATTTTATGCTTCATTTTTCGCACATTTACACACGCACATTTCGCACTATGGTATTGCATCGACGACTCGGTTGTATGCGGATGACTGCGTCGTATACCGAAAACTTCACGCGCATTATGACCACATCATCATCAGCCTGGTTACGCCCACTGCAGGGCAAAGGCCTCTCCCATATTTCTCCAACAACCCCGGTCATGTACTAATTGTGGCCATGCCGTCCCTGCAAACTTCTTAATCTCATCCGCCCACCTAACTTTCTGCCGCCCCCTGCTACGCTTCCCTTCTCTTGAAATCCAGTCTGTAACCCATGATGACCATCGATTTTCTTCCCTCCTCATTACACGCCCTGCCCATGCCCATTTCTTTTTCTTGATTTGAACTAAGATGTCATTAACTCGCGTTTGTTGCCTCACCCAATCTGCTCTCTTCTTATTCCTTAACGTTACACCCATCATTCTTCTTTCCATTGCTCATTGCGTCGTCCTCAATTTAACTAGAACCCTTTTCGTAAGCCTCCAGGTTTCTGCCCCGTAGGTGAGTACTGGTAAGACACAGCTGTTATACACTTTTCTCCGACAACATCGCTCTTCAAAAATACCTTGGTCGAATCTCCCATTGCTGTTCCTCCTGGCAAATGACGTTAAATACAGATAAATGCAAGTTGATTACCTTTAGTCGTAAACGTGTGAATTCATTTACCCCCACGCTTAATAACAGTTCCCTTTCCAGCGCATCCTAGTATGAGTATCTAGGCGCTCATCTTACACCAACTCCTTCATGGTCAACTGATGACAGCAAAAGCATCGCGCACACGTGGCTATCTG
Source organism: Dermacentor albipictus (assembly GCF_038994185.2). Taxonomy (NCBI): domain Eukaryota; kingdom Metazoa; phylum Arthropoda; class Arachnida; order Ixodida; family Ixodidae; genus Dermacentor; species Dermacentor albipictus. The sequence goes on along the minus strand of NC_091828.1, from coordinate 44,438,084 downwards.
GCGCACACGTGGCTATCTGACTCGCAAGCTATAGCATATCAAACGTTTATCCGCCCTTAACTTGAATATGCTGCGCCAATTTGGTCGCCTCACCAAACTTATCTAATTAATGACCTTGAAGCTACTCAGAACCGAGCCACTCGATTCATCGTCAAAAGTTATAGCATACTCTAGTGTAACAAACATCAAGATAGCACTAAAAGTCCCGCTTTTAGAAAAAGGTGGAACTATTTCGCTCCTTTGTTTATTGCACAAAACAACTGACAGCGAGCATTCGTTTTCCTTGTCTTGAATAATGAACCATAGCTTTCAACACCTCTTTCGCAAAACTGACACGTTTACCCACCGTGGTTGCTCAGTGGCTATGGTGTTCGGCTGCTTAGCACGAGGTCGCGGGATCGAATCCCGGCCACGGCGGCCACATTTCGATGGGGGCGAAATGTGAAAACACCCGCGTGCTTAAATGTAGGTGCACGTTAAAGAACCCCAGGTGGTCGAAATTTCCCGAGTCCTCCACTACGGCGTGCCTCATAATCAGAAAGTGGTTTTGGCACGTAAAACCCCATAATTTAATTTTCTTTAAACTGACGCGTTTAATTCATCTGCCCTGTCACAGGCTATTAAATATTGCAATGATCTTCCTGACTCAAAGCTAATATTGTAATCCAGTGACTTTTAGGTATGAATTAAGTGCACTAAATGATTTTGAATTCATTATGCGAATACGTCATGTGACTGTGTTTTAAGTAGGGTTACCTGTGCATTTACAAATTCCTAGCTCCAGCCTGGATTGTATAAACTGGATACGACTTGGATATCACTAACTATTGTATAACTTCCACTTCCCTAATGGTGAATGTATGTAGAAGTTTCTTGCTCCTTTTCATTATTCAACCTTATTGTAACCCCCTCACGCGATATTCCGCTTCGGAACCTGTGAGGATCTTGACTAGATATACGTGGTTGTTACCTTGCAATTACACCCCGTTTTCCGTATGGACGTTTAGCTGGAATTGCAACCAACGATTTTTTTTATTTATTTTTACAGCGATACAGGTGTCTCGGAGTAGGGTCAGGGAATTCACGTTCAACGATTGGTACCATTTTCGCAAGACTCTTGAAGAACCCGGAAGAGCCAGGGCACCCGCCACTCTCGAAGAATGGTGTGAAGGCATCCGGAACGACGCTTCCGCAGCCACCAAGAAAGTGGAAACGGATCTGGACGTCGAGCGGATGGACAGAAGACTCGCCCACCTGATCGAGGCCAAAAGCGCCCTGCTCCGCTGATGGAAGGGTCAAAGTCTCAATCGCAGACTCCGAAAGAAAATATCGGAGCTCAACAAGGTCATCGATGACCACTGCAAGGCGCTGTGCCAGCAGCAGTGGGACGAGCTCTGCGAATCCATCGACGGACAGATGCGCAACGGCACATCCTGAGGTATGCTGAAGCACATTCTCGATGGAAGCGGCTCGAAGTAAAATCAGAGGCATACGTTGGCCCGGGCCCTTCACGAAGCCACCAGGTCCCACACGGTCGATGAACTCATCTCAAAACTCATAGAGAAGTACCTGCCTGTCCGTCGCGATGGGGATCCGTCGACCCAACTTCCGGACTACAGAGTCCCTCCACACCCCGAGCTGTCTGTCAACGGCGCGTCTGAGCTTTGCCGAGGTCAGACAGGCCATCTTCACGCTCAACCGCAAGTCTGCGCCGGGTCCGGGCGGAGTCACCGACAGAATTTTGAGAAACCTCGATGACACGTCGATTGTCTTTCTGACCGACAAGATCAACGAGTCCTGCAAGAGCGGAATGGTTCCTGCATAATGGAAGACGGCCTGTACGGGGCTCATTCCCAAGCGCGGCAAGACCCCGAACATCGAGAACCTGAGGCCGATTTCTCTAACCTCCTGCGTCGGCAAGGTCACGGAGCGCGTCGTCCTCAACAGGCTTAACGGGTACCTCGAAGACAACAAGGTTTACACGTACAACATGATCGGCTTCCGCGCCGGCCTCTCGACGCAGAATGCCATGAAACTAGTCAAGCATCAGATTGTGGATGGCCGTTCCAGAGACGTCAAGGCTCTGCTCGGTCTGGACCTCCAGAAGTCTTTCGACAACGTGTTCCACACCTTCATCGTCAAGACCATTTTGGACCTGGGTCTCGGATCCAGGTTCCACAGCTACGTCACCTCTTTTCTGACTGACAGGAAGGCCAAGCTTTGCATTGGAGACTTCCGCTCGGAAGATGTGCCCCTCGGAGGGCGGCGCACTCCTCAGGGTGCCGTCATCTACCCCAACACTGTTTAACATCTGTATGATGGGTCTTTCCGAGAGGTAGGCGCGCGTCGAGAACGTTAAGCACACCATCTACTCCGACATCACCATATGGTGCTCCGGCCACTGCGAGGGCAGAGTCGAAGAAGCCATGCTGGAGGCGATCGACGTGATCAAGGAGTATCTCCGCCCCACCGGACTTCCATGCTCCCTCGCCAAGTCGGAGCTCCTGCTTTAAAGAAAAGAGAGGTGAGGCAGACCCAAAGATTGGAAGCCAATCTCCGAAAGCAGCATCAGACTTCGCACTTGTGACGGGGGGGAGGGGGGGCTGACACCCAGGGTCGACGTTATTCGGGTCCTGGGCATGTTTGTCGAATTCAACAGCGGGAACGGAACGGCTCTCCGCAAGATCATCGCAAAGACGGACAACGCTTTCCGCCTCGTTCGCAGAATCGCAAACCGGCACCGAGGCATGAAGGAAAACAAACTTCTCAGGCTGATCAATGCCTTCGTACTATGTCACCTCACGTACGCGATTTCTGTGTACAACTGGCTCAGAGCGGAGCGAGACAAGCTCAACGCTCTCATCCGCAAAGTAGTCGAAAGGGCTCTCGGGCTACCCATCAGGACCCATACCGAAAATCTCTTGAAGCTGAGGGTAGATAACACCGCGGAGGAGATTGCCAAATCCCAAGAACGCGCGCAACTCACTCGCCTGACCACCAAAGCGGCAGGTAAACGCATCCTTGAAGAGCTGGGTTACCACCCTGCCGGATTCCCGACGGTCAGTACCCCGATCCCTAGGTGCATTTGAGACGAATTCGTAGCGGCCCCTGTGGCCCGAAACGTCCATTCCGTCCATAACGAGGGCAGACGCAAGGCCAGAGCAGCAGCCATCCTCAAACATATCAAGCAACGAGACATTAGAGCAAGCTTCGTCGACGCCGCGGAGTACAGCGATGGGAAGACCTGTGTCATCGTTGCGGTGGACTCCAGCGGCAAGATTTTCAATAGCGCCTCCATTCGCACTTCACACCCCGGAGTCGCCGAGCAAGCCGCTATCGCCCTCGCCCTGCTAGACGATCGTGGGTCCGAGATATATAGCGATTCCAAAACGGCAGTTAGGGCTTTTCAGAAGGGTTGCATCGCCAAGCAAGCTGCTCGTCTTCTTAGCAGCTCGAGTCGATATGCTCTCCCGCATCATTAAATCCACTGGTTTCCCGCTCACGTAGGGTCGGTCGAGGGTGCTCCCCTGAACCTGAATGAGTCTGCTCACGAGGCTGCGCGTGACCTCACCGACCGCGCTTCCTCTGCAAGAAGCACCGACTCCCCTCCTCCCTAAGGCCACAGGGACGCTCCCGCTACTCACAACGAGATTATTAAATTCTTCTACATGTCTAGAAGGGTCTTTCCACCCCCTCACCCCAAGTTGAATAGGGCGCAAGTTGTTTTGCTCAGGCTTCTGCAGACCAGCACGTATCCGTGTCTGTCCGTTCTCCACGAGGCTTACCCAGACGTGTATCGCGACGACGCCTGCCCCTCCTGTGGGCAGACCACTCTAGCGCACATGCTCTGGGAGCGCGGGTTGACATACCCCAAGTTCATCAAGGAGGAGTGGGACTCGCTTCTGCGTAGCCCCGCTCTAGAAAAGCAAATCTTGGCCGTCCGGCGTGCCCGCGACCGGGCCGGTGGGCTAGACCTGCAGGTCCCGACGTGGGACTAGCCGGGTGCGCGACGAGTTCGCGTCCTCGCCGGACCTGTAACAAAGTTATTCACTCACCGACTCACTCACTCAGTCAGTAAGTGAATAATCCGAATCTGGCATGTTTCGTTGATGCCGCCCAGTACGAGTGCTCTGATCACTATGCCGTAGTTTCGGTTGACCCTAATGGCACTCTCATTAATTCAGCATCCGTGCGGAAGGTTTCTTCAACAGTAGCCGAGCAGGTTGCTATAGCTATAGCACTGAAGGACCCTCTACGTTCCAATATCTTTACAGACTCCAGATCGGCAGCCCGAGCTTTCGCCTCCGGGTCGATCTCAAAGGAGGCGGCGGCCATCCTCGGCAGCGAGGGGGCTGCTGGTTTTCATAGCATCAAATGGTTCCCGGCCCATATGGGAATCAATGTACACTCTGAGCTTGTTAACGCCAATGAGTTGGCCCATGACTGTGCGCGAGGTCTTACACACCGCGGCGGTTCAGGTGGACTCACGGGCGGCGACTTAGGGCTGTACAGGGATTCGCTTCTCACCTTCCATGAAATCTTGACACATTATCAACTTGCTCGGCGGGCCTTTCCGCTACCACACCCTAAACTTAATAGACCACAATCGTCGGCGTTTCGCATGCTTCAAACGGGGTCATTTCCCTCCAGGGGCAGATTCAGTCACTTCGCGCCTAATGTAGAACCCCACTGTCCAGACTGTGGGGAGGCCTACTACTCCTTGTCTCATATGCTCTGGCAATGCCCTGCGTTACGCAGCTCATCGCTAACCACTCTAACCGACTGGGAGGCAGCCCTTAAGAGCGGCGATCTCTCAGAGCAACTACGGGCTGTCCAGAGGGCCTGCGACAGGGCGGAGGACCACGATCTTCCGACCCCGACGTGGGTGCGGCCCGCGACGGCTACGGGGACTCCCTGAAAAGGGAGGTACCCTAACGCCGGTTCCTCAGGACCATTAATAAAGTTCTTTGTCTGTCTGTCTGTCACTCACTCACTCTGACCCCGCTTCTCATTAGGACATCCGTCACTGGCGCTGGTGTCTGTCGAAGAAATCCCAAAGTGCTTTGCGAGAGGTAAATAAAAAGTTACCTGGATTACCTGTCAATCGAAAGTAGTTGTCCGTGCGAATATTCGATATTTGTAACACGAGAGGAATAGTCTCTGCTATTCGATTAGTATGCGATTTTACGAATTTACTAAGTTGACGAATATTTGTTTCTTTCGAATATATGGCGAATAAGTGCTCTGGTCGCAGTCTAGCATGGAGGCTTACAGAACGATCCATGCAAGAACCATTCCGATTGATTCGGCTGCAGGGTAGCTGCAGCTTCGGGGCAGGACTGCCAATTTGGAGGCAAAGCTCACAGATAATTTTCTGGAAATTATTTCCAGTAATTTAAAACGAATGGCGCGCTTTTAGTGTGCACACACACACGCGCGCGCGTATATGTATTGTAAAGGAGATTTGTTAGGGTTCGTAGCGACCGCCAGTTCTACGATGCACCGAGCAGTTCCCGAGCTCGAGCTTCTGCTGCGTGCTTGATGCTGCCGATGCTGCTGACCCAGTGCGCACGTTCGTTATCTTCCTAACAATATATATATATATATATATATATATATATATATATATATATATATATATATATATATATATATATATATATATATATATATATATATATACACACACACACATATATATATATATATATATATATATATACACACATATATATATATATATATATATATATATATATATATATATATATATATATATATATATATATATAATTTCCCCACTCGCACTATGTTTTCATCCCATCAAAACAATGTAGTTACGCACTTATTTCCTTCAGCGAAAACACTGTACGTGAACCTGGAACAGGCTGATCCCTTCTTTCAGTGCTGGCATTGACATGGTGCCCCACATGATTGAAGCCAGTTGTTTAACATTTAGGACCACCTTAGTTCACCGGACATAGAATTGTGAACAATGTTAAATGCATGTGCCAATGCACAATATGCCGCTTTTTTGCTTGCCAAGTTATCCCCATGCGAACTGGTTTAAAGTTGAAAAAATATATTCGATTCGACATTCGGTGGTCGTTTTTCTGTAATATTCCTATCTAAATCGATTCGAAAATTTCGCTGTTCAAACGTACCTAGTTGTAAGTTTGACCTCTCAGCCACTACGCCGATGCTACAGCAGTAAATACCACGCCTGAAGAGTGCGGTCGCGCCACTAGCGGATGTGATAGACTGACGCCATGTTCTGCCGTTTTTCTATAAACCAACACCAAGACGATAGTACTTAAGCAAAGCTAGGCGTTAAGAACACACAGGCAGGACAGGACAGGGGAAGAAAAGACAGATCCTGTCTCCCCAGCCTATGACCGGGAAGCACGACCTCCACAATGATGTGTTATCGGCAGGAGATTGCTCCGTGGTCGTAAGCACCTGCGAATGTTCACTCCAACCGATACAGCACTAAACAGTGCATTACTATTCATAATATGGAGCTGGTGGTGATGCTATATTAGAAAGAAGGTGCGCTTTGTAAAGCTGCGATTGGCTCACGCTTGGCAGTGGATCTCTAAACTAGCACATCGCTGAGAGAATTTAAACAATGTCAGGGGTAAAAATCGAAAGGCAAGATTGGAAATGAAAATTAAAGCGGTGTCGCTCTTCCACCTGGGGTGCCATACAAATGGTACAACAGTATGATATGCGTAGCCTACTTTGACACTGTGCTTTGGCTGCACAAACCGCTGGGGAGTATACAAGGTGTCCCACGTAACTTGAGCCAATAATTTAGAAATAAAAGGCGTGTCAGAAGCGAATTGAACCAAACGCTTCCTATTCGCAATAGCCTGTGGTAACTCAGAATCGTTTGTTTTCCCCAAAACTGATCATTATTTAACTTTAATTACTCAACTTTTTAATTACTCGCTTATGGTCCCAAATATGATGCGCAGATTTATAGAGCACCTTCAGAAAACCCCGATCGAGTTGTTTCCTTTACGATATGTCTCACGTAGTCCTTCTTGGCGGCTTGCAAAGACAACCCGGGAAGTATGAAAAAATATACGTGACGGAGCCTTTGCGCAGTGGTATTGTGCTGCTCTCATGCCTGCGTTTGGTGAACAAAGTCGGCTGCATCATGGTTGGCGATGAGGAAGCGGCAGGGCGTTCTTTGTCTCCTCGGCAGCGCTCGGCCAGCATCATGCATTTTCGCCGTCATCCGACGGGAGCCAACCTTGTTCGCCGAACGCACGCTTGAGAGCAACACGATACCACTGAGCAAGCGCTCCACGTGGCTTTTTTTCATATTTCGCGGGCTTTATTTGCAACCCGGGAAAAAGGACTACGTGAGACGTATCGTAAAAGAAACAACTAAATCGGTGGTTTCTGAAGGTGCTCTACAAATCTGCGTATCATACTTGAGTAGGATCCTCAGCCAATAAATAAAATTTTAAGTAATTAAACTTAATTCGTGAGTTATGGGGAAAACAAAAAATTGTCTGAGTTACTATAGGCCCGCTATTGCGAATAGTATGCGTTCGGTTCAATTCGCTTCCGACGCGCCTTTCATGTTTAAATTCTTGGCTCAAGCTATGTGGGACGCCCTGTATACGTATGAAATGCTTTTGACTTGCTTAAGCAGTTGAAGTGTCAAAGCACCTTTAAACTTCGCAAGGTGCATGTTTTGCGCATAACACACTCTTGGAGTATATAAGCGCGACTGAACGAGTACGTAGAAAGAACCAGACACACAGAAGCGCTGTGTCTGTGTATCTTTATTTCTATGTCCTCGTTCAGTCGCGCTTATACACTCTATCATGGATCCTAACCGACTAGCCTACCAACGTGCTTTAACACTCTTAGAGCCCTGAAATATAGCAAAGGTGCGGTGAAGGTGCATTATGGTGGGCTTGAGCGAGTACGCCCATTTTTGAAGGTTACGGAAAAGGTAATGACGCTGGAGGAGTGCTTCTAAAAGCGCACCCACAAGGGAACAATTTCCTTCAATACGTGCGGTGAACACGACCGTTGTCTAACCGACCACATAAGTATACTTTCGCGCTCATGTAAGGACGCTTCTACGAGGATTAAAGTGAGCATACTAGTTTATATCTTTATCAAGCGGGCCAGAATGCTGTATTCGCAGTTGCCTAAAAATTCTTCTCCGCTATCGGCACCTTCCCTCGAGCCTAATTCAGCACAGGATCACCGACGGCGAATGCAAAGTCACCGCTTGGTCGACGCGTCCTCACAACATAGGCCCGCCTAGTCTTTTGCACCCCCGTTCGCAACAACAGGCAGGAGCAGTGGGGGATCACTCTCCAAGCCGGCATGGCGTCGCCTGGACCTGTGGTCCCTACTCCATGGCGTAAGTCCTGGTCCACTCCCTGGCAGTGGTCTCGTAGAGACCCCGGTTGTTTTTGTACACGGACGCCACTCGGGGCATGAGCGGGTCGTCCGGGTTCGGGTCGCACATGAGCACGCAGATGGACAGCAGCACCTTGGCGATGGACAAGGCCGGCGACCACTGCGACTTGAGGATGTCCAGGCAGATGTCGCCGTGCGTGCTGATGTTCGGGTGGTAGATCTTGGTGATGAAGCTCACCTGCGCCAGTGCAGGAAAAACAGTTTAATGCGTTAGCGTTCTTGGGGCACTTCCCGGGGTCTGTGTATATATATGTATGCATAATGTTGTGAGACGTTCTGGTGCGTAATGAAGTCGTACATCTCAGGCAGTGCAGACTCGAGGCTTCGACTAACTCGCCATCGTCCACTTCCTCGAAGCAGTGCATACGGCTCGTGCTTCTCCAGCGCAATTATCTCCCCGACGAAAAAGAGCCTTCCCGGCGACCTACGAGTAGGATAATACAGGTGAGTTGTGGTAATGCTTTAGGCGCTCAACGTTCACAATTTCGCGCCCTCGGCGGTGCTTATCCGTTGGTGGCTCGAGCGGTTCCACCGTATAGTTCATAGGAAACGTTCGATTGACCACGCGGTAGGGGCCCTGGTACTTGGAAACGAGTTTGCGCGAAACTCCATCGCTGAAGGCAGCGACCCAAAGTCAGACTAGCGAGTCAGGAACATAGGGTGAAGGGGCGGCGAGAATGTCCCTACTGGTAAATATGCGGGCGAGGTATCGGCATTCTTCCACGCGTGCAGCAGCTTGGGACAGGGTGGTGGACTCCGTTGTGTCAGGGTGTCAACAGGCGTTTGGTGTGTGGCGACACCACTGACCCGAGCACATCGGTGTTGGCCCCTCCCGCGTTTAACGGTACGTGTCTCAGCCGCGTCCGGGGAAAAGGGGATCCTGGGGGTTGATCCGATGCTGCGTTTTAGACCTTTAAGGCCCCTCGGCGCAGGCAACACACTTCTCGGCTTCCCGTGGACAGCACCCCCGGACTGACCCATCTGGGGGAACTTGGTCGTTGCCTTTTCCTGTCCTACTCTCCAATCCTAGTCTTTCTCTCTCACTTTCAATTTTTCCTCTCTTCTCCTGTCTCCTATTTACTTCCAAATTTCTAGGCAGCGAAGGTTAATCGTTTGTAGAGCAGGATCTCACGTCGGCTCATCGTGATGTCACAGGAAGCAGATACACGTTTCAGTTGCGGTAGCTTATTTATTGGTTATTTAAAATTATTGATCAGTTTCTAGGCAAATTGAACCACCCTACCGGTGACCGGACCGTCAGTGCCATTTTAAAAAGATTAAATCCTAATTTGGTTAAAGAAATGTCGGAGTTGCGCTTTAAGGGTGTTTTATGGTTTCTAAAACTGACCCTTCTACACCCGTTGGAAAGGGTCCTTTTTTTTTATTTCACCCTTTCTCCCAATGGGTGTTTCCCAGAAATACGGACTACGTTTTATTTTTAGGCGATATATTTTACCACTACTCTAGTCTTTCATACGTCCGGCGAAGCGATCCCGAAGTGTTTTCCGAAACCCTTATGAAAAAACAAACAAAAGCGTTTTCCAGTCTGGATTCCAACTGGGGGTCTACAGATTGCCACTCGGATGCGTTACCTCTCAGCCACTCTGCCGAAGCAAGCACCTGCAATAATACAGCATCTTAACAGTGGAGTAGCGCCTTAGCTTCTCTCATAGGCTGATGAGACATGCTATTCAGTGTTTCAGTTTATCTATAAATCAGCACCATGGTGAAACAATTTAGGTGAAACTAGCATAAGATGTGAAAGGCAGAAAGGAGAAGAGGAAAAGGTAGTTCCGTCTTTCCATTTATACGAGTTATAAACACATTTACATGTGTGAATACGTATGCGTTATATATATATATATATATATATATATATATATATATATATATATATATATATGTGTGTGTGTGTGTGTGTGTGTGTGTGTGTGTGTGTGTGTGCGTGCGTGCGTGTGTGTGTGTGTGTGTGTGTGTGTGTGTGTGTGTGTGTGTGTGTGTGTGTGTGTGTGTGTGTGTGTGTGTGTGTGTGTGTGTGTGTGTGCATTCTGGGGCTCTCGTCGACGAAACATGCAAAAGCCCCGCACGATAGCGATTGCCTGACTGCTGACGTTTTGCACCAGCAACTAAGTACCATATGGTTGGGCGCCGCAATAACGCTTGGTTAAAATTTGTGCTACAAGATGGCGCCACCAACGCGGCTGCTTCACGTCTACGTGTCACCAGTGGCTCGGCATCCAGTTGGCACGGACAAGTTAAAACTCTATTGACGCAGCCTATTCTGCGTACAAACCTTGGGCGGCTTAAACGGGTAGTCCTTGGGGAAGACGATGTGGAGCCTGAACACTCCCCCCTCGAAGGGGCTGTCCGACGGACCCATGATGGTGGCCTGCCAGTTGAACAGGTCCGAGTGGTCGATGGGGCCCGCCGAACAGTTGGCCGGTGGGTCACGGCTGATGTCATCCAGCTCCTTCTTGATGCGCTTCAGAGCCATATCGCGCGCCGGCTGTCGCGGTCACTGCTCGCTGACCGGTCACGAGGGCACCACGGTCACGTGGTACGCGTGGCCTATGCCGGCAGACGACTACCAGATGGGGAAAGCGACTGGTCGCTGCTGGGCTTCGCTGGTCGATCTGCGTGTAGGCCAGCAGGGCGCCCAAGATAAACAACATCGAAGAAGCCTTCCCAACCCGGCAACATTGGTGCTGTTTACAGTGCGGCGTTTTCAATTCACGCGTGCAACCCAGACAATGCGGTCATTCTGCCGGCTGTACACACTCCCGTTTTTTTTTCTTTATTTGTTTCGGAGGAATTATATGTCGTAAATAGTGTTAAATACTGCCATTTTCCTTTGTGAGTTACAATGATCGCGAATAAATCAGAGCAAGGATTAAAACTGCAAGTGAAGCTGAAGAAACAAGAACATAGGACGGTACAATAAATGCACTATATTGCAATAGCGCATGTGTTGCACCCACCTTCATTTGCTTCACGTTCAGTGCGTCGTACCAACAAGGCCGAATTTCTACCCTTTCAAAGAATAATCCCTAGGGCTTTATGTGCGATAACTCCACACTCATTGTGAGACGCGGCGAAGTGGGGTAGAAAGGGGGAGCGCTGAACTAAAGCCCAGTTTAAGGAGCTTTGCGTTGAACACCAGGAGGTATATAAAAGGGCCCAGAACCACTTGTTATCGAAGTGGAGAAAGGCATTGCAGTTGAAAATAGGCTATTTCTAAAACACTTTATCGCAAAAAGAAAGTACTTCAATGCGTTCAGCAGAAGCGAAGTTATTGGCAATCAAACACGGCCTCAGCTGTGCTCCCCCCTTCCTTCTTCAATGTCTTGCACTGCGAAGACTAATGTCCAAATTTCACCGTGGCGCGCAGTTTCAATTTCATTTCAGATGTTAACGTAGACGTCACGACTTCCGCCTTTGGTGCCTACGTCGCGCTAAACATACGCGGTTGTCCTCAGCGAGCCGCAGTGCGCTTAACCAGTGGACGCATGGCGGCACCTCGCGGCGACCGCGGTATCTACGCAATGTTGCTGAGAAGCCGACCGCAACTTGAATAGCAGCCGTCTAAGGGAATGACGAAATAAAGAGTCTAGAAGAGAGCGAGGACAGGGCCTTCTGTTGAGAAGAGATCGTTTGAGAGAAAGATGACTTCGCGATCCGCTTGCAAGCCCCACGCGCCGCGTATACGACAGCAAAACTTGGCTGAGATGTTCAGAGCAGCGTATGCTACCCGCGGGCATGTTATTTCACCAAGATCAACGGGTGGTTCAGGGCCCCTTTAACGTGCACCCGGCACGGGCGTTTCTGGCAGTCTGCCTCTGCAGCCAGTGGGCTACCACGGCGGGCAATCGGCGCAAGGACGCCTGCTACGAACAGTACGTAATTACAAAGCTCTCACGAGAGAAGCAACAACCGCGAAAAGCATGCTGCACCAACAGAGTTATTGCATATGCTTTAGTGGCGCCATGCATCCATCCGCGCTCGAGAGAGTGAGAGAGGGGAGAGAGAAACAAAAGGAATAGTTTTTGACCAGATTTGTACCGCAGCAGAAGATCAAAAAAGACGGACAAGGAGAAACGCAGTGTCCGCGTCGATTCACCATTGCTCGTCAACATGCACCAGCTAGCCTAGCGGCGTATCATTGCGGTATCAATTGTACAGAGTGATCATCTTTACGTTTTCTGGAATTTTTGAAGATCGCCTGTGGCAGATAGCATAATTCTTGTTCTTGGGCTCGATTATTCGAAAAGGCGGACATCAATGGCACGCGAAATCGAAACACATAGCCAACTAATTTTTAAAACATCACTAATTAACTTCTTAACCAATAACGGCACAGATTGCAATTTACGAATTGCAGCCAGTGAGCTTTTATTACGTATAAACTCGAAAGGATGACACCAGTCTCGAGATATTTCTCAAAGTGTGGAACGAAATACGTACACGTGCGTTCCAGTTACTTTTGTGCTTCAATGCATAAATGATCGTTTTGTTAAAATAGCAAGTGGAACAGCGAATTTTTACTGCAAGCTTGGCGGCGTATATCCCAGAATTGGCGTCAATCTGGAAACTAATTTCATGTGGATATGCCTTGCAAACTCACTGGCTACAATTCCCAAATTGCAATATGTGGCGTAAAGTAAATTCGAAAGATAATTAGTGGATATTTCTTAATTACTTGAATGTGTGTTTCGATTTATTGTGCATGTAATGTCCGCCTCTTTGAACAGTCCAGCTCAAAGACTGTATAGTTATGTTATCTGCAGCAGGCTATTTTTAAAAATTCCACAAAACTTAAAATTATCATCCTGTATGATCGCTCCAAGCGAATTTTCACCGTCGGCGTCGCAGCAATGTTCCGTATATTTTTAGCTACATGTTTGCCACATGTTTATCTGTGCCTCATATACAAGGAGATGCTGCAATATTCAACCGCCAAAGTTGCTAGAAGGCAGGAAGGCAGTGTATTTTCTTCTTGACGGAGCTATTCCTCAGTATGTTTTTTTTTTATACTTGAAGCACGGAAACAAAGGTATAGTACACTTATTTCACAGCGCGTGAATTTTATCTTAAATCTTTTTAAAAGTTGTGCGATTTCGCTGACGCCGCTCTTTACAAATAACGCAGTGGCGCCTCTGCGATGCCAGTACAGGCTCTGCACGGCGTGTGAAAACTTTTTTTTTTAGGGTGTCAGAAATGCCGGCGCACCCGCGCATGTCCCCTCCATACGCAGCTGCGTGCACAGTTAGGGCACCTCCGTCCGAGGAGTTCAAACGCAGCGCAAGGCATCGCTGTCGCCGTCAGTGCTTATCAGCCTTCGGGAAAAACTGACAATTTTGGCGTTCAGAAAGGATGTGAAGCTATCTGACGGTTCGTGCAGGGAAGCAGTCGACCAAAAAAAAAACTCAGTCTCGTACTGCCGCGCCGTAAGCAGCAGCCGCCCGAGAAGAACGCCCCACGCCCCTCGCCTGATCCCTGGGCCTCACGTGCGACAGAAGAGGTCCACGGGAATAGACACCCTATAAGCGCCCGCTACAACGCTGGCAACTTTACTGAGGACTGCCACCTGTCGCGTATAGTGGAGTCTATTAGGCCACATCCTCCCTCTTTCTCTACCATCTTTCACTACCCATTCCCTCTCCCCTGATGACGCTTCGCCGTGCTCCCTGACGGGTTGCAGAACCAAGCGTCCTTCCTTTCCCTAGATCACTATCATCATCACAGAAGGGGGCGCGCTTTCGCCCCGCCTTCCTCGCTCGCGCACCGGAGATTGAGCCGCGTTCATCGTCTCACCCTCGCGCGCTTCCGCTCGCACATACAGCATACGGCGAGCAGCGACGATGTTGTCGTCTTTGGATTGTATACGGAACGTCACGGCGACGCCGACGACGACGGCAGCAATGCGCCAGGAGAGTCCGTCAAATTAGTGTCACAATAAAAAAATTTCAGTGCCCTTCCGCTTTGTGAATAAGGGTAACCAGCGAAGCTGTGTAGTGGGCCTCTCAATGGCAAGCTGCTACTCCGCCGCGGGTCGGCCCAGCGTTGCACTATCATATGGATCAGCCAACGTATGAGGAGTTCTGTGTTAACACACAGACACGATCCTGGAGACACGCTGGTGACGTCTCGAAAAGCTGACGCGATGAAGAGCGCCGCCAACGGCGTTGCAGGCGTCGCGCCTCTAATACGCACCTCGATGGCGCACAGAGAGAGAGAGAGAATAAACTTTATTCAAGAACCGCGCTCCGGGTTCGCCCACTTTGTTCTACTTGTCTGTCAAGCCGAGCGTCGTGATGAGCTCGATCATGGCACGTACGTAGTCGGAGGAGGAGTCCGCCAGCCACTCCTCGAGGTCTACGGGTGGGTAAGAGTTGGGGCAAAGCTAGCCTGAACAGCGAGACGGCTCCCCGGACAATCCCACAGAATGTGAGCATTATCCAGGAAGCCGCCACATGCCATGCAGATCCACACTTCCAGCACTACATACAAGGTTTGCATGGTAAACCTGCTTGCATGGCGCACAGAGGTGAGACTGAAACTCGCCGGCGTTATTCAGCGTCCAACGGATCGCATAAGCTATGTTCACGTTCACGTTCACCACGGCATACTATATGCGTACAGCCACTCAACAGGAACGCTAACATGCGTGCGCAGAACGCCAGAAGTGGACGCTGCCCTGGCTCCGGCAGCTAGAGCCGACTGAGCGGAGTGCGATGGTGCGTCCCTTCGGCTTCGTCGCTTTTGAACGCAACCGCTCTTTGTGTCTCTGCGAGCCTTCTAATCCTCTAGGCACGGAGAATTAGACGAGTGCCCCATGTGCAGCTAACCGAGCAGTGCGCAATAATTTTAGAGCGATAGCTCTACTACTCCTAGTGCAAACCCAGAAAGCGCCTGGTTCCGTAAATCTGACCTTCAAGCTCACTCAAGGTCAAACTGTGGACTTAGCCTGCCACTACCGGCGGCTGCTGCGTACGCTGCGTGGGCGGCCGTACCTTGAAAGCGATCTGCGATGTGTGCAAAGTGCACCGAGCGCTGGTAGCTTCGCATGCGCTGTGACTTCCACGTCAATTCGCTCGCTGCTGCTGCCGCGCCGAGCAGCGTCTGTGCCCTTTCCCAAAGCAAGCAAAACCGTGCTATCACTCATCAAACTTAGTTTAACGGCGTTCAACCACGGCAATTCTTTCACTTTTTCATGATAGCGGTATACAAGCTCATAAACGCAGATAAAATGAAACGAATCGAGCGATTAAGGTATACGAAATGCGTACATGTCCGGACGACTCGACAGCATGACCTCCCGGACCACTTCGCCCTGGCAGTTGTCGGCCCGCACTTCTGCACGTCGATGACCCGCCGGTGTAAAGCGGTGCCGGCTTCACATGACGTGCTGAGCAATGGGCGCACCCTGGGCTCTTCGCGGTGACCGCATCGCCGCCCCCCGCTGACTCCGCCGCCTGTTCAGCCGAGCGTTCCTTGACAACGTCTTCGGCTTCCTCTACTTTGTCCGAGCATTGAAAATAACGATAATGATGAGCCTAAAGGCACATGTGCCCTATACCCACTAACGGGTATTTCCTTCGCTCTTTCCCTTCACTAAGCCATTCCGTTCACTAAGCGAATCCCTTCGCTTTTACCCTCGAAAGGTCGGCCTCACATGTGACCTCTGAGACTCGGTGTGCTGGCCGAGAACGTTTGCTTTCCGGTAGTCTTTAATCGATACGGGGCCACTTGTTCGGCTACCATGTACTTCCTGCATAGTTTCCTACAATAATTACTAGAAGAAACTCTGACGCCGTAATTGTTCAGCCACCAAGGGAATGATGGGCAGTACATCGATTTGTCTGATTTTCGCGCTTGTGGATTCAAACGTTATTGTGGCTTTGTTTATTACGCTTTATATACCTTCATCGTTCGTAAACTTCAAAGAAATCCGTGCTTTTCGACGTGTGTCAGACGTTGCTAACACGCACAGTGGATACTAATTCAATGGTTCAGCTTGCCGAAGTGGCCAAATCGAAACGCGCCAAGCATGGAGGAAGGAAAAATATAGCAGGGAACATTACGTCACGCATCCAGCCTTGGCATGCGAACGCTCCGTGAAGCCACAGTGGTGGCTCAACACGCGACCTCTTGCGTCGAGATCACGGAGCAAGAATCGAGATTTGCTGAGAGGTTTGGTTCCCAGTAGCTATGCCAATAATCCTTATTCGGTGCGCGCTTGTCCGACTGCCCTGTCGTGGCTATGCCTGCAGAGTGGGAACATTAAAACCAACCGCGCATTTCGACATGCGATCACGTGTTGGGCTATCAGGTTTCTTCAGTCACGTCGCGGTATGCTCATTCCTATCTTTTTCCCTTCCTCCGTGTTTACGGCAATGAAGGCATATAAGGCGCGATAACCAAAGCCACAAGAACGTCCGGATTCACAACCATGAAGATCACACAAATCCATGTACTTCCCATTATCATGGTGGCTGAACGATTGCAGCACGCTGGTTCCCTCTAGTAAATTAAGTAACGTATGAAACACTATGGTCCAGCCTGTGTGGGAATAATGCATGGAGGAAGGACTGGTTACTAGTTACACTAGTTACTTCGACATGCGAAGCTCTTGCGTTCCTTTTACAAGAAAGAGAGGCCTGGTTCCGGATCCTTCCTTAGAACTGTGTGGACAACGAATACCTATCAGCAAAGAGCACAAATTCCTAGGTGTCATACTTGACTACAGACTCACTTTCGTCCCCCACATTAAATATCTTAAAGAAAAATGTCTGAAAACAATGAACATAATCAAACTTCTATCCCAGACTACATGGGGTAGTGACAGAAAGTGTTTAATGAATATCTATAAGAGCCTCATTCAATCACGACTAGACTATGGTGCCGTGATCTATCATTCTGCAGCCCCGAGCGCGCTAAAGATGCTAGATCCGGTCCACCATCTACGAATCCGTCTGGCCACTGGCGAATTCAGAACGAGTCCCATACAAAGTTTATATGCAGAATCGAATGAGTGGTCTCTTCATATCCAGAGAACATACACCAGCCATGCATATTTTCTGAAAGTCCACTCAAATCCTCAACATCCCTGTTTTAATACCATTCATGACATGACATATGCTACACTCTTTCGCCATCGGCCCTCCGTAAGACAGCCTTTCTCGCTGCGTGTGAGGGAGCTTAGTGAAGAAATGCACATTCCACTCCTCGAGCTTCGCCTAATGCATCCAGCCAAGCTGCTACCTCCTTGGGAGTGGCAGCTCATACAATGTGATATATCTTTCGTGGAAGTCACAAAGCATGCTCCAGAGATTGAAATCAAGATGCATTCCCGGGAACTCCAGCACAAATACTCCTGCACGGAGTTCCACACAGACGCATCAAAGTCACACGACGGGGTGTCCTATGCAGCCGTCGGTCCATCCTTCTCAGAATCCGACGTACTGCACCCGGAAACTAGTATCTTTACGGCTGAGGCCTACGCCCTGCTGTCGGCCGTAAAGCATATAAACAAATCACAACTCCCGAAATCAGTGATATATACGGACTCCCTCAGTGTTGTGAAGGCCTTGATGTCTTTCTGTAATCATAAAAATCCAGTAGTTATTGAACTCTACTCCGCACTGTGCAAATCATATATATCTAACCAACATGTGATCATATGCTGGGTGCCTGGACATAGGGGCATCGAGGGAAACGTTCTAGCCGACCAGATGGCCATATCAATCTCATTGCATGCAGTTAACTCTACTGCTTCGGTCCCTGTCACAGACTTGAAGCCTTTTTTAAGAAGGAAACTACGAAACCACTGGCAACGCATGTGGGACGAAGAAATAAATAATAAACTGCATGTAATAAAGCCACAATTAGGTTTCTGGCCTCCTGTAACAAAATCCCGCCGGACAGATGTCCTACTCTGCCGTCTAAGAATAGGACACACTTTTGGCACACATAACTTTTTACTCACAGGAAACGAGCCTCCAACCTGTGGTAGATGCGGGGAGAGGCTGACCGTCCTCCACGTTCTACTGGAGTGTCGGGAAGCCGAATCTGAAAGAAGGAAACATTTTCTCTTAGCATACCGGCAGCAGATCCCCCTTCATCCTGTTATGTTACTTGGTCCAGAACCACTCTTTGACACCAATGCCGTCCTAGGCTTTTTGAAAGATGTTGTATTGCATGTTATTAGCCCCACACATTCGTAGCGCTTCCTCTCTTCAGAGGATGCCGCTGTGATCATTATTTTGAATAGCACATGCCTCTAGGCCCTTGTGGTTCAAGGGCTCAGGCGAGGCAGCAGTGCTCCACGTAATTTTACCATCTTATATATATTTTATATTTTGCATCACTATTCTACGATGGATTTTATTGTTTAGAGTATTCGTCATTAGTCATCGCCATAATTTTATAGCACGTAGATTTTACGCACTTCACAGCGACAATTTTTTAGGCCACTTTACAGCCAAGTCACATCTCCATAATACATCGTCAACATCACCACTTGTCATGGCGCTCTTTGGCCAAACCTGGCCCTTGCGCCATTAAACACCACATATCATCATCATCATACTTCGACATGCGATCACGTGTTGGGCTATCAGGTTTCTTCAGTCACGTCGCGGTATGCTCATTCTTATCTTTTTCCCTTCCTCCGTGTTTACGGCAATGAAGGCATATAAGGCGCGATAACCAAAGCCACAAGAACGTCCGAATTCACAACCATGAAGATCACACAAATCCATGTACTTCCCATTATCATGGCGGCTGAACGATTGCAGCACGCTGGTTCCCTCTAGTAAATTAAGTAACGTATGAAACACTATGGTCCAGCCTGTGTGGGAATAATGCATGGAGGAAGGACTGGTTACTAGTTACACTAGTTACTTCGACATGCGATCACGTGTTGGGCTATCAGGTTTCTTCAGTCACGTCGCGGTATACTCATTCCTATCTTTTTCCCTTCCTCCGTGTTTACGGCAATGAAGGCATATAAGGCGCGATAACCAAAGCCACAAGAACGTCCTAATTCACAACCATGAAGATCACACAAATCCATGTACTTCCCATTATCATGGTGGCTGAACGATTGCAGCACGCTGGTTCCCTCTAGTAAGTAACGTATGAAACACTATGGTCCAGCCTGTAGGGGAATAATGCATGGAGGAAGGAACAGTTACTAGTTACAGTAGTTACTTCGACATGCGATCACGTGTTGGGCTATCAGGTTTCTTCAGTCACGTCGCGCTATGCTCATTCCTATCTTTTTCCCTTCCTCCGTGTTTACGGCAATGAAGGCATATAAGGCGCGATAACCAAAGCCACAAGAACGTCCGAATTCACAACCATGAAGATCACACAAATCCATGTACTTCCCATTATCGTGGTGGCTGAACGACTGCAGCACCCTGGTTCCCTCTAGTAAGTAACGTATGAAACACCATGGTCCAGCCTGTAGGGGAATAATGCATGGAGGAAGGAACAGTTACTAGTTACAGTAGTTACTTCGACATGCGATCGCGTGTTGGGCTATCAGGTTTCTTCAGTCACGTCGCGGTATGCTCATTCCTATCTTTTTCCCTTCCTCCGTGTTTACGGCAAAGAAGGCATATAAGGCGCGATAACCAAAGCCACAAGAACGTCCGAATTCACAACCATGAAGATCACACAAATCAATCAGCTTGAAAGAAATAAAATCAGAAGGCAGAAGGACGCGCCGCCATGCCAAAAGGGACAGTTGGAAAAAATACATTTCCGACATTAATTCTTATACAGACGAAAGAAAAGCCTGGAACAGGGTAAACAATATAAAAGGCCGCGAAACTCATCCTCTGTCATTAGTAAACACGCAAGCAGACACTCGGACAAGCTGATTGTCTAGGAGCACATTTCGAGCACATTCCCAGTACATCTCATTATACAGATACATTCCTAAAATACCAGCGACTAGCAGAACAGCTGCAGTTGAGTCGGAAAAGAACGTCCACTGAAGCATACAATCGTCCATTTGCAATGGCTGACTTCCAGGCCTCACTGAACTGTTGCAACAAGTCCGCTCCAGGAAGTGACAGAATTATGTATGAGATGATCAGACACTCGCACCCTGAAACCCAAAAAACACCACTTTCACTCTTCAATTCCATGTTCTCTGCCGGCTACATTCCTTCCGTCTGGAAAGAAGCAATCGTAATCCCTATTCTCAAAGAGGGCAAGGACCCTTCTTTATCAAACAGTTATGGGCCTATAGCTCTGACAAGTTGTCTATGCAAACTATTTGAGAAAATGATTAGCCGTCGCCTCATCCATTTTCTTGAAAGCAACAAGATACTCGACCCCTTTCAGTGCGGTTTCAGGGAGGGTATACCCAGAACAGATCACCTTGTTCGCATCGAGACAAATACCCATGATGCCTTTGTCCACAAACAGTTTTTCCTGTCAGTATGTTTAGATATGGAAAAGGCATACAACACAACTTGGCTCTTTGGAATCCCCGTGACCTGTCTGAAATGGTAGTTCGAGGCAACTTGCTGGACGTGATTCAGAGTTACCTCTCCAATCGCACTTTCCGTGCTAGAGTTGGTAACGTTCTGTCTCGCCCATTTACGCAAGCGGCTGGTGTTCCACGAGGTGGTATGCTGAGCTGCACTCTTTTTATTGTCAAAATGAACTCGATCCAGACTTTCATACCAGGTAATATGTTTTATTCCGCATATGTGGATGACATCCAGATAGGTTTCAAATCATGTAATCTAAGTATCTGCGAGCGATAAGTACAGCATTGCATAAATAAATTGTCTAAGTGGGCTGACGAAAATGGTTTTAAGCCCTCAAAAAAGTACATACGTCCTGTTCTCTAACAAGAGGCATACTGGTGGACCCGCAATAGATCTAAATAGAGAACGGCTATCTGTGAACCATGAACACAAATTTCTAGGGATCCTTTTAGACAGTAAGCTAACCTTTGTACCACACCTGAAATATCTTAAGGCAAAGTGCCTCAAGACTATGAACCTGCTGAAGTTCTTGTCACGTACATCTTGGCGAAGCGACAGGAGATGCCTTTTGAAGCTGTACAAAAGTATAATATTAACACAGCTTGACTACGAAGCAATAGTCTATAATTCTGCTGGACCTAGTACTCTGGAAATGCTAGATCCTATTCACCGCTTAAGCATCCGCCTTGCTACAGGCGCCTTTAGGACTAGCCCTGTGCAAAGCCTCTACGTCGAATCAAAGGAATGGGCATTGCACTACCAAAGGACATCTTTAACTTTATCCTACGCCCTGAAAGTTAACTCAGATGTTAAACATCCTTGTCATTCTACTATATGCGACTTGTCCACTGCTAGGCTGTTTCGTAACCGCCCAGCCACTAGGCCTCTTCTGTCCCTCCGGTTGGAAGCACTCTCCGAAAATAAAGGGGTTCCTCTTTTACACAATGGCCTCATGGCTCCTACACGGCTTCCACCGCCTTGGGAGTGGCAGACTATCCAATGTGACATCTCTTTCTTAGAAATATCGAAACGAGCCCCAGAGGCACACATATATTCGCATTTTCTGGAACATAAGGAGGAGTACTCATGTGATGTATTTTACACAGATGCTTCGAAGTCTCCAGCTGGTGTTGCTTACGCAGCTCTGGGACCCTCATTTTCAACATCTGGAGCACTAAACTCACACACCAGTATCTTTACAGCGGAAGCATACGCTATACTTAAGGCTATTCAAGACATACGGCTCACAAATATCGCTAAGGCTATTGTCTTCACAGACTCATTAAGTGTAGTGAGAGCCCTAATTAGCCTACGAAAACACAAGAACTCCGTTTTGAATGAACTATATGCCTTGTTCTGCTCTGCAAATGTGTGCAACCAAGTGACCGTGTTATCGTACCTGGCCACAGTGGTATAGAAGGGAATTGGGCTGCTGACGAAATGGCTACGTCAGTGAGCTTTAGCGACAAAGATGGAAATATCCCCTTTCCTGCAACAGACATAAAGCCCCTTCTGCGCTGTAAATTGAGGAATCATTGGCAAGAAGAGTGGGATACACAAACATTGAATAAGTTACACATTATCAAACCAAATTTGCGGAATTGGATAAGTGACAAAACAGAACGGTACAAGGAAGTAATTCTTTGCCGATTAAGGATAGGCCACACATACGGCACCCACTCTCATCTCTTGTCTGGGCGCGATCCTCCAACTTGTGTTAAGTGCGGCAATAATCTCACTGTCCTCCATGCTCTTATTGAGTGCCCTGCAATAGAAACAGAGGGGAAAAAGTATTTCCCTGCTGCATATCGCGAGAATTTACCCCTTCACCCTGCATTTTTTCTTAGCGATGAACCTCTTTTTAATCTGCAAACAGTCTTAGAGTTTTTAGCCGAAATGGACACCCTGAAAATCATCTGGCCAGGCAACTTTTAAGCACACGACTAACAGCCCTGCATTCAAGGGCTCTCTTGAAACTCTGGTGTCAGTGTTATGCTTTATTGCACCATGTTTTAACGAAAGCCCATTGCCATAGCCCACATCACTGCCTAGTCACCGTCATTATTTTATCACCTATATATTCTACGCCACTTAGACCTACAGGTTTTGGACCCTTTTACAGCCATGTCACATCTACCATGAGGAATTCATTGTGCACGCCACCCATAGTACATCGTCAACATTACCACTTGTCATGGCGCTCTTTGGCCAGACCTGGCCCTTGCGCCATAAAACACCACACATCATCATCATCATCATCATCATCATCACTAAGCTCTGGTAACGGCACGTTAGGTGTGTTTGCGGGGAGGGAGGGGGCTTCGGCATCGCTCGGGGGAGGGGGCTAAGACAACCCCCCCCCCCCCCCCCCGTAGTCGGCACCTATGCATATGTTTGCAAAGTTCGAGCGGGAGGTGGTGCGTTATATACCTGGACCTGCGCGCCTTTCCAGATTGGCTTCCAGAAGGCAGTTCCCTTTGTACAGAACGCGTAGCAGCTCTACCACTTCCGCAGGTGGACCCTTGTCTTTCAACTTATATCACAGGCTGTCCAGCAGCGCCATTCATATGCCTTCCCTGCATCAAGGAAAGGGGCCCACTGTTCCCGCCCTTTGTAGCCGTCCCAGTTACGTCCAAATAAATCTCAAGGAGGGATGAGAATGACGATAAAACCACGGTCCTGCGATATTTTTCATCTGGTCATGAAACCCCCCTGAAAGTTTCATATAGGGACAAAAGGTGGCCCCAGACGCGCTAGAGTAAGAAGAAGGTAAGGATTGTAAAGATTACCAGAGAAGGAAAACAGAGATGTGTACAAGAATGCTAGAAGGAAAACCATTGATAGCACACCTGAGTAACTCAAGCATGCTAGGTGACGATTTGACCCCGCCCGTTTCAAAGGGGATGCCAATAGATCATCATCATCATCATCATCATCATCATCATCATCATCGGTGGACAATCTGCCGCGCCAGATGGCCGGGCTGCGCGATCATGCAAATCTTTCGCGGGAAAGGCGCCTCGTCCACATTTATTTCAGCATGTTTGTAGAGTGAACATGCAAAGGGAACTTTAGGAAAAATATTTTAATGTACGATGCGTTTGTGTTCAAATTATACACGCTACCGTTTTATGATTGACGTCGCCCCCCTCCCCCTTCCTTGCACATACTGTTTCCTTCGGTTGTCTCTGCGCTTTGTATAGTTAGCTAGTTGTAAGTCAGTGATTTGGTTCGCTAGTTCAGTGTGTTAGTTATTAGTTGATTACTAAGTAAGTTACTTATATTTGCATGGTTAGATATTATGGTTAGGAAGGAGTGAATAATTTTGTTATGTATATAATTTGCTTAATCAGTTAGTTAGCTAGCTTTGTTAGTTTGATTAGTTATTTCGTTTTGTTAGTTACCTTATTTATTCAGTTAGTTTAGTTGGTGTATTAGTTACTAATATGTTTTTAGCTTATTGGTTAAGTCAATTGGCTTTGTTGCTGCAGTTTGTTACGTTACCTATATTTTAGTTTAGTTAATGTATATATGTAGTTGTCAGATTAGTAAGTCTGGTTAGTCAGTCAATATTCGATAATTAGTTTAGTAATTGCATGTTCGTTTGGTTAGTTAATGAGTTGGTTAGCTTTGTTAGTTTCGTGATTACATATTTGTTTGGTTGGGTAATCAGCTGCTTAGCAGTTTGTTTGAAACGCAATTTTTGTTAACGAGCAATGACAAAAGTGCGACGTGAACTTTCTGTGTAGTTGGTTTCTAACGATGGAGTAGTTGAAGTGTACAATTCGAATTATGAATAAGCCGCCATTGAGAATGCAGTTGAACCTGGAAATGAAACAAGGCGTTGTAGTTACGAAATTGTTCGCGTTTAAGTTACTGAACACTATACAGAAAAAGGGTGACGATTTGCAAGTTGTATCGACAATAGTCAGACGCCGAAACAGGCAGTCGACCCTTGCGCAATAGCGAACGTACGCATAGAACGCCTGTGGCGTCCGTTCGGCATCTGCTCCAGTCTACCTTCTATTAGCCCCGAGAATTAGGAGTGGCGCCCTCTCGCGAGTGACGTCACGGCCAGGACGCCGCTCGCTCCGGCTCGCTCGGCTGCCGCGCGCGCTCGTTCCCTTCGTGTATGCTTGCGGTATGGGTGGCTCAAGCCGTACGTATTGAAGAATACGTCGGCTTCTTTCAGCTGCCATACCTTAACCACAGTTTCCTCTTCAAAGACGTGTGAGTCGAGAAACTTTGCGGCTTGGATATCGCAAGCTAAGTAGCGTTAAAGGGGTCTACTAGGTTTTGCAATGCATATATGCGCCGTGTCTATCGGTAAATTTTGACTAAAAAAAGAATATCTGCAAATTCAACGCGCGAAGTTGTGTGTGATGCTTCGCTAAACACTTAACATTCCTTTAGTATTTAGCTATGAGAGGCATTGCATTTTACGTGGAAGAAAAATTTGGTAATTGGCGTCAACATGTTATCCGATGTTAGAAAGACACTGCCCAGCGAAGCTGTCATCACGATTCCTATTACTCTGGTGTGTTGTTCTATTCAAATATGGCCATTCATTGTTGCGTAAAAAAATAGTTAGGCGCGCATTTCTTATGAAAAAGTTTGCTGCTACTTTCATCCCCCTCTGAAACAGGCCTCCAAAAAACGAATTGCCCATGGCTGCTAACACGACGGCGCGTCATGTAGAGTATTTACATAGTTAATTCACAAACACCATAGTAGCAATCACCTGAGAGAAAAGTTTCGTTGTTAAGATCGAGAGCCACTCAATTGAAAGTGATGAAATGTTTCATAGTGGCCCTCAGTAGCCTTTATCGACAATAAGGCACACCCCTGATCACGTAACCGTAGCAATCGACTGTCCGTATGGCGAGGCACGCTATGTTCGCGAAACCCATCAGTTCACTACAACTTCGAATTAAAACCATAAAGCATTTTTTACAGCGCCAACTGGAATGGCTGAAGTATTCTCGAGCTACTACACCGCAGCTTAGATTGCCTGCAAAAGGAAAATTCAAGCACCTTCTGTCTCACGATGTCTCGATCCAGCGTTATTTAATTATACAAACGGATAACAATTCGCTTCGTCGGTACATAAATTAAGGCTAAATTAAGTTTGCTCCAATCCAGCCGCAAACATTCATAAAGAAAGCACCACAAGCCTTGCATATACTTTCACTTGATTTCTGACCCTCCACCGGGGGAATTTCGATATCTTGAATATGTCCCATACTATTAGTCATTGACGCTTCGACGTCTTTCTGGCTGCAGCTATGCGGTCCAGCAGGCATGCTTCACTAAAAAAGTTGGGCCGAGCAGCCTGTGTCAGTTCGCCAAACAGATTCGTCATGTATATTCCTCAAGCAACAAGCACCAGTAAATTTCTCAAGTGAGTTTGATTTGATTTGATTTATTAATTTCCATTTACACACACACACATGTGCAGAGGAGTGGTAAATGGAGGTGGATGAGGGAAAAAAGCCGCACAGACGCGGCTTGAGGTAGCCTCACCCCCTTAGGTACAATATGGCTGCATGGGGTAACACATCAAACGCCATATAAATTACATTTATATAGTGGCCATAAAACATTGCAGTTATACAATATATGAAAGAACAGTAAAATATTTCCACAATAACAATGCAAAACACACTGCGGCATTGAAATAAATAAATGATATACACTAGGTAACATAGACAAAAAAAGAGGAACATAACATACATTATTAATCATTAACAAACGCGCTCTAAAGAGGTGAGTTGAACGTGTAGCACGGTAAAGGGAATATATATTGGTACATTCCTAATTGCACTCTGTAAATAGCTGTAAGCCTTCATTAACTTTACTTCAAGTTTCCGCCGCTTAAAAAAAATAAACACGTGAAGAACCGCCTAATGTTGACAAGCAGGTAAAGAAGCAAGTGAGGCGTGTAGAATCTAAGCTCCAGTATTAGTTAAGTCCCCGTGCTACTGCCGAGCGTTTCTGTGAGGAAATGCAAAAATTCGATATTATACCATGAATTACTCGTCGTGAGCAAACCTGTTTTAGCGGAAAAAAATCAACGTGACTGCTGTAGAAGTCATATATAGCCAACTTTGTGACATACTTGTTGCAGGGCGGCAGGTTTGGTATCATAACTGGATTCCTATAGGCTATGCTTTTGCGATTGTCTATCCGCGTATGAAAAAACCCGCAATGGGCTGGTCTGCGTCGCTTCGGCTGGCACTGTAGCGTTGCCTTCGAGAGCTGCATTGTTGTCTAAGAAATTAGCTCTTTGAATAAATGTTCTCAAAGGAAGGCGTCGTAAAAATATATTTGAGACGACCACCATAAGTATTGGCGGCGAGGAGTTACGGAGTCGCCCTCTATCGGAAGCGCCTCGCTGGCGTAGTATGAGGGATCACGTGGCGCGCTCCTCATAGGTTTTGCTGTCAGCGCTCACTGAAAACACCACGCGCGAGCTCTCCCTTAAGTACTTTCGAAACGAGAGAAGTTTCTTACTGTCTAAATAATAATCTTGGGCAAACTGAAAGCACACAATCGTTTACAGTCGCTATCTCTTTACCGAATACGTACAGTGAACGCCACTGCGCGCGGTCGCCGCGATGGAGTCAGCCGAACCGGCTTCTTGCGTGAAAAGTAGGTAAACGCTGAGAGCAAACTATGTGAAACATGTTCTTATAGTGTTTGTATAACTAAATGGAGCGTAATAGAATGAAGCCTCAATGCAGCGATCACGCAGATTCGCAGCGACCGAGTGCGCGTCTGCATGCTTGTCCGCGCACTGTTTCGCTTTCTCCGCGCGTGCGTTTTCGCACCGTGCCATGAGCTTTAGGCCGCAGAATATGAGCATTTGACAGTATATAAGCAACCATTGTTGCGTGGGCGCTATCAGAGCTGTTCAAAAATAATTTCATTGTAGAGACTTCGATGCCTACGGGGACTGTGATGTGCCGTCGCGACGATTCAATCTTTTTTTTTTCTTCAAAATTCTGTGACCTTTCGATACTATTTCTCGAGTTGCGTCGCACTGTATGTTTATCGGCGTTCTCAGCGTGCAATTTCCCGCTGCTCCTTTTTTGTAATCCAGTGCATTAATTCATAACACAAACATGACCATATGCCATGCTTTCTTTAAATGTGCTTCTTACCGCTGCCTTTCCACTCCACTGAACTTGCCAGTATCTATAGTATCGACAAGTTCATAGACCAAACCGTCATGACATTAGTCGGGCAGCGGACTCGGCCGTGCGTCTCAGTGCGCGTTTTCAGAACATCGCAGACCGGGCGCCGTAGCAGAAATCTTCCTCGCGTCGATCTGTGCTTGCTGCATACCCGAGTTGTAGCCGATAACTGTTTGCCGGTTTTTTGTTTCGCGAGCCAAGCTTCACACAGTTTCTTGTCTTGCGGCTACGTTTGAATAAGGCTGACGCCGGCCTCCGTTACGTGCGTCCGGCCCTGCGGCACCGAGCAGTAGCCTACCATGCCGCGCGCCTTCAAAGGCAGCCACTACATATTGTAGTCCTTTCAAGCGTTGTAAAGGAGACACTCGACGCGGGAAAATCTCGTCACTAAATGAGGACCGCAGCGTACGAGGGAATTTAAACTCTCGTTTTCAGCTCGCTTCGGCGCGCTCGAAGCAGCCGACGCGGCCGCTATGTCCACGTGATCCCTCCTAGCACGTCACGCCGACGGTGGCGCCAGCTTTTCCAGTGGTGGAGCTCGAGGCCAATACAAGCAGAGAGAACGAGGGTGAACAAACGAAAACACCGCAGAAAGCGCCCGGACAACGCCCGAACTGTAGCAGACGACAGGCGCGAGTCCGTGCCCTGACGTCACGCGAGCGGCGCTCGCAGCGCCGCTCGTGTTCGTTCTCGGGGCTAATAGTTGCTCTAGCGTCGTGGTGCGTTCACTACGCGGAAGTCTTGTGACCAGATGAAAAGTATTTATGGACCCTGATAAAACTTATTTAAAAAAGAAGTAGTTTAGAAAACGAATTGCGCTGGCACAAATAATCGTTATCGTTATCAATGTTACCACCATCGCCATTGGCATCGGCATTGTTTACATGGCGGCTTTCGCAAAAGCAGTGGCGTTTACGTTCGCGTGTGTGCCTCGTGCGTTTTCGCGGTTATACATTGCCGCCAGCGTCCCGTGAAGATTGTCGACTGCATCTGTCACGGCGAAGCACTGTGCGATCGTTGCTGACGGAGACTACGCGCGTGCGTCGTTCGGCCGGCCACAAGACGCGACGACGATGCCGACCGCCGAGATGCCGGCTGCCGCGATCGAACCGCAAAAACTCAAAGCCGTCGTCGCGGTGCTTAGCATCGTGGTGAACGACTACTTGAGCAAAGTGAACACCCTCCTGCAGGCGGTGCAGCGGCAGCGGAAGTTGCTCCACATTCTGGCTGCGATTCGGCAAAAGAAAAGGGTGACAAACTTTCTCAATCTCCTTCGCATAACGGTTTACGTTGTCGCGAACGGGCATTTCTTAGCTGATCCGCTGGAAGGTGTCCAGTTAGCGTCGACGTATTGCGGTGGAAGCTGTGGTTGTGCACGCAGTGATTTGAAACTGGAAACTTGCCGCACTTTCGTCGTCAAGCACGTAATGCAGAGCGTGCAAAAAAGCAGTCCACGGGACGTATTCTCGGACGATCACTCTCGCGTGACGCGAGCGATTTTGCTCAACCAGCCCATCAGCTCAACCGGTCTTGCTCTACCAACGCGCACTGAAAGTAACATTTCCGAAAGTGACCGCCCGCGAATACGTCTCCAGGAGCGGAGTTACCTGCGCTTCAGGTCCAGACAGGGCTAGAAGTTGACGATACAACCGTCGGACTACGGAAAGACAGTTGCAGTCTAGCGTTTGTCCGGTCCGCCTATTCTTTTTCCTGTCGTGTAACGCTTGTTACTTTATTTCAGCATACTGTTGGCCCTCAGGCCGTTACAGGGGTGGGTTACAGTAAAAATATTAATGCAAATCACCCGTACAGCATTACATAAAGTACGTAATTCAACTTTTATTTAAAAGTATAGTTTAGTAATGCAGTGGTGCATCGGTGCAATTAGTACGTCAATTTTACGCAATTGCTGCAGTAACGCAATCAAATTTTAGTTAACACAACATGAACATGGAAAAATAATATCAGCTTTGTAAAGCAATTAGTACATCAATTTTTTTACTTAACACAACATGAACATGGAAAAATTATATCGGCATTGTAAACCAGACTACGAAAAGAATTTCTTGAGCCCTTTCGCAAAATTTTCTAATGACCTACTTCGGAACAGAGATCATGGCAATGAATTTCATTGTCGCGTTGTTTTGGGGAAAAAATGAATTAGCATATACATTGATACGCTGTTGAGGTACTTCATACGTATGTTTAATTATTCCTCTGAGAATTCTTCCTCGGTGCTATGTTAAGTATTGTGTTGTATCTATGTTTAGCTTATTTTTTGACAATAGGTAAAAGAATTTTAGCCTAGCCAGTTGTTGACGTTCTGCTAATGTGGGAAGTTCTAATTGACGTAACATTTCTGTTACTGACTCTCTTGAGGAGTATTTTGAAAGAATGAACCTAGCGGCCCTCTTCTGTACTCTCTCTAGCATTTTGATGAGCCCAATTTCGGAAGGGTCCCATGTAATGTTTGCATATTCCAAAGTTGGCCGTAATACGTTAGGTACGCTGTTAGTTTAACCGGGGTGGTAGCAAGCTTCAATTTCAGTCGTAGGTACTGCAACGTTTTTTCCACTGCTGAACAAGTGTTTTCAATATGTATCTTCCATTTTAAATTGCTTGATATAGTTACTTCTATTTTATTGCATCAACTGTGGAGGAAGGGATAGAGCCTACTGTATAATTGTAAATGAGCATGTCTTTACTCTTATTTGTGACACGCAGAGCAACAGTTTTGGATTTATTTATTTCCATTTTCAAAGTAGCGCACCAATCACTGATGACTGCAACAGTGTCATTAAGTGCTTTCTGGTCATATGCATTGATCATAACTTTTTTAATTTAGCAGTCATATGCAAAAAGTTGTACCGTTGTGTTGATCAATGTTACATGTAATATCATTTATATAGATTAAAAATAGTATTGGGCTTGTGACAGAGCCTTGCAGGACTCCTGAAGTAACTTGTAATTGATCAGATCTGTAACCATTTACTTCCACACATTGTGTTCGTCCAGTCAGGTATTATGCTCCTCCATTGTACAATGTTATGGTTTATGCCAGGGTACACTCATTTTTGTATTAATTCAGGGTGCGGAACCTTGTCAAAGGCTTTTGAAAAATCTAGGCATATTGCATCAACCTAGCTTCTGTTACTTAAGGCATCATAACTTGCATCATGCATCATAACTTGTTTAACCAGGTATCCCATCTTAACAGCTTTATTAGCTAAGCAGCACAGAAATTCGCATTCCTGCGAGGACAAACAAAAAATGCAAAAAGAGTGCTGCTTTTTTGCATGCTGGTTAGCTAACATGGATTCCTAATTCCAACTCACCGCGTGCAGCATTTTATTAAAGTTACAGCATCAATTGAGCATGGGAGAATTTGGCACACTTTAGGAAATGCAGCATTTGTGAAACAGCCACCTGTCCTCCAGAAAAGGAGGTCAACAGACAATACATTTTTTTTACATGTGCGTGCACTGAGTCACACCAAATAGGCTTCAGCGCATGCCAGACACTTGTTCGTCGAAACTGTTTCTCATTTCCTGGTCACTTTTGCCACCTTCTCGTTGACAGCAGAACAAGCCTTACATAAACAGTCAGGCACGTGGCAAGTTTTGTAAATCTGCCCTCCGCTTATGTGGGCGTATTTGTGTTGTGCAGGAGAGACCGACCACGCTTCCTCGTGTTCCCGTCAACTGCTGCCCCGCGGTGCGCACCCTGCTGCTCGACTACCTGCACGACGAGACGCTGGCCTTCGAGCGCCACTTCCGGATCAGCCGCAGCACCTTCCGGCGCATCTCGTCCATCTTTACGCGGCCCAGGGTGTCGGGCTGGGCACGCGAGCTCGAGCTGCTCATCTTCCTTCACTGGCTCGCCATGGGGACGTCATACCGCGCCATTGCCAGTCAGTCGCTGCCTTTGCTTAACCACCCATCATAAGCCGACCTGCGCTCACCTTATCAATATGTGATGTGGACAAGTATGAGGAGTCGTACTCGTCTGCACCGCAGTTTCCATTGCTTCAATCGCCTCGAGCAAGTCGCATGTCTGCTCGTCCCAATACCTACTACCAAGTTTGGGCATTTGAGCATATTGCTTTGTATCGTGCGTTTGTTTTGCTGTTGTGCATGGAGAGAATATTATTGAAGACGCTTGAGTACTGTGAGAGAAACTGTCTTTATGCAAGAAACAGTTTGCTATTCATTGTCTTCATGTTGTACAAGGAATAGCACATATTGTGAGTACTTCATGTGCTTCATCTTCTTCATCTTTACGTGCACATCATCATCTGTTGTTGTCGGCTTGTTCGCTCGGCGCAGCTCATGCTTAGAGAATAAAGTAAGCCGGTTGCTGGTTGAAAAACGGTCTTGCATAAGTGGTGGAGGTTCACTGTGTTTAATTAGGGCACTATGTGCAAACTCTCTGTGAAGTGAAAAAAAACCTTTTTGGAATATTTTTTCTTGTTTTACGCCACATGTTTTGCAAGCTCAACGGTTAAAGAAATACAGACACATTATCTTGAGGTTGTACAAACTCACTACCACACGTGTCTCGCTTGTAAAAAGATGACACTTGTCGAACACAAAGATTGGGAAACACTTACAAAATAATTAAATATGATGCTGAAGTTCGTCTCGAAGTGCCGCCCTAGTGTTGTCCTCGTTATTTAGCGCCACGACACAGAGCAAAATTTGGCGACGTCGTCTTGCAACAGAACTAGGTATGATGACATCACTCATAAAATTTCACCACAGTGCTGCACGCATGTCTTCTGGCCGGCACAGAGTGAGCCAGGTCATGACATCATGACACATCCACCACCAGGATACTAAAGCCTAAATCAGTTTTTATAAATAAGTATTATGTGTAGTAAATAATTTATGGCTCTCTCAAGCTTGCCAGTACCCCATCTAGGGTTTAGAACTCCACCTAAATGAATACTGACATGGTAGGTCCGACTGTTCCTTCTATTTATTTATTTATTTTGCACTAGCTGAAGGTCCTATACCTCTAGGTCCTATACCTCTAAATCCCAGAAAAAGTATTGCAAGCCTCAGAATGCCCTAATCATTTTCGTATAATAGCTTTTCTGCAGCCAGTTTCGGTTTTGTCTCTACAGTGTTGTGATGTGTCACAGAAGGTGGTCACATGGGCGCAGGACATTGCAAGGTTTCAACTCTTACTCACTCTGTCATCTGCTGTGCTGCTGCATTTGCCCTCACCGTCGCAATGTCCTGTTCCCATACAATCACCTTTTGCTTCATGATGTCCTGACACTATAGAAATGAAACTGGAATAAGCTGTTCAAAAGATATTACTATATTACATTTGTTTAGGGTACTCTGAGGCTTGCGAGTATTTTGTCTAGGCTTCAGAGGCCCCAGACCTTTATTTAATGCAAAGAATGAAGAATTGAAAATATGTCAGTACTCATTTAAGCTCTATGCCTGAGTACATCCTCCTGGCTACCAATACACGCTCCTAATTTCAAGAATTCAAGGATGTTGAATGATGTAAAAATTCTAGCAGAAAACTTCAATGTTGATTATGAGGTGTCTCTAAGGAATAATGACGGCGATGTAGAGGCTGTTTTTCCTGAGGAACAATAAGTATCCTAATTAGTATTATTAATTTTTCATTGATTTTCCACATTTAAAGAACTCCTAAATGGGCAGTTGCATATCGCTAATAATCAGTATTTTAATTTAATCCTGGTAATTTTTTGCTTAGACAGAGAATAACTGTGTTGCTCTTTGGAAAAACACCCAACGCATGTAAGATCTAGCAGTAATTTTGCAACATGACACACCTTGTACTTTTCTGCCAAGAGTACTATGTGCTCAACAATGCACCCCAAAACCTTAAGCAAAAGAAATTTATACAGGATCAGTGAAATTGTCATTGTGTTTACTGATTAAAGGGTGTAAAGTTCTTGAGGGTGCTCGCAGAAGCCTACACAGTGGCTTCAAATACTGTGTCTGTTCCATTATAAAAGGAGGACAAATATATTAAGACCTCAGTATAACGAAGATGAAGAGTGAGCCAGAGTTACTTCACTACATCTATTACTTTGATATATGCATTATTTCATGTACCGCACTATGAATCTGTATAGGCACTTTAAGGGCAACTTCACTTCGTTATATCCATCGTTTCATTATATCCAGTTTTTTTTTTTTAATGAGGTTTGACTGTATTATGTATAAGTATGCAGCTTATGTGAAATTGCTATAGCGTTTATGTGATTTTGCAAAGGTGATGTTCAGAAGTCGGTATAATTCAGAGTGTATAATAAGTCAACCTTGTCTGCCTAAGATGTCCCAGTCTGTGGAGTTTGCAGAATTGTGATGTGATCTATTATAGTTGAGTAATGAAGTTATGAACTCAATGCCTAATTTATTCTTAAATTTTAGATCTTTAGCAGTATCTGTAAACAGGGAACTGGTGGCCTAAATAAAAGAATTTCTCCTAGCATTCAGGGATGTAGCCTTCTTTTTTTTTTTTTTCAATGTGGACATTTTTCATCAAAATTGGTCAAGTGGGTGCCAAGCAAAGTGACTTCCTCATTTATGTTTATTTAGATAGGAGTTGCCTAGGTAAAAGTTCCTCATAATTTCAAGTAATTTTGAGTAATCTTCTATACTTGGTGTTATGAATCTTGATCTGTTGCCATTTGTTCAGTGGTCGTGCATTCAACCACGTGGTCCTGGTTCCACACAGATACTTTTGGCATACCACGCTCGACTATTCACGGTGTGGTGTACCGTTACGTGAACAACTTTGCCGGCCAACTCAGCATGCTGATCCAGCCACCCCAGACCGAAGCAAAGTTGCGCGCCGTGGCCGAGGGTTTCTCGGAGCTGTGCTCCAGCGAAAGCTTTGGTGCTGCCGCGGGAGTGGTCGACACTTGCTGCATCACGACGGCGTCTGGCGAGACCTCCGTTCTTGTGCAGGTGAGCAAAAATTCCACAACTGAGAAACAAAAACAGAAAACGGCATGCAAGAAGTGCAAGCTCAAAAAAAACATTACGCTGATCCAACACACATGTCGGAATCTATGTGTAGCAGTGGTTAAGTAAGGGCACTAGAACAACTAGGGTGATGCTTACAATTTTGTTTGCTTTCATCCTATGCAATGTGTAATCTCATCTCAATGTGTTTTATGTTTACGCACCACAAAAGTCACGACTTCATTGCAGTTGTTTTTGATCTGCGGTGCTTCCTACGAGATAGCTACTTCATATGTTGCAACTTTTGCACGTGAGATTATGTCATATTGTTTATTTATTAATTTTGATCCTTCATGCTTCCTATGTGACATACTATGTTTTGGCCACAAGCGATGCACTGTGGCCACCGGTCTTGGAAATGTGTCTCTCCACTAGTTTTGTGGCTAAAAGATTTAGATCTGAGACTTCTCACAAGGTAATGTTATATAATATCTTGCGACATAAAAGCATAAGGCTTAATGTTACGTTGTATTACCTGATGCATTATTATACCTTTCTTTTGTATGTGACAAGCTGTCTTTATTTAGCTGCAAATGCAGGCTGTGAGAGAAGTCTTCCTAGTGTTCATAGTGTTGCTTGCTGCGTATACAACAGAGTGTAGAAACTCTGTATCATTGTGTACGCCTGAACACTGCATTTACAAACATTTAATTGTGCTGCCTTGAACAGTCTACCAACTCTTGTTGCGACAAC
Organism: Dermacentor albipictus; assembly: GCF_038994185.2. Classification (NCBI taxonomy): domain Eukaryota; kingdom Metazoa; phylum Arthropoda; class Arachnida; order Ixodida; family Ixodidae; genus Dermacentor; species Dermacentor albipictus. The sequence goes on along the minus strand of NC_091828.1, from coordinate 44,402,219 downwards.
CATGGCGCTAGAGAAACACTTGAGCGTGTCCTATTTAGATTGTCCAGCCTGTGGAGATAAAAGTCATTTTGGAAGGTGAAATAGCACCACTGGTATGGAGAAGCACTTCAGGTCCCATCTCTTGTCTGTCTAACGCAGTAACAACCAAGTGAAGCCAATGGTCAGTGAAGCATTTACGCTTCCCGCATGTAAAGCTGAATTTGTAGGTATGAAAAGGGATAAGTAAAGTATTGTGGGGTTAACCGTGTTTTTTCCTTGAAATGTTTCATTTGGTCATCATTGTTTCCATGGCATTAGGAGTCGTAAGAGTCGCTTTGAAGTTTTTTTTTTTTTTTCTCATATGGAGGTGGCTGTGTTTCAGCCTTGCTCCACAAAAATATCTATGAGGTGAAAATGTTCCCATCATGGACTTCGTTGTGAGTGCTAATTTTGATGCATTAAGTTCTATATTGAGTCTTTATTGAACCAGAATTTGTAATGCAGGCATTAAACTGTGCAACAGTAGAGTGCTTTAGCACAGCATCACAGTGAGTATTGAAGTCTTTATTGAACCAGAATTTGTAATACAGGCATTAAACTGTGCAACAGTAGAGTGCTTTAGCACAGCTTCACAGTCTTACTGTTAAAGGCTGCCGTGACTGCGCATGCACAATTTGCCAGGAGGGCTCCGACCAGTTACTGTGGTTGTGTAACTGCATGGCAGTGCCCAGGCTTTTAGCTTCGACACTAATGCGCTCGGATTACTTGATCTCACTCGTGACAGCAAGAAATATGTGGCAAAATTGGCCATTGCTTAGTCTTACCTCATGCCAAGGCCAAATTAAAACGGATGTTTTGTCATTAATATTGAGACTGCATGTTTGTTTCAACCTAGGGAGGTGGCAGCAAGGCAGGAAAGTATGTTTATTTCCACCTAACAAATGGCACCACATCATTCAACATTGAACATTGCAGTGGTCCCATCTGGTAAGTGGAAATTGACACACTTTCACGCCTCGGTTCCATCTGCCATAACTCTGTAAACTCCACGCATACACCGCCATAGCAGCCGTTATTGCTAACAGTAAGGTGATAACGCCGCGCTAAAACTCTACAATTTCAGCCTGCCCGGAATGCTCTTCTGCCACTGTTGTCCGCGAGCTGATTTAGCGAGAGCACCGTCCATTGTTGTCTGACCAGCCCCTTGTCCCAGGCCCTGTGTGATTCCCGTGGCCACTTCCTCGACTTCTCCGTGGGATACCCTGCAACCATGGAGCCAGCCGACGTCTTCCGGGCCAGTCCACTTTATGAGAAGGCCAGCTACCCGCCACAGGTGAGTAGCTGATATGTGCAGACAGCAATGCCCATCCAGTGCACATGTGCGGCTCGACACGATCCCAAAAAGCACATTATGCTAAACGTGGCAAACAGCATAGGGGATGGCACAAGTGATTAGAACTGGACAGATGCGCTGTTCTCAACATCAGCGCTGTTCACTACGCCAACGCAAACCCACTAGTATATTCTAACTAGCGCCATGGAAGCTGTGGAAGTAGTGCAATCGTAGCCTTCTGACTCTGCACAGTTTGCAGCGCAGTTGTTTTTGACCTGCCATACTTTCCATGGAATAACTACTTTGTGTATTGCAACTACAGCATGTGGACATAAGGTTACGTAAAATCGCAAATCATTTTTGAGCCGTTCAGCACACAATGCAGTATATCTCGGTCGCTTTCCCTGTGGCTATAGGTTGCATGAGCATGCCACATCACTCGTTTGGTGATGAATAAGTTCAGATCTACGACACCTTCCGTGTGATAATTGCATCATATGTGATGTACTATCGTTTGGTCGTGAATGCGAAAGGTATGAGCAGTATGATCACATGTATGACCAGTCAAAAGTAACCTTTATTGTTTGTGCCAACTTAAATAGGCTAGCTATGGTGTCATGGAGTGCAGTAGAACCTCATGGATAGGATCCTGTTTCTTTCGATTTCCTGGTGCCAACGTTCTTGAGCGAGAGCAGAAAACATCACCCAATACAGTTATGCTTCTTTTTACTGGTTAATGCTTTCTCAAAAAACATGATTTTTAGGCACCAACACATAGTAAATCACCAAAGTTTGATTGTATGATACATTCTCCAGCTACTAGGCACCACGTGAACAAAGAAAGGCACAAGGCCCACAAGGTGCTCGCCACAGCAGCTTCCCCGCAGTATTCACCTGCCCGTGTCCCATGAAAATTTCGGCACACACTCAGTTTCCCCTTCCATGGTACCAGCAGATCTGCTCGCGGGTCCTCATACATTACATTCACAGATATTGCTGCCAACCCTATTATGATAATCATCTGCAGAGATCTGTTTCACAGCGCTTGTAACCTAGTTCTATTGGAAGCATACTGCATGCTTTTAATAGGGGATAGTCCAAACACGTCGCCGGTCGCTGCAGCAGGCGTTGCAAAGCGCAGTAGAAAAACAATAATACGCCTCCCGAGTTGCTTTGCCTCATCAGAACAGCATGCGTCTGTGTCTCATGCCGCTTACCGTCCCCATCTTAAACACTATGCTATAGGAAAATGACAAAGCGCCTCCCGGGCCGCTCAGGCCTAACCTGCTCTGGGCACATCGGCAGCTCGTGTGACGATTCTTGCCAAGTAGGCACTTCAAAACTTCCCACCAAAATGCCCCGCCTGAAGAGGCTACTGACTCAGCTGAATTCTAGAAGCTCAAACGTAAGGTTTCCGAAGCCACAAAAATGACAACACATGTTGGCGTCTCGTGCTGCAACGATTTGCTCAACACTTTGCATTGCATAGATGTCAACTACAGTTAAGTCGGCCAATTTTCTTGTTGACTTTAGATTGTGCATTTTCCAGGTTAGTATGTTGTATCTAAATTTTTTTTCCTCAGATCGTATCATTGAGATTCCACTCCATGTGTTAACGATAATAACTGTGAACATTTATGCAATGCCTAGGGGCTCAGTTCCTGTTTGCGTTAGCGCTCTGTTACCACTTTCTTGATTGCATGTCAAATGCAGCTACCTGCATTTTTATTTCTAGAACACACAAAAGCTTTGTGCTTACTGCTCCTTTATTTGCAAAACAAGGTTGCATTTTTGGGGGCTGCATTGCTCAAAAATATGGGTGCCATGGGAAACTTCAAATAATTGAGCAAGTCCTAATAATCAGGCTTCCGAAAAAAATCCTGTGAATTTTCTTGAAGCAGTGCTTGACTGTACAGTATATGGCTTTGTTATTAGCCATGTTTCCTGAGGCGTTTTTCGAAATGCTCTTGGGCAACTATGGTAGCAGCTGCACAGCTTAAAATCTTGTATTGTGGTTGATGCCACGGATCGCAAAGGAAATACAGTTAAACCTCGATATAACAAGGTCTGTAAAATTGGCACTGGGCTCGCCGGCTGCACATGCTCTGAGCTTCACTGACAGCCATGACCACGCTAGGAAAATATATGTGAGTCGACCTGCTTCCTTGCCTTTCTTGTGCGAGAAAACACTCAACTAGCCTCAAAGACTCATCAAACCACCATTCCTTTCAGTTCACGCTCGCATACTTCCACTCACAACCAAAGCGTACAGCGTGCGGGGCACAATAGGATGTTATCGCACTTGTACCTTATGCGGGATGCGATGTTGCTCCACTTCAACGGTCAGCCTTGGTCGCACGTGTGTGATTTAAGAAGTTCGTCCGCAAGCAGCCGCTTGTATTTCAACCATTTGACCATCTGCGTCTGTGGAAGTTTCCATTTATTGTGTTGGTGTACCTTTGCGGCAGCAGTGAAATTTCGTTAGATATCGAGGTTTCTAAATACATGGTGTTCTATGAACAAGAAGTTATATAAAGTTAAATACTTTGCTGTATGGATAGTTTTGTTATACTGAAGTTCGCTATATTGAGGTCTAACATCAAATAATGTGAAGTTTCAAAGCATTTTGGGTTTCTCTCATGCGCCATTCAGGGATACTTTCTAATTGCGGGAGAAGGCTACCCGTGCCTTATGGAACCCTTGACGGTGCTGCCGCCCTTCCGCAAGCCACTCCAAGACGAAGCCGAAGCCAGCTTCAACGCCATCTGCAACAGAGCCCTGACGGTGTTGCACGACGCACTGACCCAGATAACCGGCCGGTGGAGGCTGGTGTTCGAGAGGCGCCTGCAAACGGTCAGACAGCGGACAGCCAAGGTACGCAGAAACCTCTAGTGGGCGAGTGCGGGCACCGCATGTTGAAGGGGCCCGCTACACTCTTTCCTACAAAACTACTAGAGGTAACTCTGGTGGTAGCATCATTTCAGCCGCCGTGGGAATGGGGGTCAGCGTGTGGGTTTGTCCGATCTTTGTGCTTGTGGCTTCAGGCATTCTTGCGGATTTATTTACTACGTTCTGTCTGCCTTCGTTGGCCTAAATTTTCAAAGCAATCCATACTTTTTCTAAATGCACAAGGCAATTGCACTCTGCGAGCACACATGATTGCTACTTAATTGCTGTGGATCCTCCCTGTCGAGAGCCCCAAATCAAAATGTGTGAAGCGTCCTAACGTGCCGGCTTGCTTGCAAGAAGTTATTTAAAGGGTCCGAACCATTTCTTTATAGAAGTCAAAAAATTCATTTGACATAAAAATGCATCATTTCGAAAATACTTGCAGCGAAAAGTATTTCAGTTCGTTCAGCCAAAGTGGAGTTATTGACAATCAAAGGTTGCCTTTGATCCCCTTCGCGCCGAAACCAAGGCATTCTGCCGTGCCGTAGTGCTGGATCGGAGCCGATCAGATCTTGCGACCACAAATATAATGCAAGGGGGGACATTTGGTCTCTCCGAAAGAGATGAACAAGATCTGCATATTTTGATCATACTTGTCATGAACAAATATAATAATAATAAAATAATATAAATAATAATAATACGTAATAATAATAATAATAAATAATATAATAATAATAAAGGGAAGGTCCCGAGGCTGGAAATAAAAAAAAACTTCCCATTAAAATTCATGCAAATACAGTAATTGTCATCTCAAGTTTGCTGTATAGCATTGATTTGAGTCATTTGCCTTCTTATTTCAAGCATTGTATTGTTTTCAGCACTTTACAAATAAAATTAATTCTTTAAAGATATCTGCCATATTCACCTACGGTAAGTGTCACTGCCTGAAAGCAATTCAGATATAGCGGTGTGCATACTTGCACAATATTAAGACTTATTCATGCAAATTGTGCACGTGACTAATGAAGTATTTGCCAACTTAAAACAATACACTGTTCTTACAAAGTGTTTTGTGTTTAGCATGCAACTCAGCTGAAGCACAAGGAACTACAAAATGAAACCTGTAGTTTGCTTTTTCAACGAAGCCATGGCAAATTTTTGGAAAATCCATCATTCCCACTCAATGGCTGGACAACTATAGGCCAGATTTCCCCATGCTAATTTTAGTAGGAAGCTCTATGGTGCGGCATAGTTTCTTAATCCACCCACCATGGCACTGAGTGGCTCTGGCTAACACTCCTAGGGCTAGACATAGCAAACATAAACACCCAAGTTAGTGTATAGATTGATAGCCATCACTGTAGCACAATTGGTAGTGCAATGCACAGGTTATGCAGACGTTGTGGGTTTCAGCTCCCACTGGCGACAAGTTATCGTTTCGTCCATTTTAATTTCGCTTTTCTTCGTTATTTTCAACATTTAAACTACAGCTAATGTCCCCAATGCTTTCCTTGGCTTCATTGTCTGTTAGCTTTATGCGGTCATAATTAACAAAGTAGAGCCCCTCTGTTTCCCTTCTTCTCTTGTTTCTTAACGTAATTTAGTGCTGTAAATTTAAAGTATAATCTAGTGCTGTAAAAAAATTAAACCCATTGTAGCGGCTTCTTTCTCTCCCTCGGTGGCAGACCCGGTTGGCCGAAGGTGTTGCATGTTTGGATGACGTCTGGGTCACCACGCCATAGGGATCAAAACAAGGCCTACAGCCCTTGGGACGTGTTGTGGGCTAGGCCGACAGGTGGACGACCATCCAGAAAAATCATGGTTTCACCATAAGGGCCTAGCAATGAATGCAATGTAGCAGCATGTTATAATATCGCACAAAGTGTAAAACTCGTAGCTGTAGTGGGGGCATGAATTGAAGTAAATGTAAGCTAAGTAAAATTGAGTTGTTGGGCTAGGAGTCCTCTGCTTGAATCCTGCCATCAGACAATTTCATTTATGTTTATTAATTAAAGCAAGCATCTTCCTTAACGACATTACGACCACTTTTCCGAATCGGGCATGCTTCAAATCTCTCTCCTGTGCCAATCCCAGAGGTAGTGCACAGCTGCGCACTATAATTACATCATTTTCGGATTTGAGCTCTGTTATTGTTTTGCACTTTTAATATTTAAGTCTGAGAAGATTTAAGATGAAAGGCATGTGCTGTTGGTGTTTTGTTTCATGACATTTGTTTGTGGGCTGCCATTCTTAAAATTCTGAGGAACAACCTTGTCAAAAATGTGAGATCTGGTATGAGCAACTTTAGTGATAGAATGGTGTGGCAATATAACCCGCATATATCGCATGTCATATAGCATACATATATGTAAATATATATGGAACCTCACAGCGATGGCAAAAATTTCCTTGAAGTGTCCATAATTTGTTCTAGTGGTAATGGAAAGCAAGACACAACTGATTTGTTATTCTTCTGACTACATGCCTTGAGGAGGCTGAGCAACGGCATGTTTGCCGTGCCACTATCTTCGTCATTGTCACATTATCATAAGTGTTGTCACCATGAGGTGGTGACCATGCTGTTAAACTCCTTTTCTCGGTGAACGACTTCAGGCTGTCGCGGGTACCATATATCCGAGTCTCTGTCTGCTTGTTGTCATCCTCCAAACGCAGGTGGTGGCCATCTGTGCCATGATCCACAATCTGTGCGTCGATGAAGGCGACGTCTGGTACGACCTGCAGGACGAGCCGCCACTGGCCATGGAGCCGGCAGGCGACTTCTCCTGGTGCGTGCCGGGAGACGAGGAACTGGACGACGAGGGTGGCCTCTTCGCACGCACAAACTTGGCACAGGTGGGCCTGCCCTGCTCACTCGCGTGCCTTTCTCATGGTTCTTCTTTTTTTTCTTTAATTGTAGAGGGGGTTCTCAAACTACCTAGCATTGGGTTCAGGAAACCCCTCCAGCCTTTGCACATTGCCAGGCAATTCTGTGTCCGTGTGATGTATTGGGATGCTGTCGATGTGTTGTTCGCTTAGTTTCTGGCTGTGATTTTGTGTTTTACGTAGAAAAGAAAGACGTAGTGCCGGCCGTTGGGCGCCATTTTACTCACCAACAGCAGTGAAGGGCAGCAACGGCATATGCAGCATCCCAACTCCTTGCTCATGGGCATATCATTTGAATAGCGCTTGAGGCACGCAGAACCTTCAGACCGATCTGCAATCAAACTGCCGTAAAATTCTGAGCAAGCACCCTTGCCCGTGCAAGAGCACCCCCTCCCCCTTCAGCTTTACTGCTGATGTCAAATTTCCGTGCCATTCTGGAAAAGTGCTCCACCCCCCAACCACCCTCCTCCACTTTGCACCGCACCCAGGCAACACTGGCCTACCACATCCAGGTCACGAAAAAAGTTTCCATGGCCTCTTCTCCTTTTGTAAAAAAAGGCACATCCTTGTTAGCAACATGGCAACTTGCCACACGCCGTTTGCAATTCGCGAACCACCAGCTGACAGCGGTCTTGCTGGCAACCGGCAAGGTCTGCCTGTCACACAGTACAGAGCATCTCCCTGCGGCTCAGCAACAAGGCCACTCAGTGACAGAGGAGTAGTGACGGCTGCACGCTGGCGTCCCCGTAGCCTTACGCTGATCACTCACCAGGCTTTTTCCGGTTCCTTTTGAATCTGTAGCAGATGGCGCTTCAGAACAAACCACCGACACTCCCAAGCAGCAATGTTTCGTTACCAATATTGCTGCTTTACCCTCTCCCACGTGCCCTCTCCCCACAATAATTTCACACGAAGAAGAAAACTTGCTGATATTTGCGGCGCTGTCAGCTGCGATGTGAGCATGGCCAAGCTGTGGTTCGATGTCCGCCGCCGGTAGCCATGCACTGCAACTCAGCTTGACTTGTATTGGAACTCTCGTTAGTGCTAAACATTTGACCGTGGGTTTCAAGCAGAATGCTGCCAACTTTTTTTGAGACCGACTTGGAGGAATCTTTTAATTGTTTTGAGAGTGATGAACAGCTCTAACAAATCTTTGGCTTATTAAAATTTTCAGTCTATGCCTACTGCGACTTTTCTTTAATTTTTTCCAGAGAAAATTTTTTTGTCACCATCTTAGCGCCCCATTCACCCCCCTGCCCACTTTGCCAGTAATTTCGACTTGCTTGAGAGGGGCTGCTTGCTCAGAATTTTACAATAAGTGTTTTCTTGGCATGAACCATGCACTGCGTGGTTTCTGGAATGGCATTTTGATAGTCCACATCGACGTAATATTTGCCTTCAGTGTCCCTTTAAGGTGTGTACCAGGGAATGATTTACACAGTTGAAATCCACATTTGAACTTGGATGTAGCAATACATATTAGCCAAACATGTTTTTTACTCCCTCTTTTCCACAGGCTCTACTGGCTGAAAATGCTTCGTGCCAGGTGCAGTTGGAGCACGACTACTGCGGGCCGGAAGACGAGTCCTTGCCTGAAAACGCTGATGAGGCAATGATGGTGCGAAACTGTTTGCCTTGCTGGAAACGTTCTTGCATGATGCATGCTCTTGTACGAGTCTTGGAAACTGTTTTCAAGGGCCTCTCAGCTGTTATTCTTGCGATGCTCTGTAGCACAACCAAGTCATTCTTTGATGTGTAAAGAATGTGGAAGATCAGTTCTGCGAAGTACTGGAAGTATTGCTTCTTGTCATTCATCCAACTGTATCACGAAAATACAAGGAAAACCCATATTGTGTTTCACAGAAAGAAAGCCCTCAAGCCCTACATTGTACAGTCGGGTGGATGACAATCTGCCCTTTTGTAAGCTTCCTTCCACCTTGCTGGCAAGACTTCCACGTAACTTATTTGCCACATTCTGTGTCCCCTTGCTCTGGCCTGTCGATTGATTTGCTTTTCAATCTGCCCAGCCTCCTGGCTAGCTCAGATGGTAGAGCAACCATTTGGAAAAAGCATATTTTCTGGGTACGATCCAAACAGGACAAATTTTCTTTTTCTTAATGTGTGTAGCTTACCTTCTGAGAAACCCATATGGGTTTCCTTTGTAGTTTCGTGCTACACTTGGTTGGATGAGTTTTACTGTATTGCAACAGCAATTATATGGACACTCCAGGCAAATTTCTGCTGTCGTCTTCACCGTGAGGTTCCATATAAAGTGCAAGTGCGACAAGATTGCAGCCGCACCCCGTATGCTGTAAGTGCAAGCGAAAGCGCAGGAGGGTGAGTCGAGGAGGATGGTGGCTTGACAAGGCAGCGTTCTCTCGCGTACAAAGGCTCTGTTCTTACTACAAATGATAAACTTGCTATAATAGAAGCCTTTTCCTGCACTCTAACTCGGCTTAATATTTTCATTTGTGTTGAATAAAACAACCATAAGTAAAGCACAAAAACTCTAGATACGAGGGGATGTAAAACATCTAACGTGCAAGCTAATCTTTGTATGCGATTCGTTCGTGGTAAAATTCACAATGCTTCTTTACCCCATATTTGCTTTTCATGCCGTGTGTCTGTTGTGCTCGACACCTGTACCAAGCAAAGCCTCGGTCCACTTGAATGCAGGAGGTGAGCATGGAAGAGGGCAGCATGGGGGTGCAACAACCTGCCGAGGTGGAGGGCGCCGAGGAGCCACAAGAGGAAGAAGGGGAGACGGAAGAAGGCGTCATGAATCAGGATTACCTAGTCGCCGCTGAATTCACCGTGTGACGCATTAAAGGATCACAATTTGTACAGAGCCAGTGTGCTGGTCACTCTTTTTCACCTGCTGCCTTTTGCAGCTCCTGCGAGGAACATAAGAATCGAAAGACACGCACGAGAAGCTGTGCAATGCGCACGAGCTGACGCAGTGAAAGCCGAGCTCATGCTTCTCATTTGTATTGTTGCTATTTTTCATGCTTGTTGGTGGTTCACAGGAGCAGTAAACGTAGTGCCTATTGGACGTAGATAAATGAAGCAGAAACTGGACACATCCGGCACCGTACATGTTCAGTTCCTTCTTTCAATAACAGTGATGGCACAAGGAATGTCGCTGAAGCCATCATTTTGTCAAGGGGCTTTGTCTTTGTAAAGGCAGCAACTGTTTTCCTTGGCAGCGTTTTTATGTACGCCCTGCTGACCCTTCCTTATTGGGAGAGGAGGCAAGCAAGCTGGTGTGGAGAGTAGGATAAAAGAAGTTAAAGCTTCAGAAAAGAAATAGTTCTGTGGCACAGCCATCCTTTACAGATGATTGGCAACATTAATGCGATTAGCAATCTATCTTGTGATGGGTGCAATGATACGTTCTATATGTTACGATGATTATTACTAAAAAGGACACATACCCAAGTTGGGATCAAAGAGGTTCATCAAGGAGCAGTACTGTTGTTCATTGTTCCAGAAAGTGAGGACGACAAAAATTTGACACGCTCAACTGTATTTGACGTCTAGTAATGCAAGGCATTCATGATTGACACAGAACATATGTAGTATGAATGATGTAACTGTTGTGTAGTGAACAGTTATGTAGAGGTTGTAGTGTAGGCTATAGTGTTTAAATTTTTTAATAACGAAGACAGAATATTTGCACTAATGGAACATATGCGATGGCCCCAGTGCACACGCATAGTCGCCCCTGCAGCATGTAACTTTAGACTGCACCATCGCCAAGATCGGCCCACAAGAACGGCAAGACAGGTGTGTCCACCAGAAGGTGACTGGACTCGGAAAAGAGTGCTTCATATTAAAAACAGAAATTCCTGCTTAAATGTGCAGCTCAAAATGTGTTTCTGTCACTCTTACTCATTCCAACTCTGGCTTCCCCATTCAGTTACATGTGAAATGCAAAAATGCTCACATGGGACAACCTATGACAAGGAAATGTGTTGCACTGGAGAGAAACGAATTCCACCAACTGCAGGAGGCATAATCTTGGTTGTGGGCTTCAATCACTTGGTAATTGCCGAAACTTGCATTTTAAAAAGAAAAGAAGCGTGAAGTTTAGAAGTTCATTACTCTGCACCACAGCAGATATCACAGTTCTGTTAACTGCGACTGTTTAAGCATCTAAAGCAGACCAATGTGATATGCAAGGTTACAACTTACAATGTTTTATGGGGTTTTGTAAAAGTCCCAACTTACAAATTAGTGACACATTCCGGAGTGGCACGCAATATACATCAATAACATTGTTTCAATAGGTACAGTTTGCAGAATCGCAATATTGTATCTATTGCTAAATTATAGGTCTGTAAACTTCATGTACTTCCAAGTTCGTTTGTTTTTTTAATCTTGCACTGCTGAGAACTTGTCCACAAAAAACTTATGGACTTAACAAAAGATCTTCCTACAGTTGGTGGACTTCAGCCTTCTTTTTTAAATGCAACAAACCTCATCAAGTTCTTATCAAGATCACTGACATGCGAGCCTGAAAGTTCCCGATATTGTAACAAAGAGGTTAATAAATGATCCGCATTCCATTCCAAAATTCTGCCGGCACCTCCTCTATTTCTTTCAATGCCAGCCAGATGCGGTCAATCCGACCGTTCACCACTCTCACCTGTCATCCTTTCCATCCTTTCATGGGGGCGAGTACCGTCTGGGTGGTGCCTCACGATGGAAGTTGGAGGAAGGCAGATATGTGATAACCTGACAGACACAGGGTCAGAGCATCTACCGCTTCTCTAGCGGAACGGCAGCGACGAAACCGTGACGCAAGCAGTCATACGAGTGGTACCATCTGGGTAGCGCCACATCGCGAAAACTCTCTGAACTAAGGTGCACCAAAGGCACGCTTTGGGGAGCGAGTGATTAAACTGGCATTGGAAAAAAAATTGAGGCGGCGATGGTTCTGCACATGCCCAATCACAATGAGTTTGTTAAACTTTTTCGTCTTCATGCAATTGGTTAAATTAATTTGAACTAGTACTATCAGTGCAAGTCCAAACGCAAATAAATTGAAAATGATGAAGGCACCTTTACACTTGCAAGTTTATCCGCATTCATAACAGTTGATTCATGCCTCAGAACGTCCCGTATTTACCTATTCTAACATGCCCTCTATTGTAAAGCTCATCTGCATTTTCTGTTTCTGGCCGTGAAAGTCGATGTCCTAAATTGTAGCACGCACTTAGATTTTCATACTTTACCTGCTGTGGTAGTGTAGTCGCTCTGGCATTGCACTGCTAAGCCCAAGGGAGGGGAATCGAATCCCGGCCGCATTTCAATGGGGGTGAAATGCTAGAACTCCAGTGTACAGTGCATTGGCTGTGTGTAAAGAACCCCAGGTGGTCAAAATTCATCTGGAATCCCCCACTACAGTGTGCCTCAAATCATATGGTGGTTTTTTTGTCCCGTAAAGGCAAAAAATTCATCAAATTTTGATACTTTCTCTTTTGCACCATCCTAGTATCCTGAATCCTAACCGGAAATGGCCAAACTATATTTAAAGGCCCCAGCTGCCAACATGCTTTACTTCCTTCTCCAGAATAAACTTGTTCCTGCTTGCACTGCACAAAGAATTGTGTGCTGCCATTCGCTAGAAGCACGACAAGACACGGGGACAAAGCCAGCTTGTCCTCGCCGTCTTTTTATACCAGAAACACGCACACGAATGGAGCTACTATAGGTAGCTATGCGAAACCAACTCTCCCAAATTCTGCGCTTGTGTACTATACCCCACAGCAGCATGTGGACTGGATTGTATTACAGAAATATTTAATGCCAACAATAGCTTGTTACTGCAGTTCTGACTTCATAAATCCAATACACGTCATTACAGAAAAAAAAAGTGCTACATTAGAATTGAGTACAGCACTTTTGCAACACCATGCAGGCGTCGACACGGCACATGCGTCCGTGCCTGCACACCTCATTTGTTTACAACAGAAGGCAAGCCAACATGTTTCCTCTTGCAGCCTCCGTTGCTCTGGCAAGCGTTCGCACTTTCGTCTAGTTCATGAGTCTTCTAGCTGTGATCAAGAATGCGCTCAGCATTGTTACAAATTGAATCGAAGCACGATAGGAACCAGCCGAACGTTACATTAGAAATCTGCTACAAGTGCTTGCACATCGCATTCTCATGTACACTTAACCCATGTTCAGGTCAGTTCTTTTTCTATTCGCGTTTCTGCTTAAGATGACACTACAAGCGCTCACAATGTAAGTGACCACAACGGCCATCTGCATTCACACCCACAGGACAGAGGTCCAGCAGCATCCAAAGCATGCAAATGCAGCCACAAGGCTAAGAAGCGAGAACCCCAAATTCAAGCAAACGCCAACCAAATACTTCACTTTTAATGCTCAAACGAGTCAAAAAACTTTCTCAAATGTGTACATAGAAAAGAAGTGGAATGACTGGTGCATTTCTCTAAACAACAAACACAGTTTAATGCCCCTTGAAGAAAATGAAAAGACCAGCTGTCCTGCACAGCTGGCCGGTGGCACAGGGTGGTGATCGCAAAAGCAGGCCAAGCGGGCACTACGTCGTCTTGCAAATTTCGTCTGCCAGCCGCTGCAGAACAGACAGGAGGGCATTCCCCTGGGCAAAAGAAAAGGTTGCAAAACTCGACTAAGCCAACAAGCAGATTGACTAATGTGTACTGAAACCTGAGCCAACACTCACACCAATATTAGTGCAGGATGTGTGCCTACTCACATTCCTACTTGCACAAACTCGCATTAATCACTTCTACTCACACTTAGTGGCGCCCACTTGCGCTCATACTCGCAGCCACTTGTTCACATACATACTCTTGTGCAGGCGTGGACAAAAGTAATCAGAACATGGGAGCTATGACCAAACTGCATCACAGCGCCCTCAGGAGCCGCAAATCTGCCAGAAGGCAAGAAAGGTTGGAGACCAGGCTGGTTGGTGCTCCATGATACTATGAATTTCAGCACTTGTTTTCGTCCTTTCTTGCCCTTGTCCCAGTGTACATTGTAATTCAGTGCTAGAAGGGATTGATTTGTGATCGGTGGTTTGCACACATACATAATGCATTTTCTTGCTTCCCCCTGAGGCTGCTAGAAGGACCACTGCTCCTATGTCCCAGTTACTTTTGTCCATAGCTGTGCATTCACACTCGCCGAAAGTTACTCACTTTCATACACAAACTCACCATCACTGATCACCATCTCATCCACTCATCTTGACTGGCCTCACCTCATCTCACCTTGACTGGCCACTCATTCCCGTTCACACTCGCGTACACTCAATCTCATTGGCACTCACTCCCCTCCATACTTGTGCAAGATACTTTGTTACTTACTACACGCTTTATATCACATCTGTGAAATCAGTGAGGAGCAAATACTATCATTGTGCTTGTGAGTACGTCAGCATATGCAAGTTTCCCAACATTTCCAGGTTTTTTGGTAGATTTGGGTGCCACCTTCCTCTGCCTTAGTCCAAAAATCCTGGACAGTGTCTGACACAAGGTAGGCATTTCCTCACCTGAGTCTCAACTGTGCGGCTCACTTTCTCCAGTGTATCGTTGCCCGCCTCGACTGCCTTGAGGAGGCGCTCTTCAAAGGTCAGCTCTCGGCGGATGCGCCTCCGCGCAGCCGAATTGAGGTGCGAGGCAAGTGGGGTGGGCATCGACTGCAACGCTCGGGCCACGCCACCTTCCACGGGTTCGTAGACCTCTGTAGAAGCAAAATGACAGCTGCGCTGAAGAAGCCTCCTACAAGCCAATAACATATCTCAACAACAGCAGTAATATTAACAGCCCTGCCAACCTTAAAATGCAAGAAATACTAACGTTTAAGCCAATGAAACACAATGGACCATTTTAAATGGAACCTTAAGGGACCAGAGAAATAAGTTGTTTATCAGGAGTTCCATTTGCTTAGACTGAGCTCAAGGATACACAAGACGCTCTTTTGAGAATGACAGATGCATTATTGCCAACAGCAGATAACAAGTGTAGCAGATTTGATTGCAATACTGCTCGCAAAGCTTTAACTTGCATGTAGCTGCTGACTACAGCTAAGAGCACAAAGTGTACCACATATGCACGATTCTACCGTGTCACCGACTGTAACTGGCAGCGAGTCCTACACAGTGGAGTTCTTTCCGATCAAGTACAGGCCGTCCAGAAGGCCCATGATACGGCGGTAAGGTTAAACCTTACTGTCCCGACGTGGGAGCCGCCTGCGTCAACCTAAGGGTTGATCTTCAGGACATTAATAAAGTTCATCATACCATACCATATACCGACTGTAACGCACAGTTATGTTACCAGCCAAATATACAAGAAAATAACTTCGTGCCGATTCTACCGCGCACATAAAATAACGAAAACTTAGTTGATACGTACCGTACTGAAACAATACGCACACACTGCTCAATCTTGGCAGCTAGTGGCCATCGGAGTCCGACGGCATCTCCTTTTCGCTTACCACACAAAGCAGCCTTCAGTTCCATTTACTGCACTAGAAATGCTACACTTCCAGAGGCTCGTGCAACCATCGTCTGTGGGAGGGCATTCCACACACCACTGACCAAATTGCAACGTGTCCGAATGTCACTTTCTTCGGATGACCCATTCCTCGCAGTGTGGCTAGCTACTACCTTGCATTAACCTTAAGTAAGAATCGGCTTCGTTTTTTATTTTGAGTAGAATTAGTTACGATAGTAACATACATGCAAATTTGAACACACCTTTTAATCAAAAAAAGGTGCGCGTTAGAATGGCGCAAATACGACAACTGCCATAAAAATTTTTAAAAAAAGCTGCCTTAGTGAAGCAACCTCTCCCGAAGTCAATAACTTTAATCTTTGCCTCCAGTGTGAGTGCATTGCAAGTGCCGTCATCGGTTACAGTAAGCGAAATCGAAGCACACGGACGTTGGTACCACAACCACGGTGAATCGACCCTATAGTGTCGGGAAAGGCATTATAGAGAGGCGTATTTGCAATGCTGTTAATATTCAGTAATATTCTTAGTTCCATTTACCCAGAATTGGAAAGAACACTGCTCCATTTAATTAGTTTTTTTTATTGCATTGCCTCAATGCAAAACCAACCAAATTTAATTCCACTTTAGCGATATACATTTACAAAGATTCTGCTGTATTTTAGGTTTGGCAACAGCTACCAAAAGTTGATTTATATCAGATGCACAGTGCTTACTGAATAACAAAATTTGCTAACTTAGTTCGGTAGGGGCACTGTGAAAGGCAAGGCTGCTTTTAATTGCATCAAAAATAATATGCATCACAGAAAAATGGACATGCTCAAGAGTACAAAAGCTTGCAAGCAGGGTATGGCACATAGGGTGCACTATTCCTAAAGCTTTCTATGGGCATTTACATTTGTTCTTCCTTTGCTCCCAGCACCCTAACTGTGAGACGCAGCAGTTGTGGAGTTGCAGATAAACTTCAGCAACCTGAGGTCTTTTCCAGTGCGCCTAACCCTAACTACAGGGGCATTCTTGTGTGCCAAGTAGCCCACAACAGCAAAACCTCTTCAAGACCACCTCGGCAAGGTTTGCCGCGTGACTGAAGCGCACCTGTCTCGACGAGGGTCTCGCCATCTGCCGTGCTCTGGATGCTGGGGATGGAGTATCGCTGCTGGAGGAACTGGACGCGTGGCTGTGGCGAGGGCATCAGCACAGACAGCGTGCCGTCAATGTCCTTCATGACCGTGTCCATGAGCTTGTAGTATGGCCAGATGAGGCCCTCAGGCACGGGGTCTCCCTCGCGCTCTTTTTTTTCCTGCAAGACATGGTTTCATACAAGTTGCTAGACTCGAGCTTTACCACGACTATAAGAGCATGGCTACAGAACCACTATGCGACAACAGATAAGGCAGCACCTTTCTCTTTGACACAATGCAGACGTGCTCCACATGCTGAAATGAAACATGCCAGAGACTGCAGACCACCTAGTTGTGCACCGCAGTTATCTCACCCCCAAAAAAAGGCACAGCAACATTGCACACATGTACTCATCTGCACTACCACTACAGATGTGTGGGTCACAGACTCTATTCGCTACAAAATTACGCAACAAATTTACACAGCCGAATCATCGACACTTGCTGAACCGCTCCCCTTGCCATCTGCAAGCAATCCTGCCATGGTATCGTCGGCAAGCTGCATATGATATGGCAAGTGAATACACCAGTGATTGGACCATAGATCCCCTGGCGGCACCAAGTCATGCGTATAAACAACTGGCAGCGAGCACGAATACTACAGAGCGATCCAGGCAGCCAAATCATTGACACTTGCTGAACCGTTCCCCTTGCTATCTACAGGTGGGCTGGAGACCACTTTCATTTTTCTGTTTCCCATATAGCAGCTTCTAGACTGCTCTCATTTTGTGGGGTTATTACTTGATGCTTTGACAAGCTTTGGCCACGCACAATGAAAACCGGCAAGATTGATGTTCTCTGAGATTTCACCATGTCTATCAGTGAAAAAGCGCCAGGATCCATAAAGGAAATGGTCAAAACTCTGGTTGAAATGACCATGAAATTTGCCGATGCTTTGTCCAACTTGAAAACTGAAATTAGAAATATTGACCGATCCAATAACAGCATAAAAGCTGAGGTTAAGTCAGCAGTAGCCTCCAATGGGCTTTCTTAATAACAACTTTAAAGAGTTCCAAGCTTGAAACTGTAATCCTTCACCAAGAACTTGCAGACATGCAGAAACAAAGCCTCGTCCGTCAAACGCAAACACAAGAAGCTAGGCAATGAACTTGAAGAAATTCAGAAACAACTGATTTAATTGGAACAACATAGTCGAAGAAACAATTTGGAGATGAAAGGCATCCCTGCACTGAAAATGAAGCCCTCAGCAAGGCAATGCTAAATATTGCAACATTCCTGAATGTAGAACTCATTGATAGTAGCATTGAAGCCATTCATTGTGTGCAAACAAAGGTTGGTGGACCAGCTGATGTTATAGTAGTCAGGTTTAATCCTCACCAGTGGGCTCGGAGAGTGTTGAGGTATCTGTACAGGAAAAACATTGATTCACAATGGAGGAAAAGAACTAGGAAGTTTATCAGCAAGTGTGCGGCCTGTAGGTTGAGCAACAGAGCAACAAAGAAGGTCAAGCAGAAAGTCAGAGAGGCTGAAATAATCTCATGGGTGGCGGCAATGGAAAAGAAACCTGCCATGAGTAACTACTTAAGAGGAAAAACGAAATGATAATGATACGATAACTCACAGGGAAGCTCATTACTTTTCGAAGCGAGATCAGGATGCCGTAGAATATGCACCTATAAAGCGAGATATAAGGAAGAAGACGCATGTACTTGCTGCAGTAAAGCTAGGGAATGATGGAGCATGTTTTATTGGAATGTGAAGATATCTGCCCAGCAGTCGATTTAGGCACCACTGGCCTCCTTGAAGCCCTTGGGTTCAGCGAGAGCAGGGGGAAAGTAAACATGTCTGTAATAGAGACTAGTAAGAGGTGATGGGAAGATTGGTGGAAGAAGAGTATGGAAGCGACAAAAAAAGGAGACTTACAGAAACAAAGTTCGCAACAGGGAGTCAGAAAATTTGCTTATGGGAACACATTGTGGGGGGAGGGTCTTCTTTAACCCATGTAGGACATTAGGCAGTATAATAGCAAGAGCTTGGTTGCACAACTCACCACCCCGTTCCAAAGGGGACGCTCATAACATCCATCCATCCACACAAGGTCAACTATTGTTTCAGTCATACCAATTCCAGCAAAACTGCGGACTCGCGAGGAGTTGGGGTGAGTATTCGCTTATTTATTTCTGCTCACCTGCTTTACATATTTGCTTTGTGCTCTTTACTGTGTTTAGTACACATGTTCAGCATGTTGGAAACAAACTGTTGAATTTGCAGCTTTACTTCAAAGAGCAAATCATGGATCGAAAGTTTGGTGCACTTGATGTAGTACACTGGGCATTAGCACTTACAAATTGACACTCTTTTTTGGTAATATATTTAGCACAGCAGTGTAACTTGGGGACCAATAAATATTTCTCAATCATTTCTTCAAGACATGATATTATTTCATTATTCAGACACTTTGATGAAAATAGCCCTGGCAGATTAATTATGGGTCATAATATGTTAGTGCTGCACGCCCTGCACTTCCAGGTCACAAACAGCATGTGCATTACCAGCATGACGGCATTCTTGACAGGAAAGTAGCAAGCACCAGAGTTTTCAAGGAAGGAAACACAAGCAAACAAATCAGATGATGATTATTGTTGTGGGACAATTTTAAGCCCTAAAGGGTGTAATACTTTTCAAGGGTGCAAGAAAAGTGCACCCTTGAAGCATCTTTTGCTTTTAAAAAATGAATCGTTATTAATCTTCAGAGACTTTCCCTTGACACTGTGCACCTGGTACTTTCAGGGTCACAAACAGCATATGCTTATCACCATGAGACAGCATTCTTGACAGGAAAGCAGTGAGCACAGTCTTAAAAAAATGCAAACAAGACAGGTGACAATTATCATTGTGGGACAGAGGTACACTCCAAAGGGTGTAGACTATTTTTATAGTGTGACCCCAGGAAGATCAGACAGACATGCAGATGCATTAAGTTCCTTAGACAGTTTGGGAGGTTCTAAAGAAATACTCAAAGCGTATACCTGAATTTAGAAGAATTCTGGCTGCATGAGCAAGGAGGGCATATCTTTTTTATAAACTGCACATAAATTCAGAATAGTCTAAACGCGACTACAGGGCCCACATATTCATATTTATCCACCTTCAGCCCCTGCAAGGTAGCCAACTGGAACTACCTCTTGTAAACCTCCTTGCCTTTCTGTGCATACTTTCTCCCTCTGACATACAATGAGAGTACAATACAAATGAATGAAAAGATTTCATTTTTTTTTTTACTCAGGGCCATAAATAATATTTTTTCAAATGTTTACCTGAATTATGTACTTTTATTCTGCAAAGACAATTGCTATCTGGCTAGCAAGCCAGTCTAGGTGGCCACAACAGCTATTCTTGACTCCATCCGCTTCATTTACGAACAATCTAAGGAAAATCGTGTTATGGGTGGTTCACTTTGGAGAACGTCACTTTGTAAAGTGCCGATTGGCTGGTCAGCGGGCAAGAACGCCAGACGCTCCGTCACCCAAAAGTGAAAGCATCCTCAAATGCGGCGATGAATCGAGAACCGACGCTAATTCACACGCAAGTTTCAGCGTCTGTACGCGGAATCGACGAAAGACGCTACTTACAATCTCAGCCTTTTCAACCCGGTACTTGGCCATGAGGTTGTTCCACTTCTTGCGCGCCTGGTCGGCCGACACGACGCCCCCGAGGCCGATTTCATCCAGGATTTGCCTGCGGAACACGTACTAAGATTCATCGAAACGCACACACAGGCCAGCGAACCAATGTCACGCGCTAGGAAAAGTGCAAACGAACAGGAAAAAAAAGAAATCGCAACAGCGACGTACTGGTACAACGCCTTGGTGGTGTTTCGTTTGCCATTGAAGAAGCGTCGCTTCTCGTGCCGAAGTAAGATGAACTGCTCGGTGACCGCGGGCGACCCTGAAGAGAAACACACACACACATAACGACGTCACGAGTTGTCGAGCGCGTTCGCTTTCAAACGCAAGAATCAAATTTCGTGCGCTCGGACCCGCTGCCGTCTAAGCCGCTACCTAAGCAAGGCGAGACGCTCGAAGAGCTCGCAAGCCACATGCAAAGCGCCTTTCTTTTTTTTCGAAAGCTGCCGCGACGGTTGCACGTAGCTGAAAAGGGGGGGAACGCGAACCCTTGCAAATGGCGCCAAACGGTCGTGGACGGGCTCGGACCGTGGGGCTCGCTACTTACATTTCCTCTGTAGTGTGCTTTCGGTCGGGTCGTCGGCGAAACGTATCTCGTACACTGTCGGCACCTCGACTTCGCCGTCGTGCGCGACCAGTGCCTGGTGGCTTGAGTAGTCTTCAGATACGGATTGGGCTATGATTTCCGCCATGATGGCCAACTTTCGTTCGGATTGCGCTCTTTGGCTCGGATCAGATTGGATAGGCTTAGGCTGTGGACGACGCGAGCGTGTGTGCGCGCAGAGCCTTCTGGGAAGCGTGACGTCACTCAAAGGACGATCTTACCAATGGGTGTACCATGTCTTCCACTACGTAATTGGCATCTACTGTGACCACGTTGGCCGCGGCTGAATCCATGCACGAAAAGTAGAATCGCTACTCATACGTACACGCATTTGTGCTATCATAATGGTTACATTCGCGATAGTCATAATAAAGCAAGTCATGCGTAAATATTTCGGAGTGCGCACATTTTTCACGGCCAGAGCTTCTAAATTTTCGCTTTAGTTAATCGGTTGCCAGCATTTTTTTTCTTTCTGAAAATGAACCTAGACTGCGCGCACAGTGGAAGTGAGAACGACTGTTATTCGTGGAAATAAAATAACAAAAGACCCTTTCCGCGCGGCTTTACCAATGGAAAAGATGATGATGAAATGCGTGAATTGTGTTGCATTGAGATCATTTGAATTTTCTTAGAAAAAATCAGACGCAGTCCGGTCATATGTAAGGTCGAAGGTGCTGTTTTCGCAATTAGAAAATAAAAGTAATGTTTTTGGAGGAAAAAAAAAAAACATTCCCCAGGTGAGGCTCGAACTCACAACCCCGGCATAACTCACAAGTACTGTCTTATAAGTACCGTGCGCTAACCAATTGCGCCACTGGGGAGATGCTGACCGGCTTTCTAAAAGCCATTATAAACTTAAATCCACCATTCTTCCAAAGATTGTGCGTTTGTTAAATTATCTTACAGCTTGCTCTTGCACCAAATGCTGGCAGGTTTCTGCGTCCTTTCAGCTTCGATATTTCTGAGAGCGGAGTATCACTCTCATTACGTTCGACACACCTCGTCTAACGGTCCTTGCACCATTCTCACGCATCGTTTCCAAAGAAAGCATTTTTTGAAAGCGCAACCTTTGTCAAAAAAATGCGCTGCTGGCTCTGCGCGCGGCAAAACTAGCGAAACGATTTTTTTTTTATGCAAGCTGCCTTCTTATTGCTTCGCTCTCCCATAAAATTTTGGCACCCTCATTCGAGCTTGTTCAATACACGCAAACGAATGTGTCGTGGATCGGTACCCTCGATACGTCAAGTTTCGCAGAACCCATGCGACACCGATGACGGTCGGCAAAGATCGCCTGCTCACGACAGCAATGTTCGGTTTGATGCTTCTGTTACCATGATTATTACTTGTGCAAATTCGCTGTAGGCGGACTTCGATAAATGTACTTTCAGTGCAGTGAAGTTGGCGCGAGAAAGTTTGTCCGACGTACACCCAGCAACGAAAAAAGCCCCCCGCAACTTTTGCAACACTAGTCTCAACCTTGCCGTGAAGCTAGCCTTCGCGCTTCTGGAGGCGTTTCTCGCCGTAAGGAAGACGCTCGCAATACTTAACCGCCGTGAGTGCCATGCTTGCGAATGTTGTGCGAAGACAAAGCGTGTCAGACATCTATATCAAAGTGTACAAGCACAGACTGCATTGAAGAAAAAAAAAATGGTTCAGATCGAGTTTTATTGCGCGATTAAATTATGTGCTTACGATAAGGTGCGTGGGCTCGAACTCGCAGCATTTGTGGCCCGTTGGGCTGTACTCATTCCAACAAGCCAATGCTTCAACCATTTCACATAATATGTAGCACTTCACGTTTCTGACTCGTAAATACACATGGCAGTGTGTAGCACAGGCAATCTACAGACCCTTGCACTGTTAACTCATTTATGACATATTGTGCAAATAGCACTGTTGTTGGCATAGTGTAAGTTACAAGTTAACCAAGATCACAAGTGTATATAGTCACCGGCACACACACACATAATTACTCAAGAACATACTAGCACTGCAAACACTTCAGCCAGGAAATCGGTGCGCTATTGGCAAAATGCGATATGACTAACTGCAGTGCAAAATTAATGTTAGGCCATTGTCTGAACAGTGTAGATGCACACAATTCTTCAGCACTCTTGCCAACTCTTGCCCTAAACTACAATGTCAACACTGCTATAGAACCTTAACGATACCAGCTACCATTTCAGGCTACCATTTCACCATTTCATAATTCCAGTTTCACAAGGTATGGTCATTGTTTTTGTAACAGCAAGAACAGGCCTTCCAGTTAGGTTATAAAGTACAAAGGTAAAAAATTATGAGTGCATTCTGCAGTAAAAGCAGAGTTGAAATGATGACAGTTTTAGAAAGCTTCAGGACACCATCATGTCTGAGAGATTGGCTAGTTATATGGAATTACATAATGTAAAAAAAAAAACATGGACAAGAATTGGAAGACAGCAAGTACTGCTCCTGTGTCCATCGTATTCTATTCTTGTCTGCATTTTTTTCACATTATAAATTCAGGACTCCAAAATGGCATTATTCCTCATGCCGTCTACTGCTTTGCAATTTACAAGCATACACTTCCACAGCTGGAATAACTGATACTGCTGCATAGCACACACATGATGCTATCAAAAATTCAAAACTTCAAAAAATTCGAAATGGTGTAAGCAACCCAAACCTTGATATAAAGCAGCAAGTTTTTTTAAATTCTTGACAGTATCAGCATATAACAAATATATACTTGGAACGAAGATATGTTCGTGGTAGATGCAAATTTGTTATAAAGAGGTTCGACTGTATACTTTTCGTATAAGAACACTAGAAGTCATTGAAGCAGTGAGCAACACTGAATAAGAGAAGTGGGAAAAAAATTGAATCTTTATTCTTCAATTCCCACTGCCAAGAACACTTCTCTATACAACAGAGCAATGAGTGCCCAAAAAAGCTGGGCCACCAAAACACGCTACAAGGGCGTAACAATCGCCTCAACAACCAACATCCTGGAACACATCAAAAACAAAAGCTCAAACAGATGAAGTAGAAAAAAACATGGAATAGACTATGCGTAAGAACTATTTCTCGACCTACTACACAAGTTTGTGCTATAGCTATGTTGTGTGCCCTATAACAGCATGCCCAAAACGCTGAAATGCTACATCCAGAGGTAGCTATGTCTCCTTAGGAGTTAAAAGTGCCTCGAGCTCGGCCACAGTCGTGACTGGCTTGGAACACTTGAAGTCCTGGCAGACGTATGCAGCAGGCTTGCCGTCGACGCAGGTGTAGCTGTCGAAGTTCTCCAGCCGCTCACACAGCGGGTTCTTGGGATCCTGGTCAGCCATGATGACGGTGACGAAGGGCAAGAAGTGTTGCCGCAGGCAGGACAGCAGTTCCTTTGTGCCAGGGTCGTCCCGCAGTCCTGCAATCACCACCTAACAAACAAGAAGCCAGCCATCAATAAGAGCAGTACGCCATCTCAGTCAAACAGCTCAGGTACTGACTGCACATAATTGCTGAATGCATCTGATATACACATACATATAACAAGTATTTAAGTGTCCATTTCAGATTGCCAGACATTCTGCGACAACAGGTGCCCGCATTTTTCGTCTTTGTTTGCAACCTGCCTGCCTGTCGCCATACAGCCTTTGTCGTTTCCACTGACATCATTCCTTCTTCGTCACTACATCGGCATCATACAGTCATTGTTCTTCCGCCATGCTCATGAGCAACCTCTCCAAGCAAGTGCCATAGCAAAGTGGGACGATACTGAAGTATGTCGCATACAGCCGAAGCAATGGAAGTCTTAGAATGACCACCGCTGATCCACTCGAATGCTGATTGCATATGTTACCATCGACAGTCACTGTGGGATGAGTCTTGCTGTAATATTATTCTGCTGAGGTGCTTCCAGGTGCCCTAAACTTATAACCATTTGAAGGTGTCTAATGATAACACTTGCTCTAATTTTACTGCATGCATAATTTTTTTGACGACACATATTATCATTTACTAAGTTATTGTACAATGATATTCACTTTCTACTGTATACTATTTATGTTTCATTTTGCTTCTCATACCCCTAATACAATATTGTAACTTCACTTACTCAGTGCCCCATTTAGCCTCTAAGGCATGTTAAATAAATAAAATAAAAGTGTGTCTGATCATTCAAAAATGTGGGACTCAAGAAGAGATCGCAATTCTTGCTGCCAATGACAAATGGATAGTGTTTAAAACATGGCGTCCATGACGTGCTACCAGCTCCCAAATCACTTCTGGCGTGTGCAACCAGGAAAAGCATAGCCTTTGAGATCTGGTTCCGTTATCCCCAGACAGTCGTCGCTGGGGAGTGGATTTGGATACCAGCATCAAAATTTGACCAATAATTGCTGATACAATCCTTAATCAATAATGATTAGTAATGCTATCTAGTTATAATTTGAGGCAATATGATTGCAATAAGTAAATTCCAAAACGTGGCAACTATGACATGTTTGTGACACCTCCAATCACTTCCGGTGCCTGCACTCTTCAAAAGAACGGCCTTCGAGATTGGTGTCCATATCATTGAAGGAGAAGTTGTAGGATGTTGTGGTGTGGCATCACCTATTGCACAATCCAAATCAGCTGGCGAGTGAGGCACAACCACGCACAAGAAACCGTGTACCTGTTTTGAGAAATACAGACTCAAAATGCACCGTGAATCACATTGCTATTCCAGTTAAAACTCTTCCGCGCTGCATATTTCTGCTGTGAAGAAACTTGCCATGTGCAGTCACGAGCTAAAGTGTTGTGACCACGGCAACATCAAAACATTAAGGTTTCCTCTAGTACAGCTCCACCATGTGGAACTGAAAGTGTACATGCAGGTTGTACCAAGCTGCATTAAAAAATTTTGTGGCACCATTGGTTTTCAAACTTTTCCTTGCCCAGTCAAGCCTCAATTTAGCAAGCACGAATATAATAAATCACCGGACACAATGAAGTATAAAATGTTTCTCGTTGACATCAGTGCGAAATGAATATATGTTTATAAGGAATGTCAGGTATAACGGAGGTAGTTCCATGTCGGATAGGACTTTGTCACAGCAAGGTTTGACTGCAGTATATATATGTAGTGCACCTGCCACTCCCAATCTGACAACTAAACTCAGTGCAAGCTAGTCATAACTGCAAGCAACAGTGCTACAACGTTGGCCGCCACACAACTTCGGCCAAGCAGGCTCACCTCCTGAGGCCCAGCCTGCAGCCGCATGAGCCCGCACACCATCTCGGGCAGGGCGAGGGGCACCAGGATCATGCGCTGGCTGTACGCGGAGGCCAGCTTCTCGGCACGCACGCGCAGGTCGTCGCGCTGCAGCAGCACCGACAGCCGCACCAGGTTGTTCAGGGACACAGAGTTGGAGCTCGGCTCGGCCCCGTCCTGGTCTGCGGGCAGAGAAGGCACCGCCAGGTCACGCTGCCTTCGCGGAACGCACTAGCGCAACCTAACGTGTTTGCCCAAATGTGCCGGTCGGCTGGTTTATCACAAAGTCACGCACGCAGAGTGCTACATGTTGAAGCAGCACCGCCACAATCCCAAAGCACCAAGACTGATACAAGTGTGACATCGAGGCATTCTTTTTTACTGCTAAACATGCAAACACATGCATAAGCCAATTTCCAGTACGTAGCCTGAATACTTCTCGACACTGTTATCGCACTCTTGTGCTTCCCATGTTCCAAGACAACCTCATAATTTTCCTGTTTTCTTTATATCTTTCCTGCACTGTTCTCACTAAATACAGTAAGTGTTAATTTGGCTCACAATGTGCCAAGTACAACTGAAACCCATGGATGCACACACTGGACAAAGACGATGATGCACAATCCTATTTAGAGGCTGTCCTGCTTGTCAAGCTCTGTTGTCTTTGTCCGGTGTGTCCTTCCGTCGGTGTGAGTTGCAGTAACCGGCACATTACAAGATGAAAATGTTCGGAGCATATATTTCATGTTATTTTCCAATAAACTTTCATTTGGCACGTAATGCTTGTCTTGCCTTCTTTCACTTTACAACTAGTTTCTTATGTGTGGCTTTAATGGACAAGTGCCAGCTTGTCCAGTCGGCTGTTCTTTTGAATGGGCAAAAGCCCTTGAAAGCCGTCTAGCTAAACAATAAATTCATACTAAGCCTTTCAAAGCTTACATTCAGTGAACCACGCGTGACCCTTTTAGTTCACTGTCTCCCTATTCTCCCTGGAATGATAAAGGCAGCCACTGCTGACACACGCATTTCATAATGGCTTCCAGGTCGTTAGTTAAACCAAAGTGAGATTTTTGAGTTGCATTAAAGTCACTGCAGACGAAATGTGCATACAGTATGGCCCATTGTTAAAGGGAACACTAAATTAGTATTTCACAACTGTTTAAAGCTCGAGTTTGACGTGAAAGCCTCATCAATAATGTTTTGTCATTGTAGGTCTGCCTAACATGTCACATCAAGCACTTTTTTCCTGTGAAGCTCTAACGTTCGAGTTATGTTGCTCTGAATACTAATTAGGTGTGCCCTTCAACAGCGGATCATAGTGTGCAGTCCTCATGATGCTTGCCATGTAATCAGCAGCATTTTATCCACAGACTCACTTTCAGGTATCCGGCAGATTGTTGCTCCCCTGACTGTGGAAACTTCGATACCCAAAGTTCAGTGAGCTAGAATCTTAGCTGGAATATTGTCCAACCCCATGTGACTTCCAACTTCAGCTCAGATACCCCACTTTATCTCCAATCCCAGTCGAGATTTTTTTAAAAGTGGAGTTGGGCAGGTCGCCTTTGTTAGATGCTGATCACTGGCGCCCTCTTTATGTAGTTTTCGTTTTCGTATACATAAGCCTATTTGCGACTGGTGCACGGACACCCTAATGACAAATCCCATCCTGGAAAACAACAATGTTGCGTACATATTGAAGAGATAACTTGCTGTCCATCAGAGCAATAAGTGCTCAGGAAGGGGAAACACAGCACGGGCAATGGAGGAATACATGAGTCGATAAGAATTTAAACATTGCTGGCAAAAGCTGGGCTTGGTTGAT
Organism: Dermacentor albipictus; assembly: GCF_038994185.2. Lineage (NCBI taxonomy): Eukaryota > Metazoa > Arthropoda > Arachnida > Ixodida > Ixodidae > Dermacentor > Dermacentor albipictus. The sequence continues at coordinate 44,374,135 of NC_091828.1, read as the reverse complement.
GCCCAAACTGGAGATATCCTGGCGAGGCCATTGTGCAGAAGTTGACTTAAAAATGGGTCGATTACGACTCCCACACACAAACACCCTCTGGAAGCCATTACACACCGTCCTTAAGGCGCAGCACAACCGTGGAATCCTCGCCACTGCTGAGAAAGTAGCCCATGTCCTGGGTGTCCCAGAAGAGGCTGTTCTGCATGTCCTGCAGCTCCTCGGCCCACATCAAGCAGGACACGTCAAAGGAGGCTTCGTACACGTCCAGCAATGCCTGGATCATGAAGGCGTAGTCCTCCAGCACTCCTCGGATAGGCTGTGACCTATGGGGGAAAAGCCAGCTGGTTATAACTGCAGCACTCTTATTTAAAGGAACTCTAAAGAAAAAAAAATATGTTGAGCTGTATGACATCGTTAAATTTGACGGCACCTGCTCATGCTTAGTGTATTTTTTTGTTGGCAAAGATGGACTACATTGTATTCTCAAGGAGCCAAATACTGAACTTGGCAAGTTTCAAGAATCTCCTGGCCCACAAAGGTACAAATACAAAGAAATACACTGAAATTCGTGGTATCATGCTGGCTTAATGACACTGGGGTTTCAGTGTAAAATTCGAGAACTGGAACTTTGATCTTCACCTTCTGTTCTAGAAATGAACATATTACCGTGAAATCAACGGCGACAGAGTCTTGAAAGGCCTATGAACAAAACTACAACTACCACCTCTCTCCTAAATGACTGTCTCAGTTTATTAAATACAGGAGATTAGAGACAAAATGATAATTCTTGCTGATTCAGCTTTATAGTAGGGGTGAACATCAGAATCTCTGTAATAAATGCCAACACAATTACTAATTAACCAATTTATAGCAATTAACTTTCTCCACATTAAAGATATTATGGGTCATGTTGTGATTGCAGAACCAGAAGTCAGCCAGTGTTCAGAGGCTAAACTTTTGCAGGAAGCTTTGAAGTTTTGAGAAGTACAGACTAAAAAAAATTTACAGAAAAATGCATTGCCATTTTAGTTAATACTTCATTGCACTGCGCAAGCAGAAACTTCCAGAATTATTGCAATATGACAGCTGCTTTATTCTGGATTGCCCAGTAGTGCACTATAGATAGGGCCCAAACATAAAATGCACCAATCAGTTCTATGGCCATCATTATGCTGTCACTACCACTGCCTTGGCCAAATTGTACCATTCCTTTATTAAGCACACATTCGTCCAATCGAGAGGAAACATTTCTCGCAAGTCATCGCCAATCTGCCAGTGTGTGTCTGTCATGTCCACATGACAATGTGGATGCAACCGTGCTAAAGATCATGCCATGCTTGGCAAGGGTATCATAAGTGCGCAAGAAGCAAGGCTCCTGCTCTTCGGTACTGGTGAGCCAGCACGAGTTATCCTAACCATTACTTCTTTTTTTTTTTTTGCTATTCCCCCCCGAAGAATAGCTTTGCAGCAATATCTCAAACTAAACCTGGAATGACCTGAAACCCGATTCTGGTCCTTTACAGAGCCAAGCACACTTGCATATATCGAGCTCTACTATTTCTTTCGTTTTTTTAATGAAGTCAATGCATTTAGCACAGGTAGGAAGACAGAGCACATGAAGCAACATTGATCATGTCTCGACCCCCCTCTCTGCACCTACCGCAGATTACCTCCCAGATAGGGCTGGCTGGCCGTGTACACGCTCAGCCATGCACCGCTACAGCCGGGCTAGAGGAGACCTATGCTCAACACACATGCTTTACCACATAGGACAAATGTATTGCCTGACTTTAGGGCACTGGCTGCCACTGTGCAATACAATTAGACTATTCACCATTTTTACAGCTAAGAAATTGGGTGTGCATTACATTTACAGTTCGTTTAGAAGTTTTAATGGGGGCACACAGAATGTGGGCCTACGGCATGACACAGTATCCTCCTGAAAAACGAAATCAAAACTGTCTGTACAACAGCTATCATATATTGTCACGTGGTAGTGACGTTAAAGAACACAGTAGCAGTACTGTGAAAGACAAAACTAGCTTTTATTGGGCGAACCTGTGCCCACAAAACAGGCTACACTTAAAGCGCAACGATAGCGGCGAACAGAGTTGGCGATTGTCGAAAATCTGATCAGCGGGTCAAGCGCGTCGGCTTTTATAGAGCAGTCGTCGAATGTTCCAGACTAATCGTTCGGACCCGCGTGCCTTCCACAAAGTTCTAAACCATTCGCGTCAGGGGATGAAATCAGATAACATAAGGTTCAGCGACAACAGACAGCGGATAGAAGCATCGATAACTTTCCAGAAACTTTGGATACATGCAGGCGCGTACCACGCTGTGCGATAACATTTGTTAGGCGGCAAAACTTGTCGCCCGATAAAGACAAGTACACGTGTGAATATTGAATTATTAACAGCCCCTGAGGCTTGACACCATTTCTTTTTCTAGGGTTTAGAGGTCTAGGGCCTTCACCCAATGCAAAAAAAGAAGAAAAAAGTTTGTTAAAAAATATTATGTCGGTACCTCTATAAGTGGAAAGTCGAATTAACCGAGGTCAGACAAATGGGAGTCAACTGTATGGGTGAAAGACTGCATGACCATGAAACAAGCTGAAACACGCACGTCACTCACACTTGCACAACCGAGTCGTCTGCTCCTCGGTAGGCACTCCGGATCAAAGTCTTCTCCTTGGGGTTGTAGAGATGCTTCTTGATGAACTCCACACACTTGAGGGCTCGGTCCAGGTAGATCGGCTGGTTCAGTGTCCGGGCCGCAGTTGCAAAGCCGGATATCATAAGCCCTGCGAGCAAAAGGGCGAAAAGACAAACAGGCCACCTGTTGCGAATGAGCCCCCAAACTGCCCTAAGTTCCCAATCACAGTAAATGGAGTCTAGTTAATGCTTCGGTAGACAATATCGTTCAATGTCCGAAATGTGACAAAACGACACCAGCAGCAATCCAGCGAAAAACAGTCACCATCAAAAAGCAAAGCAATGTGCCTGTGATGATATTACTAAACATGACTGAAACTTGTGCAAGTGACTTTTAATGCAATTAGCTTTCTTTAACTTTTGTGTGCAGACAACACGGGCCACTGCGTATGTGCCTGAACGGACAACCTTGGCACTGAGTATGTGACATTGGCATGTGCCCATTCAATCCCCAAGAACGAATGTGCCAAGGTGACCCAAGGGGAGTGTAGCAGGGGTGTGCGAATACCGAATATAGTCACACCTCGATGTGACGAATCTCGATTCAACAAAATTTGCACCCTCTCCTTCTAGAGCACGTGTCTCCTCCTCGATCCTTGCATTGGTCCATGCACCAGCCACGTGCCATATCCCAGCGGTAATAATCTGTGGCAAGTGCAAAGGCTAAGCCGAGATGGCTGGTGCCTTGAAGCGCACTCTGTTCCCGCGCGTCTAGTGCAGATGGTCAAGTAATCTCAAGTTTCTGAAACACGGTGCAAAGCGTTCGCTCATGTTGTGACAGCGAGTGTTCATGGACATCAAGTGAGAGCTGTTCATGTTTGCCTGAGCATGTGTTGCACCAATAAACCTATGAACTTTACTTCATGTAGTTGTCTCTTTACAAAGCAGATACCTCCTTCGCTGTCTCCACCTTCCTGGCGAAAATTAATGACTTTTTTTTCTCAGGACAAACATCTGTATATTTTTACACCTTCGTTTTTAATTTGTGGGCACCATCTGATGATGCCTGCAAACCATCCAAAGGGCAGTCAGCCACGGCATCCAAGATTTACGGCGGCGTGCGATGCAACACACGCAAATTTCGGACGCCATGAGACACACCGATACCTTGCTCTCGGCATGACCTGCACCACATATGCCGACGGTCATAACCGACAGCCACGTTATTACGGCACTAACTCCGCGTGATTTGTTTATCAGTGCTTACTGACAAGATACCATACACCAGGAATCTTCAGGGAATTTGTGAAATTATTTTTCACTGCAAGTACAACTTCATCATATCAAGGTTTGAGATTTGGAATTGAATCAAGAAAAAGAAAGCCAAATATCAAACCGAATATTGAATATGAGAAAACATATCACAATATTCAATGCTTACAAACTTCTTGCTACAAAAGATGGTGCTGCACATGCTTGATGGTCTTCTAGCATAGCATAATGTGAATGTAACAAGCTATCAGTACCTTAAGTACATAGAAACGAAGATATACAGTGTGGTCTGCATTTATTAAAACGAACTCAATATAAGTATGCACGCACTGATTACAGCTTAGGTATAGTATATGAAGGTCTGAAAAAGGTTTCTTTTTTTTTTATCTATAGAATGCCTGCTGAATAGAATCATGTGCCCTTTTTCCCTCTGAAGGTGAAAAATTAGAGACGTTGTACTGTAATGAATACAAATGAGATTCTCAGATTAGTGAACTTGTGCTTTTGTAGCAATCTTTTATTGCATAGAAAATTTTGGTTTTAGTTTTCTTCCAGAATACAGAAGGCCTTTCTCATCTTTACGGCAGGTGGGTTATTATAAGGGCAATCTATGCAACAGACGAAAGTGCGAACCGCACATCATACGTGACTCGATCATTATTCCGCGGACCGACTGCAGTTGGCATCGATGGTAAGGAGCAGGCACCTTTTCACTGTTAAGTTCCATGTGATCTGCCCCCTGTCAAAGAATCTGAAACCGGGACGGTAACGACAGGTCCACATGACGCCACCCCCCCCCCTCTTTCCTGCCCCCTTCCTCCATCTGCCAACTGCACAAATGTATGCCACCTGGCAGTCAGCTCATAAGCCACATGACCAATTTGTGCCTGCCAGGTAAATCCAAAGATTGTCTTGTGATGAATTGCTCGAAGCTATAAAAAGAGACCGATGGGCACCTATGAATGACATCAGGAATAACAGGCCATCATACGGTGTCGCAAAGATGGCGGCCGTGAGCAACTTTGTTGCCATCCAATATATTCAATTTCATTTGAGAGGGTGTTTGCCTGCTTTCTGAGTGTTGTGTGGCTGCTGTGAATAGAAATGCATCTATCGAGTCCCAAACCGCAACTTCGGTCAACGACGCCCGACGTTCACCATCACCGATTATGCCTCATGGCCTAGTGTGGCCGTGACGAAAATTCGCCACTGGCCAACGTGGTAATGGACCGCAAGCCATCGTGGAATGCTTGTTGCTATAATATGTTCGTACGGGTAATGGGTAACATCAGTGATTGGTTCCAAGATCACACGTACGAGTTAGAGTGACCGCTGCTAAAGCCAGTCGAAGCGGTGTTAAGTTTGTCGCCACGAATCCAATACAATCTACATGGCCGCTGATTGGCTCCATCTCTGCACATTGTTTTGCACTTTCCGAAATACGTGCTATTTTCATTGATGTTCCCTTTGTCTTTGTTCGTGTCGCATTTTCATTTTGACCTGTCCTGTTGATCTGTGTGAACCTTGCAACAACAGAGGCAGCCCTCGGGGATGCGGCACCATTCTGCGATTAGCGGCATTCGGGCAGTATGTGTGATTTCTGCATTTCTGATTTCAGCACGTGCCGTAGGGCAGAAGCGGTCAAAAAACAAAGTTCACTACCGTGTCAGCTGGGGTGGCCCATTTGCACAGACTCAGCACTTCTTTCACACCGTAAAAATGAAGTGAGATGCTTGCTTGTACAGCATCAAGTGCGAGGGGCTTCGCAGTGCACGCAACATGCAGCACTGCGAGGGTCTCTACATCGAAAACACCCAATGTTCAAAAATTCATATGGCAGATATTCGATTCGGCGATATTCAAGTATTCACACACCCCTAGTATGCAGACCCAAATATATTAACTCTTTCAGTGTCAGGTGTTTTAGGAACTGACGCAGCTTCAGCATCATTTTTTTTTTTTTTCTGGGATGTTATATTACATGAACACAACTTATTTTTCGTTGCATAGAAATGAAAATCGCAATTCTCTCTTGGTATGGTCCTCACATTCCTATCTAACAAAATGAATGTCAAAAGGAACATGGCGGGTCATAAACGTGGAAACATACAGGTACACCAGTTATGTTTAAAGGGTTAAAGCGATAGACACCTCTGTGTCGAGCGCAGCCGCTTGATGGGATAGCCATTGCAACGAAGATGCAGCCAGAATACTAGGGATGATGGGGGTTGCTACAGAGTTTCAACTGGAGTGCAGTGATTAGAACAAGATACACTGTGTCGTGTTATCATTTGTGGTTGGAAGCAATATCACCACTTCGCGTGTCTGCTGACGTGCCCACAAGGTTTCGTGACTCACAGATGGCATGAAGATGTGGCATGGGGATAAAATAATTATTGTTATAATCATCATAACATGTAAAAGATATCATTACCAATTACACACCCATCATAAGAAAAATTGCTAATTGCATTAACAACGCCAATCACCTCCAAACAATGGACGTTCCACCAATTTATCACCCAGGTTCAGAGGTTGTTTGAACTTCTTGAATGTTGGATTGAAAACTGAATTTAAAATTTCCGCAAGGCTCAAATTAACTCAATTTTTAAGTTTCACCACAGCTGTGCGGATTTTACAACTGGAATGAGAAATGAATTCTTTGCCTCAATTGTCAGAGCTGGTTGCTTTCAGAAGTACAAAACTGGCACTAACGGTGGCAGTGACACAAATGCTCGTTGTCTAGTTTCTAAAACATTTCAACAATATCGTGGAGCATCCTGGTGCAGTGGCAACGCAGCTCCTTTGAGAACAATAGCTTGAGAAATCAAAAGGCTGCTGCCTTATATGACGGCGTAAAGTGCCCGCACGATACGAATATAGCAGTGGGTTCATATGATGGCCCTAATAGTGACTGGCCCACGGTCACATATGAAGTCAAAGACAATGTCTACAGTGAGCATTCGCGCGACAAAGAAGAAATAACAAACACAGGGTGAATGCAACTTACTCGAGCCCAGAGCCAAGATTGTGGGATCTTTAGTAGAGAGTTTTAGGTTAGGGAATGCAAGCTGCACCCAACTGTTGGGGGACGCAAACTCCAATGAAGACCCTTCACGCTCTTTTGTGCTCGCTTTGGGCTCTTTTGTACACCCAGTGGTTTGCACTCCTTTACATTTGGATGCAGCTTGCATCCCTTAATCTAAATCTATCTAACAGAGGATCCCAAGTCTGGTTCAATTCCAAACGATATTGCAAATCGGCCGGCTTGGGTAAGTTGAGCGCAGCTGGCATACGTGATGCACGATCACATGTTATGCATTCTGCAGGCCCCTCTGTCACAATTAGATTGTAATATATGCAACACAGGTAAGCACTTCTCTAATGACAGGTACACCGTAGTGGTGACAGCGGCGGGCCAACAAAAAAACAACGTACAAAAAGAAAAGAAAAGTGCCCCAAACCGATGGGCCACACCACACAGCTGGAGCAACACCAGCACCTGCAGAGCCGTCTCACATGACGCGCTACGAGATGACTGAGACTTGAGATATGCGTCGTGCAGAACAAGAAAAGCAAGGGATGTGGTGATGCTTTGTGTTGTGAATGTGCCGTGTGCCAAAGGGACTTTGCTATCACGACCGATGTAACTTAATAAATTAGATAAGAAACTCAAAAATACGACTGGACTCTCTTGCCGGATGGCAGAACAATAGTGCCATGCTTTTGCATACGCAGTTTACGGCAGGGTACAAATTTGCATGCACGTCAATGTTGCACTCCGCTGCACACCACCAGGGGGCACAGACGTCTTCTAATCGTTCATCGTAACGTTTTTGTGTCAGTGCCCCTAACATCGTGTAATTGTGTTGAATAAACTGGGTTGAAGTGAATTTGGTCACTTGTGACCAAAGGAACATGATGCGAATGAAGAGAATACTGTGGCACTCGCCATTCCACGACGTGAGGAACTTGTCGTCCAAGTGTGGCTTCGGCCTCCGCAGCCGCGCCTTGAACAGGGTCTCCCTCGCCCGCTCCAACAAGGCGTCCAGCACGTCCACCTCTAGGCCGTAGCATGTGGCCAACGACTCCTTGGACTCTTGCACCATGAGCACATTCTTCCTCTTGAGCTCGTCATGAGGATCCTGTGGTTACGGCAAGAATCAGAGTCACTATAACGAAACACTAAATTAGTTCAGGCTCATTCAGTATTCTTTCGAAGCTCTACATTAGTCATTTCTGCGGTGAAGAGGAAATGAAGACGGACTGGTGTGTGTGTCCAAGATAAGTTGAGCCGGGCATGTCCGGTGACCGTGTTCAACATTGATGAAAAAAAAATTCTATTTGGCGCCAAGGACAGTGACAGCGCCAGTTTGAGCACCAAGGACAGTGAAATCAATCCTGATTTCGTGAGAACAAGAATTTGTCTTCACGAAAATAATACAGAAGTGCCTAGTTAATCGAAAGCACCCTTTACGCATTTTGCCAAAACCTCATTTTGGTTAGATCCCAAATAGAAACTGTTGCGGCTATGGCTAAAAAAAATTTTTCGTGATGGACTGCGGGTAAACATTACTACATGTAATTCTAATTAATCACCATGGAGTATCAGCGCCATAGTATGGAGCAAGAAATCGAAAAAACCGACCATTGCGCTACATTAGACAAAATTCCAGTTTTTCTTTTCCCACATCTATTTCTTTTTTCGTCCCTTTCTTCCTTTACAACATCAAATGTTCCATAATGGTTCAGAAACCACACGATGACAAAGCTGAAAATTTCTAGACACACACACTCAGCGCATTTCTGGACAAGAATCGCAGAACGTGTGTACGGGCACAGCAACAGAATGGAGGGGCATTGTCACATGGTTTGGAGCGCTTGCTCTTGACATCGGACTTTTAAGCGTATACCCTTCCTGCACTTCACAATAAATAAGGTGAAGAAGATGTGAGAATGACATTTTTAGCCGTATACAAGTTGGCAAGTTGCTTAGTGGTGAAGCGCACAGCGGAACTTGCAGTACACCTCAGTGTGCCAACACCACAGTGGGCCACGCACCGCGATCGGCAACCAGGAAGAAACAGTCCACGCACTGAATAGAAATTTCAATTTCCCGGTACCTATTTGATATACTCTGCTGTCCTCGGTATCTCGCCAGACATACAGGGTGTCCCAAATGAAATAGGGTAAGCTCTAAAAAATATTAATCATTTTAAGGAAACATAACTAAGTACACACTGCTCAGAGTCAAGTTGAGAAGCCACCAGTAACTTTTTCGTTGATGATGCTCAATTAAGTAATGAAAAATAATTATCTCACTCGTAACTTACTGTGCCAATTGCCAAGACGTCAATTATACACTGTGCGAAGCAATAGGAAACATCAAATAGTGATGTTTTCCAGCTGGGAAAGAAAACCCACAATATATGCAAAATGCCACGTGATTACGCACCCACCCGCACCAGAAAGAGGAGTTTTCAAACCGGATCATCGGGAACGAAAGGTATTTCGAGAGGTATTATGGCACATGCATTCTTTTGACAGCATACCATGAGCTTTCAGCGCTCATCCCTCACCAACAAAAAGCAACAACACTCCATTGGAAGGGGTGGAACAGTTAAAGTGGTAGCTCATTTCCGTGAGGTTTCCAATCCTTCACACACACACACACACACACACACACACACACACACACACACACACACACACACACACACACACGCACACGCACACGCACACACACGCGCACACACACACACACATACACACACACACACACACACACACACACACACACACACAGCATCTTCCATATCTGGCCTGTTCAAAATTCCTGTCCACAAACTACTCATCTAATCGAGAGCAAGCATCGCTCACAGGGTAGCATATTGTAGTCTAAGTTGTTTGAGATGTATTCAAACCTTGGTACTTGCCTGCATTTTGTAGAAATGAAGCAAAAACTGCTTCCAGCTACGAGCACAGATTTTGCAGATGGGAGCCAAGCTGCCGAAGCGAGGCACTGTGGACGCAGAGCGCGGCACTGATCAGGAGTCAGTGTGGCAAATGCAACGCATCGTTGACGTTGATGAACTAGCCACGCTGCCTCGTGTGTAAGCCGCTACGTTCAAATGGCACTCTCATCGCAATCGATGTGCATCAGTAGGGAATGCCCATCGAGCTACCGCAATCTTCAAGAGTGTTGCGATCGGCTATGAAGGCGCTGCTGCGGTATTTAAAAGACACTGGACTTTCTGCCAGATTGTGACTTCACTGTGGGACTCAGGATTGTACGGTGCACTGCATCACAGTAGGAACGCCTTTGCGGGCTGCGTGACAGTGCCCACAGAAACAGTTTGTGTGTACGTGCGTGTGTGTGTGTTTTTCATTTTTTTTAATCCTTCTCCCTCTCACCTATCGCTTCCCCTTTCCCCTCCCCCAGTACAGGGTAGCCAACCGGAGATAATCTCTGGTTAACCTCCCTGTCTTTCCTTTGCCTTTCTCTCTCTCTCTCTCTCTCTCTCAAGAGTGTTGCGGGAAAGCTCACCATCTGTCAACAGAGCGCACGTGGTCTAGGGTAGCAGAGTTCCCATTCTACGTCCAACCCAGTTCAAAATAAAACATAAAAAATACATGCGATTTTCCAGGTGATAGAGAAAGTGTTTGATATACGTAATAATTCAATATATCCGTGTTAGATATATCGAGGTATGACTGTATGTGTGTGTGTGTGTATACACACACACATACAGTGAAGCCTCGATATACCGAACACGGATACATCAAATTATTGCGTATATCGAACACTTTATATATATATATATATATATATATATATATATATATATATATATATATATGCGCATGTCAGATGAAAAGCTCCAGCAAATCGGTTCATAAAGCACTGAATGTCCCCTTCCTCCTTATCTAGAATATACCCAGAACCCACTGCCACCATCAAACCGTCACTAGCTTGGGACTAGATTGGTAGCACAATAGCAAGACAAGGGGAAGTAGGGCAGGTAGAAGAGCGCTGCCTCCCAGCTGCCTCCGTCTGTCCTGCTGTGCCTTGTACCTTGACCTTGTCATTATGGAATATACCACCAACTACCCCGTTCTGATACCTTGCTTAGCTTTGCAGTCGCATGTCAGGCCCCCCTCCTGAAACATGAAAACATAGTTGTTCTTTTTTTCTGGTTTCTTCTTTGTGTTTATTGCCACTCTTCTCAGAAACCTTTACGACTGCTGTTCATTACATTTTGCAGCATCTGCATATGAGGGCAACGCTTTAAGAAACATGCAAAGTAATTTCTATGCACTTTTTGTGGTGCGAAGCATTGGAGGATGGAAATTTTCTCTGCATGTATTTTATGCAAAGAACTCGTGTGACTTCGTTGATTCTAAAGAGGATCTTAGTGCCAAGTAGGTATTCCGCCTCCAGATGGCTTCAAACTTTCTCGAGTGAGAGCACCGAAGAAGAAAGTGAAGACAAGAGTCCTTTAGAAAACGATTCCTATGGTGATTGCTGATATGATGCTGGCTGGAGACTGTAAACTGTGCAAGAGCCTCAGGAACACAAACAATAGAGGTCGCAGTTTCACCCGAAAGCCAAACCATCGATTGCAATAGCAAATTAGTGGACAGATATACAAAGTAAGGATAGTAGTTTTATCGACCGTATAAACTTGTAAACATAAGCACAGAAACTAAATTAACAAGCATGGTGCCACACACACACAAGCAAACATGACCACATCTCACTCAATTACCACAGAAACTAGTAGTGAAAACGCGTGATATTGAGCAGCAATTGCCACTCACCCTGGCACGCTTTCACTTGCACAAACAGCATACGGCATGGAGCAACGATTTTATCGCCCTTGCACTTTATACGGAATCTCACGGCAACACTAACGGAGATGGCGGAAACGCACCTGGAGTGTCCATCTAATTGCTGTTGCAATAATATGTCCGAAATAAGCAACTCACTATGTATCTGTTCACGCAAATGCTCTTCATGCACGGTGTCCGAAATATGCAAGCTTGTTCCTCACCGAAACAATCGCAAAGGTGGAAAACGCTCATAATTGGAACTTGTAGATTACCTGCATAGGGTCGACATTGCCGTTCTTTCGGATGTCGTAGTAGCGGCACACAATGTCAGCGACAGTCTTCTCCGAGCAACTAGGCAGGGGCTCTGTGAGCAGAAGGCGCACTTGTTTCTCCTCCCAGACGCAGAAGGCGCCCTCCCTCTTCTCCTTGTCCCCTTGCTCGGGGTACGAGTCGGCGTCTTCCGCGCTGTAGAAGCCGCCACTCTGCAAGCACACAAATCTGCGTTCCCACTCCTCTCTTGTCATACACGGAAAGTACAGCCCGTCACACAATTGTGCTGGGACAACAGATAGCAGCAAGAAGACGCGTAGGGGGAACAGATAACACACGGTGCAACTGCCTACAGAAAATGTTGTGAAAAAACCATCAACGATAATTGTCAATGAACGCGAGTAGCCACACACTTCTGGAAAGCTATATCGCTTTATCGAAGGAATGATGCACTTGAAGACGTATGTGTTTGTTGCAGTGAGGATATTTAGGTAGTGTTTGGTTTTTCATTGTCGGAGAACAGACCCGTTAACCAGCACATCTGTAGCCATAGTCTAAGTGGCTATACGTATAAGCCGATTTGTCACATTTGTATTATCTCGAGCAACACGAGCACCAGTGTGGAAGATGACTGCCATCATCCTCTCTCGCGCATGCGTCTCAAAGAGCTATAGTAGTTGGTGTTCGACAACAAACCTGCACTACAACTTGGCTGCATGAGAGCATGCACCCTTTGCATCGGTGCCTTTTGTACTGCTGGTGAAAGTCCAACCGCTAATCACCAACCACCGACCACAACAAAAACGGCCAAAAGAGCCAAGGAAGGCTACTCACTTTAAAACGTTGCTATGATAAAGGTGAATAGGGAGTCTGAGGTAAAGGATCATAAAACCTCAGTGATAAACTAAAACAGGTTCATAATACCCACTTCTAGGAAATTCTTGTTTCATTAAAGCAAGTTTTTTAAATACATCGTTTCCTACAGGAATTTCATGGGGAAATTCAACTACTTCCTTATATTCATTATTTCATTGTAACCTACTCTGTTATAACGAGGTAATTTCCTTACCTCTACTCAACTCTCTCATTGTGACCAACCACTGGCCTAAACTACTGCCTCGATCAATTTAATCTGGCCTTCGAGTGAAAGCTAAAGCCGAGATCAACCAATCAGAAGCATAGCTGTACAAATGCAACTGCCGCCGTCTGCTCAGCCTCGAGCCCAGTCTCAAGTAATGAAACACCACTCGCAGCTTCCAGTTCAGTGCCACATTACCTCAAAATATCACGCTAAAGCTGATCATATCACTTGACGCACCTCTAACTGAATAGCTGAAACTGAATGATTGATTGATTGATTCCCAAAGCAACAATGGGGCAATGAGAGGAGCCATAGTGAAAATTCCTGGAATAATTTACGCCACCTAAGATTGTTTACTGTGTGCCTAAATGTAGGTACTACACCAACACTTCTGCATTGTGCCCCCGTAAGAAAACAATCACAGAAAAAGATTTGCAGAGTAGCAACTGCCATCTTAGTACGTTGCTTCAGAGCGCAAATAAATGCACGAACACTCGCAAGAAAGGATACTCCCCCCAACACACTTCTTGAAAAGATGGAGTGCTTGTGCTTGTGTGCTTGTGTGCTTGTGCTTGATGGAGTGCTTGTGTGAAAAAGAGTAAAGGGGGGGAAGTGTATCTTTTTAGGTGTGTGCGTGTGTATGTATATGTGAGTGTGTTCTTTTGCAAACTCAAGCAACTTACTAAGATGAATTACCAACTAGCTCAGCTACAAGTTCTGGTAACTGCCTGACATAAAAAAGCTGCAGGTTGCATGACAAGAGCAACTAGTGGGATACCAAGCTGTCATCACAACAGTCTATGCAAAAAACGAGTTTTAGCCGAGTGTTTACAGAGCACTCCGCTCAGGCCCAACAATATGCGCACAGCTGCTCAGAGGGAATAGGTGTGGCTTCTGGCATGACAACAGTCATGCCAGACAACAGTCACGACAACATTCATGCCAGAAGCAGAGGCTACTGCCAAGCTGACTGCACAGTGTCTGATGACAACTCCATTTTGTTTCGTCGCTGTTTTGCAGTCAACCTGACTGTGCATTGCTCATGTCTTTGGGAGACATGCTACGACATGCTTGTCAAAAAGGTGAAATGAACGCAGTTCTCTGCAATGCCTCATCAGGTGAAATGTGAGTGAAGCGTATCATAAGTGACGCTCAGCTGAAGCTGTCTAATACGATGGCACGAGACGGGTTTTCGCAATTCATTACACTTCCACGATTGCCAAAATTCATATCTATAAAAAAAATTATAATTTTAGTACATGTGATGTCTCTTCTGGAGCGTGAGATTGACCTGTTAGAAAATGCCTTGTCGTGAAAGTATGTGCAGGCAGGTTTGGTTTTGGTACAAATCTTTCTACGATATAAAATTTTAGCTGTTAGTGTCAGTACTATCCCTCAATGTCATCCTCCTCATGTGTGCATATTACACTGGTCAATGCTTCTATTAGTCAGTGCCTGTCCAGTGCCCTACGGTGCATCTTCTTTCATTTGACACCTGTATTGTGTCAACTGAAACTAGTGTTGAGTGGCCAAGCGGACACTAGATCAAGCATTTTGGGTGCATTTACAAGCATTTTCAAGTGCAGCGGTGGCGTAAGTGCAGCGGTGGCGTAGAGGTAGAACACCCGCCTCGCGTGCAAGAGGTCCGTGGTTCGAATCCCGGTGCCGGCAATTTTCCACCGGATTAAAAAAAAAAAAGAAATCTGCGTGTTGATAAAATTGCATAAACAGGCCTGGAGTGTGGCCTGATCCCGGTGACCAGAACCGGTAACGCACTCCCTCACCAGAGCAGGATTGGCCACCCTGGTGCAGTACTTGGCCAAAACCTCCTATATGAACAACACAATCAAACCCCGGCCCTCAGTCCCCAGCAGCTGCGAAGCAACTGACCACGGCGGCGGTCAGACCTGCAACGCTGCAGAGGGTGTTAAGAATCACTGGCTCCGGACAGGCCGCCATTGGAATATGAACCTGGCAACGTTTAACGCTAGAACGTTATCTAGTGAGGCGAGTCTAGCAGTGCTATTGGAGGAATTAGAGGGCAGTAAATGGGATATAATAGGGCTCAGTGAAGTTAGGAGGCCAAAAGAAGCATATACAGTGCTAAAAAGCGGGCACGTCCTGTGCTACCGGGACTTAGCAGAGAGAAGGGAACTAGGCGTCGGATTCCTGATTAATAAGAATGTAGCTGGTAACATACAGGAATTCTATAGCATTAACGAGAGGGTGGCAGGTCTTGTTGTGAAACTTAATAGGAGGTACAAAATGAAGATTGTACAGGTCTACGCCCCTACATCCAGTCATGATGACCAGGAAGTCGAAAGATTCTATGAAGACGTGGAATCGGCGATGCGTAGAGTGAAAACTAAATACACTATACTAATGGGTGACTTTAATGCCAAGGTAGGCAAAAAGCAGGCTGGAGACAAGGCAGTGGGGGAATATGGCATAGGCACTAGGAATATCAGGGGGGAGTTATTAGTAGAGTTTGCGGAACAGAATAATATGAGGATAATGAATATCTTCTTCCGCAAGCGGGATAGCCGAAAGTGGACGTGGAGGGGCCCGAACGGCGAGACCAGAAATGAAATAGACTTCATACTCTGCGCTAACCCTGGCATCATACAAGATGTGGACGTGCTCGGCAAGGTGCGCTGCAGTGACCACAGGATGGTAAGAACTCGAATTAGCCTAGACCTGAGAAGGGAACGGAAGGAACTGGTACATAAGAAGCCGATCAATGAGTTAGCGGTAAGAGGGAAAATAGAGGAATTCCAGATCAAGCTTCAGAACAGGTATTCGGCTTTAACTCAGGAAGAGGACCTTAGTGTTGAAGCAATGAACGACAATCTTGTGGACATAATTAAGGAGCGTGCAATGGAAGTCGGTGGTAACTCCGTTAGGCAGGATACCAGTAAACTATCGCAGGAAACGAAATATCTGATCAAGAAACGCCAATGTATGAAAGCCTCTAACCCTACAGCTAGAATAGAACTGGCAGAACTTTCGAAGTTAATCAACAAGCGTAAGACAGCTGACATAAGGAAGTATAATATGGATAGAATTGAACATGCTCTCAGGAACGGAGGAAGCCTAAAAACAGTGAAGAAGAAACTAGGAATTGGCAAAAATCAGATGTATGCGTTAAGAGACAAAGCTGGCAATATCATTACTAATATGGATGAGATAGTACAAGTGGCTGAGGAGTTCTATAGAGATTTATACAGTACCAGTGCCACCCACGACGATAATGGAAGAGAAAATAGTCTAGAGGAATTTGAAATCCCAGGTACAGGTAACGCCGGAAGAAGTAAAGAAAGCCTTGGGAGATATGCAAAGGGGGAAGGCAGCTGGGGAGGATCAGGTAACAGCAGATTTATTGAAAGATGGTGGGCAGATTGTTCTAGAGAAACTGGCCACCCTGTATACGCAATGCCTCATAACGTCGAGCATACCAGAATCTTGGAAAAACGCTAACATAATCCTAATCCATAAGAAAGGGGATGCCAAAGACTTGAAAAATTATAGACCGATCAGCTTACTGTCCGTTGCCTACAAACTATTTACTAAGGTAATCGCAAATAGAATCAGGAACACTTTAGACTTCTGTCAAGCAAAGGACCAGGCAGGATTCCGTAAAGGCTACTCAACAATAGATCATATTCACACTATTAATCAGGTGATAGAGAAATGTGCGGAATATAACCAACCCTTATATATAGCTTTCATTGATTACGAGAAAGCATTTGATTCTGTCGAAACCTCAGCAGTCATGCAGGCATTACGGAATCAGGGTGTAGACGAGCCGTATGTAAAAATACTGAAAGATATCTGTAGCGGCTCCACAGCCACCGTAGTCCTCCATAAAGAAAGCAACAAAATCCCAATAAAGAAAGGCGTCAGGCAGGGAGATACGATCTCTCCGATGCTATTCACAGCGTGTTTACAGGAGGTATTCAGAGACCTGGATTGGGAAGAAATGGGGATAAAAGTTAATGGAGAATACCTTAGTAACTTGCGATTCGCTGATGATATTGCCTTGCTTAGTAACTCAGGGGACCAACTGCAATGCATGCTCACTGACCTCGAGAGGCAAAGCAGAAGAGTGGGTCTAAAAATTAATCTGCAGAAAACTAAAGTAATGTTTAACAGACTCGGAAGAGAACAGCAATTTACAATAGGCAGCGAGGCACTGGAAGTCGTAAGGGAATACATCTACTTAGGGCAGGTAGTGACTGCGGATCCGGATCATGAGACGGAAATAATCAGAAGAATAAGAATGGGCTGGGGTGCGTTTGGCAGGCATTCTCAGATCATGAACAGCAGGTTGCCATTATCCCTCAAGAGAAAAGTGTATAATAGCTGTGTCTTACCAGTACTCACCTACGGGGCAGAAAGCTGGAGGCTTACGAAAAGGGTTCTACTCAAATTGAGGACGACGCAATGAGCTATGGAAAGAAGAATGATAGGTGTAACTTTAAGGGATAAGAAAAGAGCAGATTGGGTGAGGGAACAAACGCGAATTAATGACATATTAGTTGCAATCAAGAAAAAGAAATGGGCATGGGCAGGACATGTAATGAGGAGGGAAGATAACCGATGGTCATTAAGGGTTACGGACTGGATTCCAAGGGAAGGGTAGCGTAGCAGGGGACGGCAGAAAGTTAGGTGGGCGGATAAGATTAAGAAATTTGCAGGGACGGCATGGCCACAATTAGTACATGACCGTGGTTGGAGAAATATGGGAGAGGCCTTTGCCCTGCAGTGGGCATAACCAGGCTGATGATGATGATGATACAAGCATTTGCACAACAAGTTCTTTCATCTAGACTCCAAATCAATATCTACCATTCCTTGATTGTTTCACCAAAGGCAAGCTCCGCATGACCCACCGGGTGGCTCAGGTCCCGTTCGACGTAGCACAGTATGTCACGTGCCACATCCAGTAGCCGCCGGTCGTGAGTCACCTGGTAGGCCTCGCTGTAAGCACGGGCCAGCTGAGCCTGGTCGTACAGCATCTTCTCAAAGTGCGGCACGTGCCATTTACCGTCTGTTGCGTAGCGGTGGAAACCCTGCATGACGAAAACAGAAAGCTGGTAACACATTTTTCCAACAGTGAGCTTCATGGCCATCGGGGCTGTAAGCATAGCACCAAGCTGCAAACATTAAAATTCATGAAAATCCTGCAAACACAGCAATGGGAGTGGGGGAGGGAAGATAGCATGCAATCATTTTTTTGTCAGCCCTGAGAGCACGCCTTTTGTGGGATGCCTATGCATCTCACGATGAACAATGGCTTACCTTGGGATGCAGCACAACCTCAGCATCAAGCCTGTACTAGCAGAGAATGACAAGCAGCACACTGAATTTTCCAGTGGTTTTGCCGTTGCTGACTTTGCCTGCTATAGGAACTTGTCTGAATAAACTTGCTCGAAGCAAGTACCCCACTGGCATCCTTTAACCATCATAAGACTTCCTATGGTAGGGTTCGAACCTTACAAGGGAAACAATTTTGTGAACAGTTTATTCTTCGTGAAACTTGTCGCAATGTTCATAAATTAAATTCATAGAACAATCCCAAATTTGTAGACCTTATGGAAAACTTGGGAAGTTGGCAGGTATGCAGGAGGATGTAGCTGCAACATCACTGTACCTCATCGCAGCACTGGGGAAAACGAGGTGAGTATGCTTCTGGGGCAGAAAACAAATATTTAAGCAGCCCTGAGCAGACTAAAAAATCAACATCCCAACATCCCCGCTTTGGTCTTGAAAAATCACCCCTGATGACTGTAAGGCCAGCCCTGAGAGGTAAGGACACCCCGGACAACTGTCCAGCTGTCCCTGCGCACAACTTGTGGTCAGGGTATCCAAGGACACTCAGGTGATCAAGAGTCACTTTTGACCTAAGCAGGATGCTGAAGACGAGGGATAAAGGGAAAGATGATGACACACTCTTCCTGTCTCTCATCTTCCGCAGGCTGCTCAAGTAAGAAATGAACCACTAGTACCAACTAGCTTAAATGCAAGTCCTGTTCAAGAACCAAATCACATAACAATGCTCAATTTTAGGAGACAATTCAACTCCAACTCTTATTTCCGAATTCTCTACATGTCCTTGAGAAATTTAGAAAGATCTATACTTCCATGTATTCCCCAAGCATTCAGATATTCCCAAAGTATGCACGTCACTTTTCCTAGCTTTTTTTTTTGTAAGCGCCATGTTGTCCACTCTCATTTCATTCTCACCTGAGATGAAACTCTGTAGATTTTTACGCACAATGACAGTAAATTATATGACACAAATTTCTTCTAAGCTTCCTTAAATAAATTTTAATTGTGCAGTCATTTACATGCACAAAAACCAATCACAGCCAAAGGATGAAAAAAAGAAAACCTCTTCTAAATAGAACTACACGCCGTGCACTCAGAATGTGGAGCTTTCTTGTTTGTTTGTTTTATCCATACAGACAGTGATGACTCAACAAATTCAATATGGCACAAAATAACTCCACATAAACAATGAAAAGTATGTCAAAACCAAAAATGGTCCCCACTGCACATATTACTAGCCAAAAGTGAAAAGCCTGGTGTAAAATAGTGAAATTTCCCCAAATTTGAGCCAATTTCCTTCTTTCCCCAAACAATGCTCAAGATCCCTACATCTAAGAAGTTTCTCGAAGATTAGTTAGTTCCTCCAGTTTCCCTAAGAACAAAGAATCTTAGTCATTGTGCTTCTAAAGCGGCCTCAAGTGGCCTGTACCTTTATCTTCCAAAAACGTTCCTGTCAAGAACTGAAAAAAGAACTGCAAAATTTTCTCTTACCTCCAGAGGGTTTGCACATAGCATGCTCATAAAGAAAATAATAAATACACGTGCTCTATTTCTCATACTCAATGAGGACACTGAATAACAAACTGTGTTTTAAGCATGTAGTTCTTGCAATAATACATAAGCGTCTTCAGTTATGTTCTTTCAACACATGACAATGAAACAAATATACACAAAATAATATGCACAAGTGCCTGAACTCAGCAGCAGGCAGTGAAATGAGCAAACCCACTCGACTTGTTCCCGATGACTAATACAATTGAAGACGCTGCAAGGACAAGAAGAGCTCACATCCCTGGCAATATTGGTCCAAATTGTTAGGACGAGCATAGCTCGTGCTTGGGGTTCAAACGGTTAATGCCCAATCAAAGCGTGCGCTTGCCTTTCCAATGTGGTCGTGGATCCCACCCTGTGCCATCATGATCAGCGTGTGGACAGTCATCTCGAGCGCCTTGTCCACGGCTGCCTTCACTTCCGACGGGGGCAACCCCTGGAGGAGCACGGCGCGGTATCGCAACAGGAAGTTCAGGTTGACGCACTGGGGGAACTTTGGGGCCCGCCCGAAGCCCCCCATGATCATGTCGTACGACCGCTCCAGCTGCCGGTAGCAGGTGGTGGCAACGTCGGGCGCAAACGGGCACCTCAGGTTTCCTTCGCTGCCTCGAGGGGAGGCGGGCACGCCCTCCCCGCCAAACACGCGCACATCGGACGTCTGCTGCAGGATCTGGAAGATGCGGTCTCCCTGGTCGATGAGCTTGGTCCGGTTCTGCCTCCACTGCAGATGCGATGGAGTGGTGGGTCAACACTGAAGGTCACTGCAGTAAGCAGCATTTCCCATAGACGACATAGACAGTACAAAACATGTCACACCACCAGGCTAGCGCTCGGGCCATCTCTACGACTGGTCAGCCTAAACTACATCGATGGCTGGTCTCTTGGGCCCTTGAACGTGGAACGTCCACTTACATCTTTTTGGATGCTGTCCCACAATACCGAAGATATTAACATACCTATAAGTGAAGGCCCACATAAATTTTTAAAAGAAATTAAATTGCACGTTATAATGCACCGAACCATGCACAACGGGTTATGAGGGACACCTTACTGGAGGGCTGCAGATTAATTTTGACCACCTGGTATTTTTTAATGTGCACCTAAAGAAAGATTCATAAGCGCATTATGTATTTTGCCCCACCGAAATCTGCCTGACACAGTTTGGAATCGCGCCTGCGGCCTTATTTGCAGCAGCACGTCATAGCCAATGAAACGTGAAGACAGTTTATATATGTAGTTTCTTTGTACTAGTACTGAATACAAACTATGCTAACAGCCTGGATAGTGTCGCGCATACCTGTCTGTCTTTTTGCAGTGATCGTTTATCACCTGCTAACAACTGTTGTCACCAATTCTGTCACCAAGACTGTTGTCACCAATTCTATCTACTGTCTATGTTGTTGCCAAATCTAGTGTAATCGTATTACATGCATGACACAAATAGTGCTGTGAATTCTGGAAGGCTCCTGATCTCTAATGATTACGCTGTAACCTTCGACGAGTCACACATAAAAAGTCAACGTGCATGACCCGCAGGTCATATTTTTGACGAACAGCGAGTGTGCTCACTGCTATCATTGCGCTGAGTGTTACTTGTTTTTCTGGGCACAGATTCTTCTAATAAACAGTTAGTTTCGTGATTTGCATTGTGCCACTGTAGTTCTTCCCTGTCACGACAATGTGACAATATGATACGTCGACCTACCTTTGCAAGACTGCTCTTAAATATAAGAGTTTCCTCACTGGTTAGTGTTTGAGAGTTTGCCACATACAAGTGAAAACAGCATGCTAATGAGATTATTGTTACATCCATGGCTAACTGTGGATAACATGTGCATAAGAGAAGCTTTATCAAAAGAGTCCCTGGTTCCCCCATAAGTTTCACCATAGCCGTATGTATTTTTTTTTATGCCTGCCTAATGACATGATCGAGGGCCACTTTGAAGGCACCACAATCACAGCAGTTGCACACAATTAGGACCACAACAGCTTTCTTTCTTCGCATGTTACATGAAAGCAAAGGAGCAGGCACAGAGTGGCAACACCCATTGAAAGTTGTCCATGCTCTAGCAACAACAGGTACAAAATGTCTGCAAGTCTGACGCCGTCACAAGGAACCAGCTGGGCAGGCATTGCAAAAATACATAGGGCGATGTTTTCCCTCGTCTTGCTTTGTCAGATGAGTGCAGAATATGGGAAGCCTACAACAAGTACATTTGGTGGCGAGCAAAGAAATAGCGTGAGAGAAACCTCGAGCTCGTGCAATCAAATAAATTGGCGGTGCTCGAGAAGGCTAAGAACTGACTGGAAGCTCAGCTATGATGGCAGGGAGGTGGCAGTGTGGCTCGAAGGTCAATGATCCCAGCCCTGCACTTGCTCACATTCCCCTGGCCTGCCTCGACTGTCCCCAGGTTCCCGAAGCCATACAGGGTTTCCTACAAAAAATATACTAGAGGGAACTCTGGTGCCATAATTGTTTAGCTACCAGGAGAATGATGGTTAGTACATACATAGATTTATCTGACCTTTGCGCTTGTGGCTTCTTAAGTTTTTGTGTCCATGATTTACAGTAGAACCTCATCCATACGTTCTGGGAAAAACATGAGAGAAAAGCATACTAACCGGGAAAACATACGATCCAAAGTACCTAAAAAACTTGACAGACTGAACTATTGTTACATCTGCAAAATGCAAAGCGCCGCATGGATCGTTGCGGCACGAGACGCCAACGCACGTCGAGCTGGTGGTGCTCCAGTGGCCCGAGACACTTTTTGTTCTATTCCTATTGCGTGGTGTTTTAAGAGGGCGACAGGAAAGTGAAGCGAAATCGAACTGGTGGGCGACACTGGATGCCACCAAAGCAAAGTGTGATGCCCACATCGTGCCGCCTGCAGCAGGGAATGGCAGCACATTTGGATTATCGCCTACTAAAAGCATGCAGTATGCTACCAATGGCACTACGCGCCATGCACTGTAAAACAGATAGGTGAAAATGCTTGTCACAATAGATATGGCAGAGATAGCTGTGAGTGCAGCGTGCAACGACCAGGGCAGAGATGTGCGGGTACTAGAACAAGAAACTGTGTACACCGTCGTTTTCACATTAGACGGACAGCTAAATACTGTTCTCGACCATGGACTTTTGGATCATATGGAATCACATGGCATCTAGAAGATGGAAAACGTATAGTACGATCGCCGTCTGCAGCAGGGAACAGCGGCATGTTTTGGTTATTGCCTATTAAAAGTGTGCACTACACTTATGATGGCACTATGCACTGTGAAACAGATAGGCGAAGGTGCTTATTGCAATAGGATTGGCAGTGATAGCATGTGAATTTCGCGTGCAACAACCCCGGAGAAGATTTGCTGGTACCGTAATTAGAAACTGTGTGCGTGCCGGAGTTTTCACGCGAGACGGGTGGGCGAGTATTGTGGTCAAGCTGCTGCGGCAAGCAGCGATATACTCTTCTCAATTGTGCGCACCTAGCGCATTTTTTTGTTTACGTGGGATCTAGTGACTGGAAAACGTATCATGCAATCACAGTTTGGCGATGTAGTGAATGTTGGCGCCTAAATACCGTGTTTTCCGAGAATGTATGAACCAGTAAAATACGAGTGCAACTCTATTTAGTCATTTTTTATGTTTTTGACTGCGAATGTTGGCGCCGGGAAAATGTACGTAACGGGAACATACCAACGAGGTTCTAGTGTAATACCCTTCATCTTTCCAAATTTCCAAGCAATCATAGTTTTCCATACGCAGCAAGGCAATGGGTCTGTTCATATGCACAATCACTGCAAATTGTAGTTGCATCTATAACAGAATATCTTGCAGAAAATGATCAATATCCAAAGACCAAAAGCCATTTGATCCCTGATAGATGAAGTTCAGGCAAATTCACGTTACAACCATCATTACCATGCTGGCTGAACAACCACGCTTGCTGGCTCCCATGGACATTAATGCCACAGTTCCCTCTAGCGGAGTTTGTAAAAAAAAAAATAAACTTTATACTCGGAGATTCCCAGAGGCCAGCTTATCTACTGCAAAACCCTAGCGGACCATGCCGTTAGTGTTGTTATTGCTGCATGGGTGGTGTGTTCCACAGTCACACACCTGTGCCAAGTTGCCAGGTGCCAAGATAAAAAAGTAGTCACAAAATTTCTAAAGTAACCACAATAGGCTGCCAAATAATGTAAATTCCCCTAATGCTAATATTTTTGTTCACAAAGTTGAATTATTTCTTGAAATGGTGCTTGACCATTGATGTTGCCTGATGATCATACATTTTGTTCTGCTCCTTTATAGTAGTATGAGTGAGTCTGACGATTATCTCACTGCCCTCGCGACGCTTGACACTTACTGTGATGCCACCATGTTATAGTGAAGAAGTACCAATTTGGACGGTGCACCCAGTTGCCAGATGAATCTGTGGATATATACTTTACAGCTGTAGGCAAGTTCTCAGCTTCGTGCAACACTGGGTTGCAGGCAGACAGTTTTATCAAAGATCAGTTGTTTGCAAACGAACAAATGCTTGCTACAAGGGCAATTTTCGCTAGCTGTTTCCACACTGACCTTAGACGATGCCCCTAGACATTGGCAGAAGCTTTGAGGGGACTTCACTGTACTTCAAGGTGCTATCATCGCCTGCAGACACCCGCTGTGCTGGGAGGCATTGTAGTTGAAAACTGGATGCCGACCACAAAAATAAAAAATAAGAGATGTGATGTGCATCATGTATGTATAACGAGAAAGAGAGCCACGCTTGCTGCCACTTGCATCACAGTTGTGCCCTTGCTACTATTAGCGGTGCCACATTGGAAGTCACACACTCGTTGCTATCTGTTGTGTCGGGCTTATGGTGCGAGTGCAGCCCAAAGGATGAGCCTCAATGTTAATAACACAACACCATGGCATATCATGGAGGATCATGGCACAATGACTGGACATGACTGGAGAGGGTGAAAATGCATTGCAAGTTCTTGTTTGTTTTCCAGGTGGTGCCACAAGTGGCCTTCTTACCACACATAGTTGCCCATAACAAATAAAGGGGCAGTTGCTGTTTGGCTTTGGGCGAAGACCCTTTTTTCGAGCTGTGTGTTCAGAGTAAGGCGTTTCAGCATGATGCAACAAATGGGTTCATTATGTTTACTGCGCTATGCTGTTCACACAAAGAAGAAAATAAATAAAAAGTGTTCATAAACGTGTGTTTATGAACACTTTGATTGAAACATGATTATAACATGTGCTTATGAACATGAGTTTTAAATAGACAAATGGAAATGTGTGCATGTCTTATTGATGCCATACAATGTCATACCAACTAGACCCGGTCGACCACTCGCTGAACAAAGCTCAACTTTGCCATTTGCAGTGCGCACTTCATCCCAATTGTGCGGCACAATTACTGACTTTTGCCACACCTGCTCAGCTATGTTGGTTAGCAGAGTCTTGAAGCCAGGCTGGCCAAAGTACCGGTCGTCGGGAGGAAAGTAGGTGCCACCGATGACCGGCTTCAGGTCGGGCGTGAGCCATACGCTCATGGGCCATCCACCGCCTCCGGAAGTGGCCTGCGACAAACGGAGAAGAAAGGAATGTTCGTACCTCAAATAACCAAAACAACAGTTAAAAGCATTGAATACACTCGAACATTTCTTCCAAACAACGGGCATACTTAAAAAGTGTACTAGGTGGTACGCTGGATAGTAACCACATTGTAACCACACCCTTTTTCCATTATTTGTACGTATGTATACGCTATGTATATATTTATGTATATTACAGTCAACTCTCATTAGAACAAACTCTGATAATCCAAGAAAAAATTTTCATTTTATCCAAAGTCCACAATATCCGAAACACCTCACTTCCGAAACTTCGGCCGCAAAGTGTAACAATCTTATTGCAAAGAGTGAGTGACAAGCGTCCAAAGTAAAAAAGAAAAAGGAAGAGAAAATGTCAGCTTCACCTGAAAGGTGAAGGAGCGATTGCGATAGTAAATTAGTAGACAGCTATACAAAGTAAAGATAGTAGTTTTATCAGTTGCATAAAGTTGTAAACATCAACTTACTAACTAAATTAACAAGCACAGTGTCACATGCGCACAGGTAAATATGAACACATCTCACTCGATGAATGAGGAAAGTCGCTGTAAAAATGTTGGAGCGAGGAATCATGGCAGCAGCAGTGGTTAAATTGATCGTCACGCATCCCTCGCTTCAAAGCAAACGAAAGGTCAAAAGCACAGCACATACAAAGCTACCGGCACTATCTGCACTCTGCAAACATTGCAGATGGCGTCCTAGATGATGCCTGCATGGGCGCGCACTTTGTCCACATCGCAGATCACTTTCAAGCTGCGGCGCCTGCGTGACCGCACGGTAAGCAGCGGCCACCTAAGTAGAATGCCCCCTCTCTTGCCTCCCCCCCCCCATGTCTTGCACACAAAAGACGGCGCGCTTCCGCCCTCCCTCCCTAGCCTGCGCGCGCGTGACATCTAGCCGCAATTGTTGGCTGACCCTTGCAAATCAGTTGCCAGCCCATGTCTGAATGGTAAAAGCAACCAATTTATGCAACCAATTTTGACAAAAATTGCTGCTAATTTTGTTTGCTGTGGCCGATAGCACGCTGTCTGCTTAAAGCAAACTTCATTGCATCAAGAAAACAGGTGGAGCAAATTAAGGTTGAAATATGGTCCATTATATCCGAAAGTCTGTTGTACGTGGGTTCGTTACAACGAGCGTAGACTGTATGTGTGTCGGACTCCTCTTTTCTTTTTTTACCTATTCTGCAACGAAGCTCACTTTTAACTGTCATATCTCTGTGCATGCATTACTTCATATGTGTACCTTCCTCATCTGTTCACTTGCTGATCTCAGACTGTATCACAGCCTCGTGTACGTACTTGGAATGCCCCATACACACAACATTTAGGGACTCGTAGTGGTGCAACTTCTCCTCACCTTTTATCTCTGTATGTCTGCGTGCACATAGGACTGCATGCTCTGGGTTTCTTCTTACGAAATTTTTTTTACTACTGTTTTTGCTAATATGTGAAAGGAAGCAGCCATCGCCATTATAGAGTAACCACATATCTATCTTTTATTTGCATTTCAATAATAGTAAAAGAACGTACACAAGGACAGAAAAAAAATGCAGACACAACACAGACTGGCAATTAAAGAACTACTTAAACCTTTTCGATGAACTTTTCACATGTAACAGAATAGCACCTAGCATGTACTGAGTTTGTGAAAGATATTTTACCTTGCAATCAAGTTGGTCTCAAAGATTCTGGACCTGGCTTTATCTACATAATCATGCAATCATGACACAGAGGAAAACTGTCCGATGTTGTGTAGTAGTTTGGCTGGGTATGATGATATCACCCGTAAAAGTGTAAACAAAAGTGCTGCACACATTTCTTCTGGCAGCGCTTGCACACTGCAGCTCCAGCGAATAAAAGCGATGGAGCAAGCCGCTATTTTATGATCCATGCAGCTCCTGGATACCAAAGCTGAAACTGTTTAATGCAAGCCGCTATTTTAAGATCCATCCAGCTCCTGGATACCAAAGCTGAAACTGTTTAATAAAAAACAAGTATTTTGGACACTCCCAAGCTTTCCGGTATTCTTTCTAAAACTTAAGAGGGCTTCAACCTTCATTTAACACAAAAATGTCTTGATGGCACTCCTCTGAGTTCCTTTTAGTGAAAATGAAAATGTGCAGATTGTCTGGTTCTTGGCTTCACAGTGCCCATGTACAATAAAAAAGCAATTATTAATCAGTGAAGTGTTGAACATCCCACAGCAACACATGGGGCTAAGAGAGATGCCACAGTGTAAGACTTCGAAGATTAAAAAAGTTGGGTGGGGGGTGAGATTGATTCATTTCAACTAATTTGTCGTTTCTTTATTTCATTTATTAAGCACAAGTAATTTCCCCTATGTTGTCCTTGGTGTCAGTGTTTGTTGGCTTCTTATGATATGACTAATAAAAATAGGGCCCCTCGGTTAACCCCCTTTCTTCTCGTTTATTACATAACGAGGGTCTCGAATCCAGCAACATTGATGCCTTAAGGTAGCATGTGTTGGTTTATTGACCAGTTGCCTCCTCCAAAAAGATCATGTTCTCGTAACGCCTGCGACAGAAAGGACGTTCCACGTCCGCCGCCAAGGTCTGTGAGTGGTGGCACTGGCTAACACTCCCAGGGTTCTACTAGCAAACATAAATACCCAAGAATATGGATGGGGAAGCGGCGCCGCGGTAGCTTAATTGGTACAGCATCGCACGCAAAATGCAAAGGCTGTCAGATCGTTCCCCACCTGCGGCAAATTGTTTTTTCATCCACTTTCATTTCCAATAATTTATCGTTTCTTTACTTCATTTATTAAGCACAAGTAATTTGCCCTATGTTGTCCTTGGTGTCAGTGTTTGTTGGCTTCTTATGATATGACTAATAAAAATCGGGCCCCTCGGTTAGCCCCCTTTCTTCTCGTTTTTATATATATATATATGCTACACTCCAACAAAGGTGGCAGTACTACTACCACACCTGAATGTAGGTCATGTAGACACGGTCGACGTCCGGCCGTTCCTCACGGTCCACCTTGACGTTGACGAAGTGATCGTTCATGAGCTTGGCAATCTCAGCATTCTCAAAGGACTCCCGCTCCATCACGTGGCACCAGTGGCACGTTGAGTAGCCTACTGCATATGCACGCAGGCAACATAAGGTTAGTGGGGACAGGCAATGGGAAGGTCACAAACAACCCACTATTCCAACTACTCCCTTTCACTAACAAATAACGAATAACATTAAATAACAAGAAGAAATAGGCCCCGCTTATACAACATGAATCAGGGGTACTGAGGCGCTCAATATCCACCATATAAAGCCAACATCATACTGTCACATTGTAGTGATGGTCAAGAACACAGTAGCAAAACTGTGAATGATGAATCGAACTCTTTATTAGGCAAACTTGTGCGCTTAATTGCAAGTGACATTCAAAGCACAACGATAGCGGTGAATACAGTCAGCAAACCGTGAAAATCTGATTTTTGGGTCAAGCACGCGTTGGCTTTTATACATGAGTCATCGAAGGTTCCAGTGTAATCGCTGATACCGCAAGCCTTCCAGAAAGTACTACACAATTTGTGTCACAAATAGTACAATGAGATTACACGAGGCTCGGTGACAACAGGCAATGGATAGAACCATCGACAACATTCAAGAAACTTCGATACATGCAGGCACGTCCTGCACCTAGCAATAACATTTAACATTTGTTAGCTGGTGAAAAGCGGTCACCGGAGAAAGATAAAGAAGTACACGTGTCAATATAAATCAAGTCGAATTGTGACATTTAATGTCCCAATGCAACACACTGGCTGTGAGGCATGCCGTAGTGGGGAACTCCGCATTAATTTAGACAACCTGGCTTTTCTTTAACATGCAACTAAAGCCAAGTCAACCTCCGGCAAAATGTAACCACCAGGACTGGGAGTTAAACGTGTGCCCTTGGGCTGAGCAGAAAAATGCTTCAGCCACTG
Organism: Dermacentor albipictus; assembly: GCF_038994185.2. Classification (NCBI taxonomy): domain Eukaryota; kingdom Metazoa; phylum Arthropoda; class Arachnida; order Ixodida; family Ixodidae; genus Dermacentor; species Dermacentor albipictus. Next base: position 44,344,590 of record NC_091828.1, on the reverse strand, counting down.
AGCCATGGCCAGTGGGTCTCAACATCACGTACAAAGTCGTACAGCTACTGTATAAAGCCAACAAGTCCTGAAGCCACAGAAAAGGTGAAGAAAACGGATTTTCCTTTGTTAAACTGTCTAACTGAGTAACTGCATTGAATATTGCAAGGGAAGCTCAAGGTGAAAATTTTTTTTTATTATACTAATACTGCCACTTCCCAAGATGTCAACACAATTTCAGCTTTTACACCTTAGTTTAGAGCCTACCCTACCTAAGATTAATATTTAAAAACTGAATTAATCCAACTTCCTTATATTACATACAAACTACTCCTTATCTATGAGGTTAGCAATCTGGACCCACAAATGGTGACGAAAATGTCACTGTCATTTATATTGTTCTAATTTTAAAGGTATGGTACAGCTAAAAAAACACCAGCTATTATATGCGTGTGCAACGTTGATGAAAGAGAGAGATAACTTAAAGGGAAGCTGAAAGCTTTTCCAGAAAAAATGAGTGAAGAGCTGTACGTCGTGGTTTTCAACCCTCTGAATTCTAATATCGCATCGAAATTGAGCGAAAGAAAGCGCAAACATATTTTATTTCGACAAAAAGTGCAGCAGCAGACACGCCCAGCTGGCGCGCCTCGTTTCCGCCTGTGATTGGTCGGGCACCTTGTGACGTCAACAACGGTGTTCGTCCAGACTGATTGCTGCCGCTACACACAAAGCACGGTGCAAGGTAGTTTGGTGCTGTTTTGCTGAGACGGTCATCGAAAATTTCTAGAGCTTGCGTTTCTCTGAGGAGTTCAGCATTAAGTCCTAACTCCACGAGAGCGATTTTGCGCGCGACAGTGACGGGCGACGGCTTCGAGCAACAAAACAGGCTGTTGCTTGAACAGATCGCTCGGTATTGTCGCTCGATCGCTCGTTTCTAGAAATCTAGAACTCGTCGCTCGTCGCCCGGAAATGCTATGAGCGACTAGCCAATAATGTGAAGCCGAAACTGGATGTACATAACTCAAATACTACTGTTTGTCAGATGGAACGAGCAAATTATTCAATTTTACACGGGCAAGAATAAGAACCTAATGCAAGACCTTCAGAAATATTTTATGTTCCTTCTTCAGTAAAATACATCAGCTTAAATTGATAAAGCATGCGCCACGCTAGTTTCTGCGCGTATATTGCTGCCCTCATACTGGGAAGTCGTCACTCAAAGTCGTTGCTCGCTTGGAGTTCGGCTTGCAGGCGACGAGTGAACGCGACAGCCATCGCCTCGCTTCTCGCACTGTCACTGTCGCGTGCAAGATCACTTGTAAGGGGTTTATACTTTACTCCCTACATGTACAAGCCGATTGTGAAAAGCCGGCTTCTCCAAGAAGCAAAAAATGCTGGTTCAAGCACTGCTTTCCACGTGAACGAAGGCGAAGTGTTAGCATCGCCTTGTGTTGAAAATGTTGTTTGGCGAGTATGTTTTTTTCTAAGCTGCATTCAGCGTTCCAGTAAGTATGTTTCCAAACAAACAACTGTATAGTGTTATGTTCCTGCATGCCTTCTCGTAGAACGTAAGCGGTGATGCGATCTTCGGCATTTGTGCGCTGCCCCAAAGCTGTCGGTAATCTACACAGACGGTTTAAACGCGGGAAAAGTTTACCAGCTGTTGTAGCGCGTGTAGTATAGAACCATCATGAGCGTGCCATCCGCATGCTACTCGTAACCGGCGAATTCCGTCGGCTACGTGAGATGGTCGGTTTCTCTATGTGTGCGAGAGAAGCGGGAGCGCAGCGTCCTGGCGTGAGCAGGCTTTCCAACACATGCAAACTTTACGCTTGAACTGCGTTATGGTAGCTGCATGCAGGCTGTTTCACAACACACGTGCCAATAGAAAATTCGCGGTGCTTGGCAATGAAACCAGCGTCAAGGGTGGGAGATGAACATGCACCTTCCGTTCAGCGTGCTAATTATAATTTTTTTAGGAGAACCCAAAGCACGCATTATTGATAAACTCCGGTAGTAATCGTCACGGAAGTTGTTAGAGCAGAACACTGTAGTTCTTGAGCGCTTGAAGTTGTTTCGCTTCACAGCAGCCTCCCACTTAGCTGAAAGCTTCTTGTCTTGCAGGAACTGATGGAACATCGGAACATCGTCGCGGCCGCTGGTGTTTGTGCAAGCGTAGGCTGCACAGAACGCCGGCATGATCGGCCTACAAGTTCAATTGATGCTGCGCACATCAACTACCACTCCTATATACACACAAACAAAGGAGTGTAGGGTCGAGCGAAGCAGATTAGGACGGCACGCACGCAGAAATAAGCCCGGTCAGGCACGGTCGCGGAGACTGCGAAGGAGCGGAACACCAGTGCTGACGTCACTACGCCGCGGTTTCCGGTCTCCGCTCGCATCGTCAGTGTCAGCAGCAGCGCGTGGCGCTCAACGGGAGGCGGAGCTACAGCGCAATTTTAACCGACGATTGCGTCGCTCCTAAGTGAAAAATCCCCCCCAAAATTTTACCTGCATGGTTTATAAGGTTCCCGCATCCGTATATGAGCGTCTTATTGAATTCAACAGACTCTTCAGCTTCCCTTTAGGGTAACTATGAGAGGCCTTCATCCTGCAGTGGTCGCTACATAAAGATAATTATGATGCATAACACAGCCCTGGGAATGCTAGCCAGCATCACTTGCTACCATGGCAGCAGATGTGGAACATCTGCTAAGTCACAGAACATATATGGAACATGGACTCTGGGCAAGCAAAGCCTAAAGAACAGTCTCAAGCTGCACAAGTCATCAAGTCAGTTTGAGTTGAGGCCCTTACAATGCTACATGTGAAAAGAATCAAATGAACTCAGGCGCTCAGTACTTAGTTAAATACCCATCCTTAAAAGCCCACACACATTGATTACACCGCTTTGCTTTGTATGATGATCAGTGCATACAGCCAACAAAAAGCAGTCATTGAAAAAGAACGACATTATACTTAATTACAGTGTGGGCTAATGTAACAGTGACAAATGTCCTGCTTTTTTTTTTTTACAAGATTCAGCACAAACTGTCATGGACTGTCTTGATAAGGGGCACACGTAATTTTCTTTACTCGCTACTGCCAGCTGCCTTTTGGCAGCCGAGGCAGGAGTGGCACAGGTACACAAACAAGTGCAAAGATAACACAAGTCATCAGTTCAATGTTACAGATACATCAAAGAGTAGTACAAGAATAATGTAATGAGCAGACTGCAACAAGTATGAAGAAAGATCGCAGGCATCTGAGGCAGTTGACCAAACTAGCGAAAAGAAAAGAGAAGCACATGATACAGACCCTAACAAGTTACAAAAATAAATGCGAACAGCTACAGAAAATGAGACAGGGCTAATAAAATAAAGTCTCATGATGTCATCTGTGTCACATCTGTCACAGGTGGGAGTATGTTCCATTCCTAGCATTTCTTGGGAAAAAAAATTTGAAACAAGAGGCATTCACTCCCATTTGCACTTGCATAATATTCCTGTTTAGTTCTTTATATCCTTTTGTAATTTGATCTTGTGTATACCTTTGTATTTTGAATCTTGTGCTCTTTTTTTTTACACAGGACATCCCTTAAAACAAAAAAAAACATTGTATGTTTCTTGCAAATTCTTTTTAATACAATAGGAATTTAAATTTTGTTAAAGGTAGTAACAGTTTTCCGCTCGTGTTGATCTGGCTTGAGTGCCTTAGGCTGCTGACACCCACAGAAGAAAAGCAACCAAGACTCAACTTACCAGACAAGAAAATGAGTTTATCCTCATCTTTGGCCTTCTTGAAAGCATCCTCACCCCATGGATACCTACAAAAGAGACAGTCCATTTTCAACCATCTTTTTTTCTTCTTTCACCCCACATGAAGCTTTTCTTTACAAGCTCAAAAGAACTGAAAACAGTTAGCATTCTCCAAAGATTGTTAAGCAAGTGAACTAGGTTTTTAAGCAAGTGAACTAGGCTAACTGAAGATTGTTAAGCAAGTGAACTAGGCTAACTGGTTATAAATAACTGTGATTAGACCAATTCCACATGTGCCAACCAACTAGGTTTTATAATATTTTATAATCTTAATCCAGTTTCAGAGTTCTTTCCATTCCATTATCAAGGATGACTATCATCAGGGGTGACGTTACCTCCGGTGATGAACTCAGAAGAACTCCAAAGCTTTTTGAACACTGAGAATTATATGCTGCTTTTGAACTTACTGTGGCCCATAACAATAATCATTATCAATGTTTGTGCATTCCATTTATTAACACTCTACCCTCGCTACTTTCATGACAAGCAAGAAATGAGAAATTGCAAGAAAGATTGATGACAATTATTTTTGCGGGACACCATATAGTATCAAAACTAAAGGGTGTTTCGTACTGGGTCCCATGTCCTTGACAGTTACACTTCTTTTTTCTTTTTCTTTTTTTTTGTATTGTCAGTTTTTTTTTTTGCATGTCAGCAATTTATAGAAGTATTCACTAAGTATTGGGAAGTGCTCGCATATGTGTTGTGCATATCACACATATTTGTGGAGGCGACCAAGTAGAGGAAGCCACCATGGCCAGGGTTTATTAGATCTGGCCAACCACGGTGTCAATGGCCCTGGGGAGCGGCCAGTGGATGTGACGTTGAAAAGTTTGCCTTTGTTTGGATACAAGCTGCTGCCGAGATGGCGCTACCGTAAACTTGTGTCGCCACCTGCTGGCAGCAGCAGAGAGCAGCCATTAAGGGAGGGTGAGGGTTGTGCAAGTCCCAGAGGAGAGGGCAGCACACGGCAACCCTGCGTGAATGTCCGGTTTCTGCAGCTGCCACGAGGTGGTGACACAAGTTTATGGTAGCGCCACCTCTGCATCAGCTTGTGTCCCCTTGAAGCAAAGGCATGCAAGGTTTACATTTTTTTTCCTTACAAACGAGGCAAGTAACTGTGCCAAGTGTTGCCTTGAACGATGCGCACCTCAAAATGCAGTCTTTCTGAGAAATTTGAGCAAGAACAGCGCAGCAGTAAGTGCAAAACCTTTTTTCAAAAATTTTAAGTGAAATGCACACATTCCTTTATGTGAATTTGTGCTTCTTTAGAGAAAACAATTAGCCTGTTGGCTTCAATTTATCTGTTCATCCAGCCCAGGAGGATATGCAGCGAATAGTGTGGTGGTAGAATCCCTTCGGAATGCACAAATGTGCATGCGAAACAGAAAAGTACATTCATGATGCACATTCATGGGGGTGTACATTCATGGGGGGTGTACATTCATGAGCATTTTTCTGCAGAGTACAATAAATCTCTCTATATGGCTTTCACAGACTACGAAAATGAATTCGTTGCAGTAGAAATATGAGCAATCATAGAGGCATTATGTAATCAAGGAGAACTGGAGGCTTACATGAATGCCTTGGAAAATATCTACAAAGATTCAACAGCTACCTTGGTTCTCCACAAGAAAAGTAGAAAGATACCTACAAAGAAAGGGGTCAGGCAAGGAGACATCATCTATCCAATGCTATTCACTACATGCTTGAAAGTATTCAAGCTACTAAACTGGGAAGCCTTAGGAGTGAGGATCAACAATGAATATCTCAGCAACATTCAGTTTGCAGAAGACACTGTCATGTTCAGCAACACTGGGGACAAATTACAACAAATGATTGAGGACTTTAACAGAGAAAGTGTAAGAGTGGGGTTAAAGATTAATATGCAGAAGACAAAGATTGTGATCAACAGCCTGTGATCAACAGGAACAAGAGTTCAGAATCACCAGTCAGCCTCTGGAGTCTGTAAAGAAATACGTTCACCTAGGTCAATTACTCACAGGGGACGCTGATCATGAGATGGAAATTCACAGAATAAAAATTTGTTGGCATGCATACTGCAGGCATTGCCAGATCCTGACTCGAAGCTTACCAGTACCACTGAAAAGAAAGGTATACAATCAGTGCATTCTACCAGTGCTGACACATGGGGCAGGAACTTGAAGACTGACAAACAAGCTTGAGAACAAGTTAAAAACCGTGCAAAGAGCGATGGAACGAAAAACGATAGGCATAAAAGCCAGGAAGAGAGAGGCATGGATCAGAGAGCAAACAAGGATAGCCAATATTCTAAGTGACATTAAGAGAAAAAAATGGAGTTGGGCAGACCATGTAATGTGTAGGATAGATAAATGGTGGACCACTAGAGTTACAGAGTGGGTGCGAAGAGAAGGGAACCGCAGTCAAGGATGGCAGAAAACTAGGCGGTGTGATGAAACTGAGAAATTCACATGCGCAAGTCGGAATCATTTGGCGCAGGACAGGCGTTATTGGAGATTGCAGGGAGAGGCCTTCGTCCTGCAGTGGACATAAAAACGGGCTGATGCTGATGATGACATTTATGAGCAAAAGTTCGCAGACCAATGGTACCACAATTTTTTTTAAAGTGAGTCTTTCTTTGCCTACCTTCCCGGGTTCGGCTTGGCTACTGTCAGCTGGGTCGGTCAGTATCTCAGCAAATATATTTGTGCGTATATATACAAAGGTTAACATAACCCTTGTATGCTGACCAACAAGGTAGTGCAAGTGGCGCATGTCTGTGCTGTGTAACAAAACTATAAACTTCTACACAAAGCCTGAAGATATAATGTCAGCTCACAGGCATCTCCAAAGCACACCGACTTGTTAATGGAATGGCTCATCATATATAACGGATTCGTTAATTTACTTCATTTTCTAATTGATTTAGCCATTCGGTATGTGGTGCTGGGTGGGTGTGCCTGTTCTTGGGCCATGCTCCAGAATGTGCATGTGCCACTGTGACACAAGAGGTACAGAATCCTTAATGTGTTGCTTGATACATGCCCTACTTTTCTGTGCATACACCGGAGTTGGAGACATACCTTACGAATGATGCAACGCATAAACATTGCATGTGATTGCACATTGCATAGGATGAAAGTAATCAAAATTGTATACATTGTGGTTAGTTGTAAAGCATTTAAATTAACCGTTCTTTAAAGCTTCACTTCAGACAGATTGCAACCATGTGCGCTGCATCTGCATATTTTCTTTCAGTTTTTTTTTCTCCTTTTTTTCCACATCCTGGGCATGGTAGCTGGAATCAAGTGGTACAGCTTGTGTCTGCACATTGCCCCAGTGCGGTGTATTTGCGGACCTGTGCCAGAATTTTTTTTTTTTTTTTTTGCCGATGCCGTGGTCTCCAAACTTTCGATTGTGACTGTACATCTCAAACGAATCCGACCAGGGCTCCGGGATAACATAAAACTATTTCCCTCTATTTTTATTTAAGATTAATCATTAGCCCGGCGTGACTGGTTAAAACTTTTTGAGCCACACCCGCATGGGCATATTTGAAACGTTTTCTCTTCCACTTTGCCCATCTTGTGAGATTTTACCGTTCTCATCTGATATCTTATTTTCCCACGATGCAACTCATCGGAAGATTAATAAAACTTGCTGCACCAGTACACGTCTATTCCTTTTCCCTTTGTCTGTGTAGTGCGGTATCTTTCCCTTGGCATATTCAAAAGACAGTTGTCATATCCAATGTGCATCTTACAATAACATCATTATACACAGTGCTGTCAGCCGATATTGATTCCTAGCTATAACAATCAGCATTTAATAGATATTACTACTAATGAATTAATGACAGATGCATCATAACTTTAAAACGCCTAAAATTGGTATGGATGTGACAAAAAGTGGTTATAACAGTCAGATTTTATCTTTTTTTCATTGTCATATAAGTGTACTGAATTGCTACTGTTTACATTACAAACACCAAAGCAAACAGCTGATACTTCTGATGTGGCTGGCTTTTATAGGAAACGTATTACTTTCATACATGAGACAGCCACATTTGGAGAGCCCGGTATGTACTTACCACCCAAAAATTGATTTTTTGTTTGTCTGTGCTAGCAGCCTGAATGGGGACCGAATAATGTAGTCATTCCATACATATCAGTTCAGTTCAACTGTATTTCATGCTTCGTTGCTGGCCTGAATACTTTCACCAGGATTGGTCATTACAAAGCGGTGGATCATATGAATTGGATTGGAACATCGGAGTTGAGACATTATATGTGCCCTGTAATGTGAATGGGGTTACTGAAACACAAATTCGGCACTTCCTCCAGCGCAATATGTCTGGAGGCCTACCAATCTACTGTTAGACCTTCAATTGAATATGCCAGCATCGTATGGGACCCACACAAAGCATACATATAAATGAACTAAAAAAGAATGCATTGTCTAGGCGCTAACTTAATATATGAATCACCTTAAATGCTGAGATTCTCCAACCTTGATGCCAACATAGGAAAAACTTGAGCATTTGTCAGAGCAAAGAAAAGCTACCAAGCTAAAATCCTTTCTTTCACTTTACTTCTACATTCAGCAGGTAGATTTTATAATAAAGACACAACTAGGCCCTCCTGTCATACACAGTCTGAGCATAAAGCCCTATTAGCCTACACAGACATATACAAACACTTATTTTTTCCTAGAACAATAGCCGATTGGAGACCCTTGCCACACAATTCATCCCTTCTCAGTACTGTTGTTTAAGCTGTTTTACGTCTATCCGCATGACATTATTGCTACTGCAACCAAATGGTAGCGATAACACAAAGATATAGAGCAGCACGCTATGCATTTGTGTCCACATCTGATGTCATCCTGACACACTAACGTAGGAGTTGTAGCTCACCAGTCCACAGGGTTGTTGGCATGCTGCAGGAGATACGGAGACTTTTCGTTGGAAAGCCGATTTTTCCTGCAGCTAGCTGAAGCTGAGACATGTGCTGAGGAAGGAGAAGAAGCCGCCATCTCGCCTAAACAAAGCAGTGGTCGCTTGCAGCGCCTGCAAGCACACGGGCAAGGAAGGATATAACAACGTTTAATCTGGCAGACACTCAAACAATATGCGCTCTTCTCATGTGTGTTATGCACTTTGCAAGATCTTGCATATACGTGGCATCACACCACCTTTCATTATTGTTTTTGTGTATTTTATGCAGGTTCTTTAATTTTCTTGTATTTTGTTTTCACGTGGGACACATATATGCTAATATTCTAAAATAGATAATGTGGAAATCAGTGCAGTTCTCATCTATCATTGCCGAAGTCTTTTTGTTATTTGTAATCATAGTGCGGGATTTAGCTATTGCAGGAAAAGTTGGGAATACTTCCACATTTGTGACAACAAACTGTCAAGGTTCTAGTGCACCTTATTATCAAAGCACAGATAATACTGTGTGTCTGGAACCCACTCTGCAGATAACCAGCAGGCTGTGTTGAAAATGGAGGGTAAGTCTGTTTTTCTTTTGACACTTGAGACAATGATAATTCTTGTATGCTGCAAGCACTCAAGCACTCTGCAAAGCCTAAAGTTATCTGGTCGACATGACATCTGTTATTTTTTTATGACAAAATGAGCACACAGCTCTTATAGGATAAACTAAACACCAGACGTGCCGGCAAAGTCACAATACAGTGGTATATAAATCAATTGTTTAATAACAGGAGCTCATCAACTGATATATGTACTACTTGAAGTGCATACGCCCCATCCCATCATCACTTCACAGGGCAATATTAACTGCAATATAACAAAACTAGCTCACATAATGGAGCGGCATTCATGAAGTCCTACTATGCCCTGTACAAGTTTGTGGATGCCTCACTCAGACTAACAGAGGCATGATTGAGCAGCAAGCATAGTTAGCTTTGGAGGCGTTTTGAAGAATTTTTTGGCGAAAGATCAGTATCATGGTGACGAGGCAAAAAGCAACAGTATCAACAAGAACGCCTCTTTCTGTATCAGTGAGGCATTTGGAAGCTTGTACGCTGTGAAGTAGGAGTTCATGAATGTTGCTCTAGGACCTGCACAAATCTTATGTCATGGATAATATTGTGCAGTCAGGCAATTATGTGAATGGGCACACGCATGCCTATATCATGTGTCCCACGTAACTTGTGCCAAAATCTAAAGATATGCAAGTGACAAGTAGCTGGACAGAACCAAGTTGATGTTATTTGCCATCGCTTGGAACGAATCAGACTATTTTTTTATATTTTGGTTAATCACATAATTAGTTATCATTATTTATTCAACTGCTGAAATATTAATTAGAGCGAGAGAGTCAATGAGAAAATTGTACACCAGCCTGAAAAATTCCCCCATCCAACTTTCTGTTCCTCAGTACATGCTACATGTAAGTTTTTTTCCAAGCCTTAACGAAAGCTCGCAAAATATGAAAAAGTGTCTCACAACTCATTGTGCAGTACTTTTCAGTATTTTTTGTGCGGTTGATAGTAGTGCACATTTTTGTGCTTTCTGTTTCTTTAAGCGCACATTGTGCTGATACATCTCAGAATGTAGCAGGGTTTTTTTACTATTATTTTTCGATTACATATATGATTCAGTCTTATGTGGACTTGGTCAAACGACGACTAAGATCATAAGTATGGATCGTGCCTATTAAATATTGCACAACTTTGGGCATGCACAAGTCTGAGAGATCAGTACAATGGCAAATTACGCACGGTCTCAATGCATTTCATCAAATTATGGTTCATAGCAACATGAAATGCTGTTCTTATATATGCACACACTACACATATAGAAACATATCAGTGTCATTCCAGAAATAGAAAAATTTTTGAAGTGTGCCAGCCCCAGGATCACCTTATAACCTGATAGCAGTGCACAGCTACAAGGGGAAACATTTCCGACGTCATATGTTAAAGTATCACGCACGAAAAAGGTTTCAAAACCAGTACCAAGCTTCTGAGCAAAGGAATGCATGGCAACTGTACGTTAAGAAAGCAACGGCACACCGTACTTCTCACTGTGCAGAGATGGGCGAGACAGTTAAGTCTCGCTTCATTTCACGATCAACGCCGGACACGCGATTCGTTAAGCCCATACTTCATACAGGAACAAGGATCCACGAACACTTGCATACATATAACATTCACCGCGAGCGAATGCAGAAAAAAAAAAAACACTACACCGAGCGCTCAGCCGAGCTACGTACGAGTAGAGGCTGCTGCTAAAAACAGCCCACTAAGAAAGTAAGGGCCGGGACACCGCTCTTGAATCCGTCGCGTACGTTGACGACCACAACCTCAAGCACAGAACTTTGACTTGAAGCGAAACCACCACGCACAGCATGCGTCGCACAAGTGCAAGATACCTTGGCAATGCGTTCGCGAACAGAGACCTTCCAACGGCAACGTAGCAGAAGCACTTTCGATTCTCAAGCTCGTGCAAGCGAGGACATCGACGCGAAAGCGAGTGGACGCCGCTGTGCCCAAGCAAGGCTGTCGCGCGAGCCCAGCAGTTCATTTAGGCGCGTGGGCACGGACTGCGCACACACCGCATCATCACACACACATGCGGTTTCAGGAAAATAAATAACGCGACGTTGTACCTGTTGCATGCACGTAAACACGCACACACGAACGAACACCACGGTTACACACGCACACTCTCTCCAGAATCGTAACTCTCGCACCTCTTTGCGAATGGGGCAGCCGGATTGGCACAATCATTATTTTTGTTTGGATGGTTTCGGTCTCTAGTTTCGGTCACAGCCAGTCACAGCTTGGTTCCCATCTCGTAGAGTTACGAATATAATTTCTTGTGCGAGTAAAAATAGCTACACTTTTACATGGATACGTCGCAAATCAAAGCAAGAAGCTATCTTGCATTTTTTTTTAACCCCATAGGTGATAGAGAAAGAGAAGGAAGGGAAGGAGGTGAACGCGAGCGTGTTCTAGAGCGCGAGTTTCATAATTGTGATTGTGTACAACAGAATAGGCTCGTATTAAACAACGCTGCAGCGTCTTTTATGAGTCGCAAGACCGCTCGAACTGTTACCCCAACAAAACAGGCACACTATATTTTCGTTGACGGAAGCGCAGCTTGGCCGATGTTGCGTCAGTTATGCGTCAGTTGCACAAACCGTGCCCACCCACTTCCGCAGCAGCTGGCAATCGCGCGCGCGTCTGCGTGCGTGTCGGGCCAGTCTGGGACGGCTGCTCGGCCGCCGCTAGCGCGGCTTTTGCCACGAGTGACCGCGCGACCAACGCACGATAAGAAGTGTACCGCGCGAGGCGATAAGGGCGCGGGGGAAGCGAAACTTCGATATGTGATGTCTCCGAACGAGAGAGCAGCGGCAGCCCGAGTCGTCCGGGAGTGCCGGACACTTCGCTCGACCGATCAGCGGTTCCACTGCGACGATGCGGCCCACCCCGCTCGCGCTGCTGCCGACGGTGCTGCAGCTGTCATTCGCCGCGGCCGCTTCGATCACGATCCCGACGGATGACTCGCGGCACCCGATCGTGGCGTCGAGCGTCGAAGACGCGTTCTCCCAGTACGTCGTCCGATACAACAAGAGCTACGAGCCCGGCAGCGCCGAGTACGACCGGCGGTTCGCCGCGTTCCGCGATAGCCTCGACCGCATCGCGCGCAGGAGCCGCAACGCTACGGACGGCTCGGCGCGCTACGGGCTGACCCGATTCTCGGACTTCACGCCGGACGAGTTCCGCCGCGACGTCCTGTCGTCGCCTCCGGCGGACCTCGACGACATCGTTCGGCAGCTCTTCCCCGACCTGACGCTTGGCGACGACAACGACGTAGGCCCGCTCCTTCTACAGCCGATCACCCCGAAGAAGACCCAGCAGGTGCGGGGCCGATACCCGGACCACTTCGACTGGCGCAACCGCAGCGCCGTGACGCCCGTCAAGAACCAGCTCAACTGCGGCGCGTGCTGGGCCATCAGCACCGTCGAGAGCGTCGAGAGCATGTACGCCATCGCGACGGGCCAGCTGGTCGAGTTCAGCGTCCAGCAGATGGTGGACTGCTCCAACAACTCCAACCACGGCTGCAACGGGGGCGACACGTGCGCCGCGATGCAGTGGCTCCTCGAAAACCGCATCAAGCTCGTCACCGAGGGCGCGTACCCGTTCACCGCGTCCACCGGGAAGTGCCGAGACGCCACGAGTGACGTCACCGCCGAACTCGTCGACTACACCTGCGAGAGGCTCGTGGGCAACGAGGAGCGGATGCTGGACCTCATCGCCAACGTGGGACCGCTAGCCGCGGCCGTGGATGCGACGGCGTGGCAGGATTACCTGGGCGGTATCATCCGGTACCACTGCGATGCGGGGAGGAACCACGCGGTGCAAGTGGTCGGGTACGACCTGAGGGGTGAGGTGCCGCACTACATCGTCCGCAACTCGTGGGGTGCCCAGTACGGTCACGGCGGCTACTTGTACATAGCCGTCGGCAAAAACCTCTGCGGCATCGCAGAAGAGGTCTCGACAGTTTCTGTCAAAAAACCATCGGGGTAGTAGATATATATTGCCTATCTCTGGCAAATCAGTTCTGCGGCAACCGCAAAGTGCGGGAAGTTACATAAATTCAAGGGGGATATTTGCATCCATCTTAGAAATAGCACGAAGCTGCAAAGGAAGCTTCGCAGTTGAAGATAAATTCGTCCTTGTCTGCGAATCGAACCGCAGACCAATACCATTTTAAGGCGGTCGATCTACCCCAGGGACCAGGACAAATTTTTCTTCAACTGCAAAGCTTCCTTTCCGGGAAGACCACAGGGTTCCCTTTGTACTTTCGTGCTACGCTCATGTGAATTATAATTTTTTCCCTTTCGGATGATCTATCAGCATCAAAAATTTGGCAGCATAACTCTTCAAAGAAAAAAGTCAAACCACATTTTTATAGAGCACAAAATAACCTGCTGTAAGCATCATATGATAAGCAAATCATGATGTGCTCCAGGTTCTGCTTGACAGCTTGTTTAATACAATTAAGGTAGATGTGCTTTTCTTCCCTTTTTCTAAAATGCCTCATGAACAAATTAGTAGTTTTTTAAGTACTTAAAGACAGTCAAATGTATGCATGACAGGCATCAACATTCAGGAAACAGGAACATGCCTGTCAACGTTATATGCTACTTACAGCACGCACAAGTGACAAAGCACAAAGACTATGGCAAATACACACAGCACTGACTCACAGCTAATAGGTTTACTGTTGCTATGCATGGTATGAATTACCAGAGCAGTTAAATTTTTACCTGCCATGAGAAATTTCAAAAAATGAGAAGTGTTGATATTTTTTAACCTGAATTTATTTTGGCATTTCTTTCCTAACAGATGTGATACCAGGAGTGCTTATAGCACTTTTACTACTCTAATAGAAAAAAAATTGCAAAAGACATTGTGTATTATTTATTTGTGTCAAAATTACAAGGCTGTACAACCTTTGTCATGACACGTTAATTTGTCATTGGCAGTTAAGTAGTTAACAAAAAAAATATGAAGAACACGAACAATAAATGTCATGGTGAGTTACCGTCAAATGATTTTGGTTAACAGAGAATATACGTACTTTGCCATGTCATTCATCAGTTGTGTTGACTGTCTTTCTTTTTTTGTGTGTGCTTATTTATATAGTTTAGTGCCAATCAATCTTTTAGCTGCGAGTCAGTTCTTGTGTGCCATATTCTTTTTTTGTATGTCTTGTTCTTGCGTGTGCTGTAAATAGAAGAATCGGAATCGCCACGTCACCCTAGCCATGAACATTATGTAGGGTTGGTGACGCCCACTGAAACAACTGCTCTCTGCTACTTGCTGGTTAAAGCAGTTTGTCAAGGTGGCCGCTCACACATAGCAAAGCTTGATGTAACAGTGAACAAAACTAAGTAGCAGCAGCTAGTTGTCTAGCAGCTGGCTACAAAGGAATGGGTTAGCATGATCAGGGACAATTTTGACTGAGTCAGATCAGTGATGACAACACGTCTATGTACGTGGCTAGAAATAACGAACAATAGAAACCATTCTGTGTGATGGCTGCAATGCATACATTTTATCTTATCACCTGATAATGCTGTCGCAACTGACCTGAGCGAGGCACCTCACTGATTTGCATTGTGACCGGCAGAGCTGCTGCGTACTGTAAACAAAGGTTTGCTCAGCACATCTGCTGTCTTAATAAGATACAGTGAGAAACACTACATCCTTCATGTGCAAGAATGAGCTCCATGAACCAGTTTAGTGACACAGGGCAGCCTAAGATCATGAACCTGAAGCTTTGAGCTAGAACAAAAAGTGGGGCTGAGAAAGTGTCTCACACCAGATTTTGAAACAATTATTTTCGAGGTCCCTCCTCTTGCCTTTCGTAAATGGTGTGCACCTGCTTTTGTGAAACATTTTTGCCTGGATCGACCACTTGGTGCGAAAGGTGAAACAAATGAACAGAAATGAAAGGAACAAATCATCACTAAAGTAATGCCTTCTGGTTTCCTTCTCTTCTCGGACACCACGCCACATGAATGGTCATTATTTTCGAGAAGCCACCTGCAAATGCTCAATATTATTACACAAGCCCAAATATATACTCATTTTGAGTACAAGCTGTGTTCTTGTTTCGTGGGCAAAAATGTATGCTCAAATGCTGACTCCCTCCAGGTGACAAAAGGAGGGCAGTCATTAAACTGTGCCAAAGATGTCTGTTTACTGCTGGCCTTGCTTGAGGATGTTTTCTGGTGAATGCTAAGAGAGTCATAGTAAAATGCGTAGACTACAATGACGTTGTTCCTTTTTAATTGCTGTTGTTAACAATCCAAAGCCTAGCCTGTATCGTTTTTCTGTGCTTTTAATGTACAGCAATGTTTTGTTTTTCTCTTTATCATTGTTTACAAGTACTCTGCCCCAACCTTTCTTATCGCCTGTATCCTTGTTCAATCAGCCTTGCCTTATCACAGCAAGTCTTTCGTGTGATGTGTATGCACATTGCATCGCCCAGTTGAGTGCATTCATTGCGTTGGAGGCAGGCTGTTGGTAGAACAACCACAAAATGTTTTTTCATTCTGAGGCATGTGTACCTCGTTGTACTCATTATGTTAGTGTTTGCTATTTTTTGGCTGGTTGTTAACTAGGTCAGTAAGTTCTAGGTTAGGACAGAGTTGTGAATTTAGACACAACTGTTGTTACTGTTCTCCCCCCCAAAAAGTGACTGGTGTGAATACATTATGTGCAAACTTTCTCACTCTAGTAACACAGTCACATGGATTAACAGTTCTTTAACCTAGGGCATATTCTTAGATGTAAGAGCTTGTCTTGAGGTGTGAAATAACAAATCTCCTCGAAGACCCCTGGACAGGTCCAGACATTTGAATGAACAAAGTGCGTTGTGCGCCCAACTGTACAAAACTTGTAAAATTGCATAAACAGTACGTATTGCTGTAACTACATTACCATGATACCAAATAAATTGACAGGAAGAACAGCAGTGGCAGCAACACTTCGTAAAACATAATGTTTCGTCCAAATGTGCTGCGTTGGAAAAATTTTTTGCATCAAACAATTCCTCTTGCTGAAAAAGCGAGCAGTCATGTCTTATTGAACTTTTATGTTACTGCCAGTCTTTTATACCAGTAGATAAGTAAGATGTGTCATTGCAATAAGAATTAATGTTAATAAAAAAAAAGATTTTTGCACACCCTGGTTGAACACAATGTCACCAGATATCGCCACAAATGCCATTGTCTCCTTCACCACCTTTGGTATCATGGTAATGCAATAACAGTAATGTGCATTCGTTAGACGTTGTCTATTATTAACTTGACACATCAGAGGAAACCTGTTAATTGGAGCAAATCCCTTTCTGCCTGACAGCTGTGCTGATGCCTTCAGTCATCAAGTTGACACAAGCAGTGTCACGCATTTGCATTGGATGTACTACTTCATCATTGGCTGCAGGAAATTCTATGGCAGCTCACAATGCTAGCAGAAACACTAAGTCACAGAAAAACCTGCATATAGCCATCGTGGCTGGGAGGATTGATGCATAGAGATTCCTGCAAAAGTAGGTTGTTGCACTGTGATAAAAAGAAAAACTATAAGAAGTGTGCACCTGTTATGCGAGACTCTTGTGCATGCTTCCGAATGAAGCTTATGGGTTTGTTAGATCAAGAACATGTGCTGCATGCATGAGGGGAAAGCACACAGCAAAATTTTTAATTGCTTTGAACACCTGTAGCTCTGTGGTCGCCGTACCTTTTCAAAAGAGTCTTGCTGGAGAACATTCTGAAGAGAGTGCCTTATAGCTGCCAGTTTAAAGGAAACTTTTCGCTCAACTTTGTGTTTCGGGACCCCGCTTATGGTTCCGACAAAGTGTCCCACTTGTAAAATAGTCTGTGCTTGTCTTCAAGTTGTCAATTATAGAATATATCTGAGAGCAGGTCTGCATGTTTGAACGTTTTGCCTGCTGGCCTATACGGGGTGTTTCAGTGAACACTCAAATTTTTTAAACTGCCTATAGCACAATTCTAGTCTGTGAGCAGGTCTACTCGAAGAGGCGCACATTACTTATACAAAAGATTGAAATAGATAATTGATGAATTAACAAAACAGTTCAAATTAAGTTTTTAACTAATTACCTTATGACACGTATTGCAATTTACAAATTCCAGCAGGTGAGACTGCAAGGCATATCCACTTGAAAAGAATTGTGTGAATGACACCATTTATGAGATGTGCACCGTCAAACTTGCAGTAAAAATGCACTGTCGTTCCACTTAGCTTTTTCACAAAATGTCCGTGTATGCATTCAAGCACAGAGGTAACTGGAATGCTCATGCATTTCTCCACAAAGTTCGGGGATTATTATCTTGAAACTGGGGTGACTCTGAGAATTCATACCAAGTGGATCCCGCCTTGCTAACACCCCGGCTAGAATTAGTAAATTGCAATATGTGCCATAAGGTAATTAGTTAAAATCCAATTAATTATTTTTGTTAATTAGTCTTATGATTTTCATTCTTTTGTGTAAGTAATGTCCGCCTCTTCAAGAGTATACTAGCTCATGGACTAGAATTGGGCTATCTGCCACAGACAATTTTTGAATGTTTTGAATTTTTGAATGAATTTTTGAAAGTGTTTGCTGAAACACCCAGTATACGGGAAAGGTAACAGCCTTGAGTACAGTGCCTTTCAAATCTTATGCCTGCTTTACATTGGTCATTTTCAGTTCAAATTTATTGCGCTTGTTAAGTAATAAATGAAACGAGTTCACCTAGAAATGTGGATTAAACAGCAGGGAAAGAATGCGTACTTTGCGCATGTTCGAGCAAAGAAAGCCTGACAGGGAATACAGTTGTTTTACTGTTCACCAGCAATATGCTGTGCGAGTTTTGCACATCACAGCTTTGAAGTACACAACAATTTCTACCTTACATTTGCCCCTGAATGCACCACATTACAGGGTTATGGTGCCAAATTATCAAACAAATATAGCACACAAGCTTTCTGCTATCACCATGCGCTTCAAGTAAGGGGAAATAGTGTGTGTCAGCATGCAAATGGACATTCGCAGGTCATGGTATGGACTAGAATTTTTGTCTTTCTCCTGGTGTTGTTTGTTTCTTGCCTTCTGAAACAAATTTTATGGACTAGCAACCACTTGTAATTCGCTGCTGCACGGGAATGTGATACACAGTAGCACATTCCGGAGTCACTAGTGAAGCGGCGCAGGTTGCACTGTAACAAAATTTACGCTTTTTTTCCTGCGAATTGTGTGTATCGTGTTTTGCCCCAGAAGTTTGGTCACTCACACGTTCACTCAACCCTTTTCCTCCTACCCTGTTCCCTCCGAGTTACAGTGGTACAGATTTATTGTTATTGTTGTGTTTTACTTGATGCAGACTGACATAATGCTGAGGTCAACATTATGGTCTTACTGTTAAGATGACTGCTTTCTTTTTCTTTTTTTTCGCCGGTGCTTTCAGTAAAATCAGACAATCGAACGGAACCTTTCTGTTGGTCACAGACTTTCTCCCGTAACTGTGACTAGCAGACATTTATATCTCTTACGATTGCCTCTGTTAGTCCATAAAATGGAACTCGTAGCACAATATAACGGGAGGGCAAGTCAATTAAAAATTGCCAGCCAACCGCATCCTGAAGTGAACAGTTTTGTCCAGTCGCATGGCATTATAGACTGGTGGCTTTGTAGAGAAATCTTTGTACCTTAATTACGCACATGGCCACACAAAAAATACTCAACAGCTCTGAATTTGGTCCATTCTAAACAAACAATAATCATAAAAAATGATATGGCTGCTTTGATAGTCAAACTTTGACATAACAAATGGATATGATGAAGTAAATATCAAACGTTTCTCACCAATATCAGCACGTAACAAATCCGTGAATATAGCAAATATATGATATAAGGAATGAATTTTCGCATCAGATGGCAACAAGCTCCTATAACAAGTTTCAACTGTATAGCACTTCTGGACTTGTGAATACGTCATCCTTATAGAGAGGGAGGTGTACACTTTCATAAGGGAAGCAAAAACGAAAGAGGAGGCAGTGACGCAGACTTGAAATTCTCACACCAACTTTCCATAACGTCACAGATTTTGGCAGTGTCAGCTTGAGGCTGGTTAATTGTTTGCCGACAAAAAGCATGACTACACTACAATAAAAAATAAAGAAAAGGAAGCTCAGACTGGCACAGCCTTTGTGAACTTTCCTAGCAAAAAAATTAACACCTCAAATGTGTCGGAGTAACACGAGATGTGCAATGTTATCTCAATGAGAAGCTTCACCTTCACTAATTATGTTTTTCCTCCAGAGAAGGGAAAATTGATTTTTTGCAAGTTACCTACCATTCGAGACGTCTTATTGTTTCTGTTCTGTTTATAGCCATCCTTTTAAACATTGACCACTAGACGGAAATTTCCCGACAAATAAATGTTGGGCTGGAGCACATCTGGTGGGCGCACTCAATTAATCATAAATGGCAGACTAGCAACGTCCTTGAAAAGGAAATTATGTCATTGGAGTATTCTTCTAGCACTGACCCATGGAGCCTAAACTGTGAGTATAACAAAGGAAATCTGAGAAGATGCGAAGGACCTTACAACGAGTAATGGAACAGAAAATGATATAGGCATAATGTTAAAATACAGCATCCATGGCATACACTCATCACCTTCTGTGGCTGTGTCCTGGTACTCTGACTATTAGGCCAAACTAAACCTGAACATTCTAAATGACATTGCCCATTGGATTACGGACAACAAATGCACTAACTCGTTGCTGCAGTACTTGCATCACACAGGGCCGCATGCATTTATTTGGTGTCCTTTTATTCATTTCCTTACAAATTATGCCTTGTGGCAAATCTACCCCCCCAAGAAATGAAAAAGAAATGGCAGTGTGGATTGGAGGGCAAACGGGTACAGCTGATATTCTAGCTGAAGTTAAGAGGAAGAAATAAAGTGTTGTGGGTGTAATGTGGTAACGCAGATGTAACCGGTGGGAAGAGAAATATAGTCGAGGATGGCAGAGGCTTAAGTGATATGATGAGATAAGGACATTTGGAGGCATAGGATGGAGCCAATTGATCCTAGACAGAAGTTAATTGGAAACTGTCTGAACAGAGAGCTTTGTCCTAAAGTAGATGTGAAATGATGATGGTCTACACTGTTCTTGCCAAGTCATGCAATGACACTGTGTGGGCGTCCTTGGTCATTTGTGGTGGCACTGAAACATCCTCAGCTTATGGCTTAGCGCGACCCAAGACAAGGACCAAAGAAAGACAAACACAGGTGTCCGCATTCATTGGTGCTTGGTCCCTGTCTCTTGCCGTGCTTTATCACAAGCTATGAGTAGCTCCATCTTAGCCTACTCCCGTACCTTGTTAAAATGTGTGTGCTTGTTTTTGTGAAAACTGTGGCACCATCATTTCGCAGCAACCACAGCCGCGTGCACTGGTCACATATACTACAGACACGCAACAATAAATCTCGTGTGGCAAAATGTCTCACCAAGTATGCCGCCCCTATTTTTTGGAGGCTCAACTGCACAGCAGATTGAAACTTGATGTGCATCCACTGCAAAGTCACCATGCTATCACGTGCGACTACATACAAAGGACAGAAAATCAGTTCTGCGGAAATGTGCCTATTTAAGCACGAAGCCACAAAGGAAGGCCAATATAGGTTTCTCAGAAAGAAAGCTTCGCAGATGAAGATAATTTTGTCTTGGTCCGGGGGTTGAACCAGGGATAAAAGTCTGTCTGGTGCTCACAGAGTGGGCAGACAGGTTTCACTGGCAGAAGGTGTGCCTAATGCTGCGTGACTGTATGAAACCATTGATGCAGGGCAAGTGTTTAAAGATACAAACATTTTTTCTGGCTGCTCTAAACTTACTCTCAAAACAGAGGGAATCCGCATTGCAAAGTCAGCTGGAGAAGTTTTTGTCCCACTTCAGGCAAAGGTTGGCTTGCTTTTAGCCAACTCACCCTCAGCACAATGCTCATTTCTTTGTCCACATAAATGCGCTACTGCACAAAGCCTTTCAACATAGGTGTGCTCAGAAAGGTCAATGCTCAAAAGTTGGTGGCCCAAAGAACATTTTGATGTGCTAGCTATATTTCTGTGTGAAAGATTTCAGTAATGTTACAACTGGTTGTTGCAACATGTATTATTCTGACAATAAAATAAAGTGCCTTTATATCCTCAAATGTGTTTTGATTTGGAAAGTATGACATAATATCTTGCTCTCAGTGCACTTCATACTATGCCGGGAATTTTCCATAGCACTTCTCCAGACTGTTTAACCCAATTAAATGTTCTGGCTTGCCTTCCTTACACCTGGCAGGCCTGGCCCACTTCACCACAAGAGCTGCATCCTACACTACGGCCTCTGCTAGTGGGCCACATTTAACACATTAAAGGGTCCAGATAACCCGGGCAGATATTCCTAGCATCCCATTTCATTTTCCACTCATTTCAACCTTTGTCATTGGCTGGGAAGCAACTTGCACACTGCCTCATGCAGCCATTATCACTAGTATCAGTCACATGGCATACCACATGGTGCTGAATGAATAATGCAATGGAATGTGACAAAATGCGGGCCCTGGACTCCGCAGCTCAGCCAAAGCCCAGCTAGACTGTGGCAGCGACGACTCGAACTAAGAGTTCCTCAGAAATAAAGCTGCTCTCTCTTTCTGCCATAAGGCAGTTTATGTTGCAAAGATGAAAGGCTGTGTGCCTTTGAAGGTCACGCAGTCAAGATATTCGTGTAGTGCATTGCTCTTACTGAAAATCTGTCATGCAGAGTTTTTTTTTTCCCCACCAAACAATGGCAATGTTCTGATAAGTTATGGCCAGACCGGTCCATCTTACACTGGGCTTGGCGTTGCTAATGTGTCCCATCCCGATGTAGAAACTCACGACTGGTACGTTTCGAAACTGTGACGGCCAGCCAGAAGAGTTCTATTAAGGAAATACGTTCTAAGGCCATCTGCTATTTCAGTGCCGCACACTGATTACATATGCATGTTTTGGGTATGATTATCCTTTACCACAGTTCCCTTCCCTAAGCACCCATTGTGTAGCTCTTAAAGGGTCTCTGACAAGGTCTGGCCATTTTGAGCTGACAATTAAGCGCCGTGCATACATTGTGCACTAAAATCGTGTCTGCGAAGTATTACATCACTATGTGCCACATAAAGAGCTGAAATTTCAAACTGAACGCCATTTGCTCTTCTCCTCGTGGACGCCGTGCTCCCAGCCGGAGCGTCAACGCATATTGCACAAGTGTGCCTACGTACGTGGCCGTGCTGTGACATTGCTCACAGTGGCAGGTGAATTGGAGGATTATTCAAGGCAACATCTGTTATCAGCATAATATGTTGCTTCAGTAGACAAATTAAAGTTTAGAGAAATAATAAATCAAACAAACCTAATGTCTGCATGTTTTTGTTTTACTTCGTACCGTAGCACGAGAGATGTACTTCCGTTTTGTCTGCTTGTTCCCACGTCGTACAGTCGCACGCGCACACAACGAAACTCTCATTTTCTGCCATGTTCTAGCGCGCGATCATGCTCTGTGATCCGCTCGTGTCTGCATCAGCATTCATGTAGCACTGAGTTATGATGCTGGTCAGATGTGCTCGTGCATAGTGCAAAACGAGACAAATGCAACAACTCGCGCTCGTCACTGTGAGCCACCCGTGAGTGGAAGTGCTTGCCGCGCAGCAAAAAGGCGAGGAAAAAGATTGCTGGATCTCCCATAATTGAGAGCAGATATAAGCATGAAATGGTTACCGGCAAGGCACATTGGTTGGAGACGATACTAGCCACTACCTTAAAATGGATGCAGTGCAGGTTCACAACAGCACACCCCACCACACCACACCGCAGCACACAATACTGTGCAGTGGTCCATATGGACGCTGCCCAGCTAGAAGGAGAAAACCGGCTGAAGGCGGCACAACAGGCAGCAAAAGACGCCAGAGAGACAAAGTGCACTGCCCAGCTATAAGAATAAAAGTGCCTGAAGGAGGCGATACACAGCGTGGCACCATCTCTCGAGGCAATGCAAAGCCCACACTGTGGAACTCACGGACCGCTGGCGTTCAAAAGAGCACAGGCAACCCTGTCTCAGCGCCAAAAGATGAAAATGAAGTGTATGGTGCCTTGTATCTGCCTTTTGAATGTCGCTGTTGGAAATGACAAATAAAACTTCAGCATACTAGAAGTTACAGCTTGAGTGATATTGTAAACAAACAGGAAGAACTCGGAAGCAATATTTTTTGTAACTTGTTTGGGCAGTAACTAGCGTATGTAACGCTGTCCTGTACAAAGGGTTGACTGCATGGCTGCCCGTATGATCTAGTTTTGTTCTCTCAACGATGCCTGGATAACGGCTCTGGCTTTTGGCTCAAGATCACGTGAAGGTCGTCGACAATGGGAGCTAGAGACATTTCATGCTTAATAAAAAAAAGTAGCAGTTTTGCCCGAAAGGCCAAGCATCGATTAGTGAACAGCGATACGAAGTAAGCATAGTAGTTTTATCGGCCGTATAAACTAGGAAACATTCGCTTACTAACTGAATTAACAAGCGTGGTGTCAGCACACACAAGGAAACGTGAACACATCACACTCAACGAGCGAGGACACTCGCTGTCAAAATGCTGGACGCTAATTAATGTGAGCAAGTGCGGCAGCAGCACCAAGCGAAGTGACCTTCGTACAGTCTATCGCTTCAACGCAAGAGCGGATAGGACACAGCGCACACAAAGGTATGAAGAGTCTGCAGATCCCTTTCAAGATACAGTGCGCGCGACCAGCTGTGACCGTACAAAGTAAAAAGGGGCTTTAGTGCAATGTATGCACTTGTTTGCAGAGTCGAGGCCGCCTCCCCTCCTTCTCGTGCAGCCTCCCCTCCTTCTCGTGCAGCCTCCCCATTTGCCTCCATATATGGAGCGGAAGACCGAGCATCAGTCGTCAACTTCCATTGCACCCAGTCATGAAATGCACTGTTGCAGCCGGAGCACAACGCCAGCCTCTCCTCCCATCACCCCCCGTCCTTTCACGCGATGAAAACCGGCACGTCAGCTCTCCGCTTTCTCCTTCGTGTGCATTGAGCCGCGATCATTGGCTTCCCTCACATGCTTTCACTCGCACATACAGCATGCGATGTGAGGTGAAGGCGTTATCGCCCTTCGACTTTATACGGAACATCACGGCGATGCTGATGGCAACAGCAAAAATGCGCCTAGGGTGTGCATATAATTGTTATCACAATAAGGTATGAAAGCGGGGCTCGTGACATATTGCATCACGCGATCCTCGAGCTCCCATATCGGTGAACGCAGGGAAGAAATTTCACTTGCGGAGGCTAGACGAGGCAAGTGGAGAGAGTGTTTCTTGACAGTGGCACTTGCCTCTTGAAATCATGGATTCGTGCGGCACTGAAATATTATCTGTCTTGGCTATTAATGATCCAATTTCAAAAATTATTGTGGCAGAACGCTCCCTAGAGGGCACGCAACAACTTCCAACGCATAACCGAAATTTGCCATGTGGCCTGGTGGGGGGGGGGGGGGGATGCTTTAACACAGTTAAGTGTCTATTCTATATGCATATGACCTACCTGGCTTCGCTTCTTTTGGTGGGGCAATGACAGGTCAAGAGTGTGCAGTAGCGAGTTGGCATGGTCCGTTGGAGTCCGCTGTTCTAATGCGCTGTGATGAGCAAGCAGGCGAAGTTGGGACCATGGAATCCTCACAGAGGGCCATAAAAGCACTGCTGTACTTTTTGAAGACGACCGGGCTCTGGGAGTTGCCTTTTACTGCACGGCGAACACTTGATGTGTGCATCACTTGTTATTCCTTTTCTAGCCCACTTCCCCCTCCCCCATGTAGGGTAGCGAACCAGGTGCAACTTGGTTAGCCCTTAACTACCAAGCTTTAGCTGTTTGTGCCAATATCACAAATGCAAGTTGTACTCGTCCACGTGACAGCTTATTCTAATTTGCTTGCCGGAGATGAGCAAAGTTTGCGATCAAGATGAACCTTTAACTCAGGGCCAACTCTTAAATGCCACCTATTATAATACATGTAAAAGGCAAAAATGCTTTTATGTGGCAAGTCCTGGACCAATATGAATGAAATTTGTTGCCATAGGGAGAGAAATGTTAAATTCTACTGACTGTAGAAACAGAATTTAGATTTATTTTATTAAAATTGCCGAAAATCACTAAAGCAAAAAAACAGAAGCACGAAGTTTACAAGCTCGTAATTCTGCACCAAAAACAAATATCGCGTTATAAACTGCATCGGTTAGAGCATCTAGGGAAGGCATATTTCACTAATGAATTTACAACTTGGGTGAATTTGTGACAATTGTTTACAAGTGTTCCGTAAAAAACTTACCCACATTGTAGGTTATTTCAGCGCAATGGACAATACATCAAATTTGTCTGCTTTAGGTGCATTATTTGGGGGAGTTTATAGAATTATATAATTTTTCATTGTAGAGCTACTTAGTTGTAAGTTTGATAGTTCTGTCTTTTAATATTTTGATATTTCGAATTTTTATTTAAAAAATCAGCAACCTCAACAAAATATTTGCTTCCATCAGTCACTAGATGTTGACTTATTTTTTTTTTTGCTGCAACAAACCTTATCCAATTCAGTGCATTGGTCGTCGAAAAAACAAGTTCTGCGCTTCCATGTATTTAGATGGGAGTTTTGGCACTCGAACACATTCCTGGGTGTGTTTGATTCCTTTTGTTAGTGTCTTCTCAGATAATTATGCTCGAACTTTTCACATGTGCCGTGGGAAAAGTCTCTTTCAGAGCAGATCTCTTTTATATACATCTTTCGGATGAATACAGGATATAATTAAATCACATGCATATCTTTATAAAATCAGGGTATAATAAGCAATAATTTGCTATAATTAAAAAAAAGATAGTAATGTTTGTGTGCATTTTTTACAAAAGAATCTGGGAGGTAAAGGGTATTAACCTCCCTTCCTCTCCTCTCTCTCTTGCTGCGGTGACTCAGCGGCTAAGGCAGTTGTGTTGCCACCGTGCCCATAGGTTGCAAGTCTCATTCCCAGACATAGTAGCTGCATCACAAAGTGGCCGGAATGCAAAAACGTTTGTATATCATGCTTCGAGTGCGCGCGTTACATAACCCCAAGAGGTCAAGATTAATCCAGAGCCTATCACCGCAAAATCCCTCATGGCCTGCACATTGCTTTCGGATGCCAAGCCCGATCAATCAACCAACCACTAACCCCGCAAAACTCCACTCCTAGAGGGACACTAAAGAAAAACATCAAGTCGAGCTAGATGGATAGATTATTCGCCTAGAAGTCTATCGTCATTTTCTGTGTGCCAATATGTCACTATGTTGTGTATGAAATTGGCTCCGAAGGTCCCTCTGCTGCTCTATCAATTTGAAGCAACAACGGCAAAACAGACAAGTCAACATAATCTCCATGTGACTGCCCTCTCTGAATCAGCCAGTGCTGATGTCAGTAGACAGGTACCACAGGCCACAAGAGGTGGGATTGCTCCAATTTTTCATTTTTGCCAGTTTGTTGCTTACAAAACTCTATCCTCGCTACAATGACGAATTCATTATTGCAGATGCCTAACCTTTCTATATAGCTGAACTTAATTCATTTAGAGTCTCTTTAATCTCAACAATAATGCCATAGTTCTGCAGACACCTGCAAGGGTTTCGACAGAACTATGCTGCTATCTATACTTGATATGTATAGTATTAGGTGGTCCCCCTGACAGTTTGATAACTACGGGACCACTGAATGTCATAACATCACTAATGCTGTTATCATGTATGCAAGAAAATGTTAATAAACTTCAAACTGGTTGATAAGTTCGACTTCGCCCAGCCATCTGCTAGCCGCCTGGTTAGCTCGGATGGTAGAGCGGCTGGCCCAGAAAGGCAGTGGGTCCGGGTTCTCGTCCCGAACCAGGACGAATTTTTCTTCAACTGCAAAGCTTTCTTTCGAGGAACCCACATGGGTTTCCTTTCTAGCAATTGCTACGACTGGGTGGATGTCTCATTTTCCCTTTATTAATCAAGTAATACTGTTTACCCACGTTTGATCTATGATCCATGCTGCTGTCTGGCTCAAGACTGCGCCTGTTCTCCCCCCAACACCCCAATTTCTCAGTGCCTGGTTATTGGCTTCGACGTTCTCCATTATACTCAGCGAGATGAGAAAGAGGGCTAATACATTGTCAATCATTCATACCTCTTAACTTTCTCCTAGGCAAGGTAATTACTGTCTGCATTATAAAATCGTAAATTAAATCTGAGCCAAACCAATTTGACTACTGATAGAAGACAGATTACTTACAGTAGAATCTCGTTGATAAAATTCCAGTAAGTAAGATCTCCAGGCGCCAACATTCTTGATTGAAAACAAAAAAAAATGACCCAGCAGAGCTGCACTCATTTTTTACCAGTTCATACATTCCCGGAAAACACGATGTTTTGTGTTTTCTGGACATTCAGTAACATTCATTAACGTTCAGAACATTCTGGCAACATTCAGTACAACATTCAGTGTGATCATATGATACATTTTCTGGCCACTAGATCTTGCGTAAACAGGAAAATGCGCGAGGTGCATGCGACTGAAAACAGCAGCCACTCGCCGTACCAGCGTACCCGCAATGTTTGCCCGCCCGTCTCATGTGAAAGCACTGGCGTGCACTCAAGTTTCTTATTCTGCTGCCAGCAGATCTCCTCCCGGGTCATTGCATGCTGTATTCACAACTAATGCTGCCAAACCTATTGCGATAAGCATCTTCATCTAGCCCTTTTACAGTGTGTGGGGGGCGTATAGTGCTGTTGGAATTGCGCTGCACACTTTAAGTAGGGGATAACCCAGTCCCACCGCCCTTCCCTGCTGCAGGTGGCGTGATGCGAGGGTCACGTTTTGCTCCCGAGACATCTGGCGCCGCCCAACAACTCGATTTTGTTTTGGTTTCCTGTTGCCACCTTAATGGGACTGCCAACTGCCAGAATGTGCTGCGAGACGTTGATGGAAATGGAATGACCATGATTTATAGTGATGGAATCCAGCATGCCGTTTGCAATTTAAGTAGAAGTTCAAAGAAATTTTTAAAAACCGGTAAGTGGCGAGACCTCGCGGTGAAATATGGATACTTTGGATGTATTCTATGCGATCGCTGTGTGCAAGTCGACGGTTGTTAAGTACAGCAGAATTCTTGCTTAATATTGCAGTTGGTATATTATTACACTCGCGCATTATTCTACAATTCGGAAACCAAAAGGCATGCGTGGCTACTGCAACATGCTGAACTCCGTACCATGTGTAAAGGCATTGTTTCGTTTTCGATATGACTGATTTCATTTTGACTGGTTAAATACCAAAGTAGTTGGACAGGACATCACGAAAACACGTAGCTATTAGCACAGAAGTAATTTAACAATTTGGAAAACCTGAAACGCAAGAACATCGACTTGATAAACAAAATCATACTTTGCTACAGCTACAGCCACACTTGTCATCTGCCTCCCACTAACGCCGACGTATAATCGCTGTAACACTTACCTATCACCGTTTTTAGCATATTTCCAGTGAACGCTACATCCTCACTACAGATCTAAAGATTCTGCTTAAAAATGTTCTACGACATTTTCCGCATTAGCACTTCTTGATTAGACACTCTGAATGGTAAGCTTTCCACTACACTAAAAAAAATTGTATCCTGAACATTGGTTATCAGTGCCTTTAAAGACCTGCTGTGGTTGCTTAGTGGCCATGGTGTTGGGCTGCTAAGCATGAGGTCATGGGATCGAATCCCGGCCATGGCGGCCGCATTTCGATGGGGGTGAAACGTGGAAACACCCGTGTACTTAGATTTAGGTGCACGTTAAAAGAACCCAAGGTGGTCCAAATTTCCGGAGTAACTCACTACGGCGTGCCTCATAATCAGATTGTGGTTTTGGCACGTAAATTCTTATAATTAAATTAATTAGTCCCTTTAAAACACTACACAATAGTAAAACAACCATGCGTGTCTCAGTTCCCACCAGATCGACGCACGTCGGTGACTCGTGCTGCGATACTTCACACAGCGCTTTTCATTACGTAGAGGTCAACTACAGTTCAGTTTGTAAAATTTTTTAGTGACCTTGAATTGTATGTTTTCCCGGTTAGTTTCGGTGCGAGGTTTTCCATAACGTATGAACAAGGTTCTACTGTATATACTTTTCTAAGATGTTTGCAAGCTGCTGCTCGCAACTCAGCGGTGCCCGTTAAATACTCAACTCATCTCTGCATATTTGCAGACAGCGTACAAAAAAAAAGGGGAGGGGGGGGGGTGGTGGCCCCTGGTCTGTTCAAATGCGCCCTACCCTTTCTTTTGCTGTGCTAGAAATCCGCCATTTTCTTTGCGACCTTGAAGTATCAAAGTACCTTACTAAGTCGGGAATGCCCTGACGCCCAAAACTACTACTACCAACGTAAAGGCTGTGTAATGTGTACTGCACAAGAAGGCACAATAAAAACATTTCACTTCCAAACGAAACAAATAATTTACTCCTCGAAAAAGCACCTCTCTCACCATCTGTACAAGCAAAGAAGCATAAGCACAGTAAATGTTAAGTGGCAATCACTCTGCCACCAGCAGAATTAAAACAAGAGGCACAGCAGACAGACAAGCAAGAAGAATGTTTCTAAGTTCTGCATAGCTGTGAACACAGTGCTACATGCCAGCCTCACAGGGTCTGTCGGACAGTCCACCGAAAAGCTAAAGCAGGACAAAGGAAAAAAGAAAATGTGGCCACGCATTCTTTTTAAGGTTGTCAATGTTAGCGTGGAACGACTCTCTAGGGGAAGACGAGAGTACTTCTCGACTTGAAAGTG
This sequence comes from Dermacentor albipictus, assembly GCF_038994185.2. Classification (NCBI taxonomy): domain Eukaryota; kingdom Metazoa; phylum Arthropoda; class Arachnida; order Ixodida; family Ixodidae; genus Dermacentor; species Dermacentor albipictus. The sequence continues at coordinate 44,314,328 of NC_091828.1, read as the reverse complement.
CGACGACCTGAGACGGTAGTCTGCAGGCATGAAAGACAAAGGAACTTGGTTCAAATGAAGCAGTTAGGAAGTTATGAAAGGATAAAAATAAAACGCTGCATCAAGGCATACTTTCTGATGCGAGAGCTATGGGAGCTCTGAACAGTATTGAAATGAGTAGATTCGAAAAGTGGGCAGTGCAGCTTTTACGACACACACTGATCAATAGTCCCCCTCGGCACGTCAAATATGCAAAGCATACCTTCAAGGAAACCATATATAAACAAAAAAAAGGGGGGGGGGCGAATGGAGGGGGGTTAACCGTTCAAATTCATTAATACAAAAAGAAAATTTCATTCGATCCCAATAGCATGACAAGGACAGCTGCAAGCAGAACACACGAGGATTGACATATCCGCCCAGTAATGCAAGCCTAAATTGATTCGGCAGAAAAAACATTCAAAAGAAAAGAAAAAGAAATAGAAATAGCAACAGTGAACTTGCAAAAATAATTATCAATGTTGGTCTTCATTGAGCTGGTGGCAAATGAGCCATTGCGTTCAAGGATAAAAAAAAAAGAAAACAGTTAAAGTTCGCTTAAAAATGATTAATTTCACTTGTGTTTACGGAATATGCCCCATGTGCAAACCCAATGAACAGGCAACAGTTCATTATGAATGTGAACAAAGGCGCCTACAGCACGAAGCAAATTTGAAGGAAAACTGATAGGCAAAACGGAAAGAACAGAATGCTTTGAAAATCCATCTGCCCATAAATTATATTAGCCAAGATGTGCTATCTGCAAGGACCGGTAAGCTAGACAAAATAAACTAGTGCAGAAACAACTAAGATCCAACTTAATGATGGTGCCAATCACCCTCCTTCAAAATTCTGCTAGACATCTCTCCAACTAAAATCGTGTATTACTATTGCTTCTACAAAAGTACAAAGGAAAGTATGCGTAGGAGGAAGTGTGTGCACTGTTATTGATCCAAAATTGTTTAGACATTAAATAATCCGGCGTTACGGTGAAAGGCACACATGATCACAGTTACAAAGAAAGAAGAAAAAAAAAGTGTCTAAAAGCAAAGGTTTAATAACAGAAACGGGACTTGTTAAGTAACAATCAACGACCCACGCAAATGAACATGAACAACAATGGTTTGAAAGATCGCTACAGATGACTTAGTCCAAAGCAATTGCGGGAAATTGCATTAAGCAAGAAAGAAAAAAGGCCCGCAAACACGCTGTTTGTTCAGCGTTTACACTTCCTTTGTCTTTCGGCAGACTGGAACCAGTGCATCAATGCCTTTTGACACTACGCATCAGACTAGCAACATTGGCATTCACGTCTTGCGCCGACGTAAGTGGGGAAAAAAAAATATAGCAAGGTTGAGTCAATTTCCACAGCACTTTATACCCGAGTACTTCACCATTCCATCGTGCATTCGGTGAGTTCAGAACAAGACAAGACTGGCCATCTTTAGACTGGACATTACACAAGCCTAAAATAAAAATGATGGAAGCGATCAAAGATGGCACCACTATCGAGCAAAGCAATGAGGTTAGTTAATGACCTTTACATTTGCGATGAGTGAAACAGTGGGAAGAGGAGGGGACAGTACAAACAAGGCAGCGAAGCCACCTGCTTTTAGTAATAAAAACAAGTTCTTTGTAGGAAATACCAGTTCACATCAGTCCCAAGCACTCACTATCGGCGCTTCGAGTTGGGGAAACTTCACTTGGCATCCTGACACCAGATGTTCAGAAGCCCAAATGTGCGCCCGACTGAACAGCCGATGGCGGTGGTGGGAATGATGGCCACTCTCCTTATGACGAGCTTCAGTGCAATTGCCAATGGCATCACAAGTAATCCAGTAATTTGTTGGCATTACCAAGTTGTACCGAGATGCTGAAGGGAAGAAGGCACTTGGATGTATGCGCAAAGTTCCAGTCACGAGGGGTCGTGCACGGTGCGGTGACTCCGGAAGTCCTCGGCAGACAGCACCTGCTGGCAGGTTGCGCACACAAGCAGTTGCACAGGTGACCCTTTGGGCAGTGCGCCAGACGCCGCCGCCTGCGCCCTCCGGTGTGCGTTGAACGTGGCCATGAGCTCCTGCTGCTTCCGAATGTCCGGCAGCAGGAACAACAGCTCAGGAAAGACGGCAATGAACTCCTTCTCGGAGCCAAACAGCTCGATGCAGCGGGCAAAGTACTCGTCGGCGGTCAGCACCCCCTGGCGAAACGAGCCTGACAGCGACTTGAACTTGGCAAAGAGGCCATCCTCAGAACGCTTGGCCAGGATCTGCTGCACGTCCTGGATCAAACTGAGATTCCGCTGCTGAAAGCCTGCTGGCGGCATGTACTGCGGCGGCACGGCGGGTGATGCAGGAGTTGTAGTCGTGGTTACGAGGGAGGACAGTGTCCCCATCGGTGCGTCGCACGCGCTGGGTCGCGCAAACCCGGGCGGGGGCTTGGGTTTGCCAAATCCCGGCGGAGGTGCCGCGGTAGCCGTTGGTCGTCCATTGAGGCAGGGAAAATCCGAAACCGTCAGCCTCGGCGGCCGTTCGTCGGAGTCTGAAGTGTCGCCGTCAGACACCAGTTCGGGGGTAGGCGTGGGAGGTGCCTGGATAGTGGTCCCTTTCCTTGCTGCTGCAATGAGTTGGAGTAGGTTGTTTGTGGGAGCAGCGGTGGATGGCGCTGTTGATTCAGTACACGTCTCAGATGGCTGTTTGCGTGTGACTGTCAACGATGCCTTGGCAGTGCTGTCCGTGCTGTTGTTGTTGATTTCAGCTGCCGGTGGGGGCTGCGATGACTCTGTTTGTTTAGTCTCCTCCCCCTTTTTCTTTTTCTTTGTTTTTGCCAACTTCCCCGTGTTCCAAGGCGGTTCTGATTGCGGTGGAGGTGTTGGTGAGGACGAGATTGAAATCCGGGCAATGCTGCGCGTTGCCAGCGTCGGAAAGTCCTCCTCGAGCGCCATTTTTGATGAGGCCTTGGAGGCCGGCTTGTTTGCCCTGGCTGGCTCAGGTGCAGGTCGCGCCGTCACCACCACCGAAGCCATCGGCAGCGGTGGTTTCACCGAGCCACGGTCTCCTGATGCCTGTGCCAACCAGTTCGCTACGGATTTCCCTCCAGTACCATTGTTGTTTGCATCCTTCTGCTGCTGCTTCTGTTGTTGTTGCTGCTGCTGCGGCTGCTGTTTTGTGACCGACCCTCGACCCGGCGGTATTCCGTTGGCCTGGCCTTTGGCTTGTGCCTTGGCTGCCTTGCGAAGCGACACCATGGCTGTTGTTTGCGGCATAGCTGGCACCTGCTGCGTCGCGGAAGAGGATGACGGGTTGAGCGAAGGAAACTCGTCGACACTGTTGACGTTGACCTTGTCCGGTTTCCTGGGTGGGTATGACGAAGCTGCCATCGGAAACGGGTCAACGGGCGCCTTGTGCCCAGACGATGTAGATGTAGATGATGCTGGTGCGGCCCCGTCACTGCCCAGCTGCGGGAACTCCTTCTCGCAGCGATAATCGACTGGTGGCTGCAATTCCCACGTCATGTTCAGGTTCTGTGGCCCCTGTGATCGCGACTGCACACCCTGCAGATTCCGTGCCATCTGTTCATCCCTGCAGAAAGAAAAAGGTAGCTGAGTGGAAGAATTTTTAGAAGGACTCAAAGAACCTCAGTAAGTCGCTCTCCATAGTGGTAAAGCACTATTTAAGGATTCTATACGCACTTCTCTCGCAAAAAAAGAAAAAGAGGTTGGTTGTTAGCAAAAAAAATGAACAGCAAAACTTCAACTTGTAACTTTCATGACCAAACTGCAGCGGTGTTGTGTCAGAGGGACATCACGTATGTTGCAGCTTTTCTGCATGTCCATGACCATGCCTGAGAAAGCAGTGACTATCAACACTGGTGAAAAGAACCGAGGTTGGCCTAATAAAAGGCGTCAAGAAAATGCACAGGCCAATTCAGTCACCGAGTCAACGCAGTTGAGCAGAAATACGATATTTTGATATGTAGCTGGCACCTCTTCGAAACCGAAAGTAAGGGTCTGCCTAGCCACCAAGTCCATCGAGTCGGAGCCGACCGATTCCATCCAAAGTGCCGCACAAGCCAATTTGAGCCGCTAACTAGAGAAGGACTGCACTTACAACAGTCTGTTGTGCGAGTTCTGCGAGTCTAGGTTTGTTCCTTTAAGTGTTAAATTGTGACACGGTCTTAGGCAACTTGTTCGACTGCTATCACAAATTTTTATTATCAATCAAGCAGCTTCAAATGGCCCCCAACTCCGCCTTTGATGTCTTCGTTGAAGAGGGCAGCAATTAAGTGAGGGAACTGCCACACAATGACTGTTGTGAAAAAACACAGGATCATGTCGCTACGAGAGCACGGTCAGCCACTGTTTAAGATGCCAGGGATGGAGATTTGGTGCTATTTGGAGACCGCACCCTATTTATTTGTACCGATCGCTATGACAATGGTCAAAATATAGACTGAACGGTTTGCATGCAGGCATACGTGCAGGCATGCGGCAATGCACTGGACATCGTTTCTGGCTGCTTGTAGAATAGACATTTTTTTTCTCGCAAATTTGATATTTGGGACTCCGTTTATTCTGACATTTAAGCAGTCCCCGTCCATTCTGAACTATCAGTCAGCGACTGTATTGCACATGATATTTTTTAAAGCATGATATTTAAAGGGGCTATCTTTTGTTCGGTCTGTTTCTCAGAATAATTTTCCGTTTTCCTGGAAGTTCAAATTAACGAGGTTCCTTTGTACATTGGTTCAACAGAGAAGGCAGTGTTGTGTGGCTCTGGGTGAATTATTTGGCAGGTTCGAAAAAAAGTCAGTAGGCGATTGTAAAGAAATTTTCACTGTTAGGCTTGCGCTGGCTATGATCCGCATCAACGGCAATGCAACTGACTCACCACAAGCGAAAGTCATGACTTTACAAGTTGTCAAACTTATGTTCGTCACTTTTGCATCCTCAGAAAATTACAAATAGCGAAATTCAAACTGAAGTGAATATTAAACAGCATATTATTCAATCAAACACAGTAAAACCCCTTTAGTACTTGCTTCAGATGACCACAGCAAAAATAAACTATGGTTCAAGAAAACGCAACAACAATTGTAGCAGCACTACAGATGAGACAAGAAGCTAGTCTCCCGTAAAACTTTATCTGAAGTTGAATAGAAATGCAACACCTTACTGAAAATTGTCAAACTTGAAACTATTGAAACAAACTTCAAGACAAGCAAAGTCAAGCAAAGACATGCGGCGGGCAACACACATGCCAGCAATGGACAATGCTGGTGGTGTGCTGTTGCAGTTTCCAGGGTGTCTGCCAAGTTGACATTTTCAAACTCCCTGAGTTTTCCAGGTTTCCCCTTAGCGACAAAAAATTTTATTTTATGTCAAGACAGGCTGACACCACGTCGCCCGATGCCGTCACTCAAGTAAGGAATTTGAAAGCTAAAGAAACAACTTAATCCAGTTTGAATAGGAAGGAGTAGTGTTTATTTTGTTCAAAAGAAAAAAATTGAAGGGAGGGGATAGTAAAATGCACAGCAAATAAAAAAAAGATACAGCCCACTGTAAATTGAGTAGAACATTTTCAAATACAAATAAAAAGAGATGCATACAGAAGCAAATAATTTTGAAAATGATCTATTTCTACCAAGTGATAGCAAGATCATTAGTATTAGGCCCGTTGTCACAAGTTAGATTTTCTCAGCAGCTGGAAAGTCAACCACAACTGCCGTCACATACTCCCAGCCCGCGCACAATGCCTACGTTTTGTGTTTCATTACTTTCAAGATTTAATTTTGGTTTGGATGAGGGCCAACTGCGCATCTATGCATAAGCCAACACTTTGCTTTTTGAGCTCAAGCTCCTTAAAGGGCCCCTCACCAGGCCTGGCCATTTTGAGCTGACAAGCGCAGAGCATACAATGTGCGCAAATGATCGCGTTTGCAAAGAATTACGTCGCTATGCGCCATGAAAAGGTCTGAAATTTAAATCCGAATGCTGCTGTCTCTTTCCCTCGTGGTGACCATGCTCCAAGCCGGACTGAGACGTACTCGGGTCCCTGCATCTACGTAGTCGTGTCTGCAGTGCGACGTTGCTCGCGGTGACACGTGACTTCGAAAATTATTCAAGACGTCTGTTATTTGTGTGATCTGTTACTTGTATTGACAAATTGAAGTTTAGAGAAATAATAAAACACACAAACGGAATGTCTGCATGTCTTTTTTTGTTTTACTTCGCACCGAAGCAAGAGATGTACTTCCGCTTTGTCTGCTTGTTCCCACGGTCATGCAGTCACATGCGCAGGTACCGAAACTGTCATTTTCTTCCGTGTTCCATCGCGTGATCATGCTCTACGACCCACTTATTTTGCCTCAGTATTCGTGCAGCACTGAATTATACCACTAACCACGTGTCCTTGTGCACAGCGCGCAAATCGTGCACTGCACGAAACGAGACATCACAACAGCTCACGCACAATGGCATCAGTGGAAATGCGCAGTGCTGAAAAAAAAAAAAAAATGAAGGCGGGACTCGTGACGTTTGTGACACACAGTCCTCGAGGTCTGGTATGGGAGAATGCAGGGAAGGAGTTTCGCTTGCGGAGGCTAGACGGGGCGAGTGGAGAGAGTCTCTCGCTAGGCAGTGGAGCTCGCCTTCCGAAATCATGGGTTTGCAGCACTGAAATATTTCTATCTCGGCTATTAACAAGCTGTTTGGAAAAATTTTTGCAGCAGAATGCGCCCTAGAGGACACATAACAACTTCCAGCGTATAACCGAAATTTTCTATGGGGCCTGGCGAGGGGCCCTATAATGAAGAGGTGGCACAGTTCCTTTCCCGATCATTCCTCAATGCGATGGTCATTTCTGCTCTTGTCCTCATTTCGCCGTGCATTTGCCCTATGGACCATTTGAAGCATACTCTTGATCAGTTGTACAGTCAACATCCGATTTTTTGGACTTCCTAGGGGCGACGAATGCGTCCAACGAATCAAATTGGGCAGTCCAAAAAAATGAATGCATGTCTTTTACTGCCCTTAAAGGCTCATATGGTCACAGGCAAGCCAGAAAAAGCTCTGAAGGCCTGCCAGTACACTTATTTGGCATGTTGGTGCTTGTACTGTGACAGGGGACAGCAGTTGCACGCATGTATAATTATGGAATACATACTGTGTCCCATGACAATTGCCCCTTTCCACGCTTGTTAAGCTTCACATTGCTGTGATGAGGCCAAGCTGCCTTTCGGGAACTGGCATTATGCAATGCGCCATGCTTTCTAAGCCAATCATGAGGATTATAAGCGTAGTCAGTGCCATTACTGACAGCGGCGAATTCTTTCAATGAAAAACACGGTGCCTAAAGATAAGAACCTTAATAGCGAATGCCGAAGCAGCTAAATCTCGTGTTGCCGCAGAGGTGGCTATGGCTTCCAGCGGGTCTGCGTGCGGGAGAGCTGGTTTGAGGCAGCAAGATAATCAAAACGGCGGTGTTAGCTTTGAGTAATGCCGTTTCGGACCTGTGGTCACAACAAAAAGTCAAGAAAATTGGACAGCGAAGGGTTCCTTGCATCTGATACAGACGTTCTTATATATTGACTCCATGGGGCACGTGGCAGTGCATCGAAGCCATCCGTATTATCGGGCATTTCCCAAAAACCGGGCGTCCGGAAAATCAGTCGACGACTGTACATTGGCAATTCCTCCAGCCGACGAAGCAGCATCAAAGACGATTCGTTACGATTCATCTCTTTTACTCGAGCCAGCACCAGCAGTAGGGCGACTTTCATTCCCTTTCAATAAAATGACAGCCAATTTTCCCTGATTGAAGCGCAAATTCCCAGAGAATTCCTGGTTTTTCCCATTGGTAGCCGCCCCGAGTTTCTGGTTTAACGGGCGAACTAGCCATGGAGCACCACGTAACCGAATGCGCACACGACACGCATAGAGCCGCTACTAGGCTGCAGGTGACACACTCTGCCAGAGGAGTCCATGGCGAGTCCATCAGTGTCACATCAACTAGGAAGCCAAACGAGACTGGCATTTCAGAGTGCATAGCCGGGAAAGCGTAACAAAGAAGAACATATCAATTAGGTTTTACTGTATTAGAAGATATTGAATATTCACACAAGCTAATTTTTTTCTCTCCCCAATTGAGAGCAGATTAATAGATAGGCAGCATGTTTTATATAACAGAAAAGGATACAATGCTATTGAATGGAAGGGTGACATGCTGTGCAAAATTACTGGAACAATTGCTTGCAAAGTGTTGGGAATTTGCAAAAATTATGATAATCATGTGTCCTTGCAGGGACCAGCAAAAACGTCAATACTGTGTCTACAAAACGATTGAATCTTGAGGAACGACTGGCATTGATTATCCCAGCGTAGTTTAACGATTTCTTGTCCGTACTTTTTTTTTTAATGAAGCGAAAATTTTATATTATGTGCATCTATAAGAAAGACGGTATGAAATTCCTGCTAGAGTTATTGGCAATGAACTGAAAGTTGCTTTTCCTCCTGAACTGCCAAAACTAGACGTGTTGTAATCAGAATGTGGTTCTTCAGGCATTCCCAATTCATAAACATAATGCAGTGAAGTATAGACTAAGATTATTATTCTGATAGCAACTATATGGACACTCAAGGCAAATTTCCACAAGCATCGCCGCCGCCCTGATGTTCCGTATAAAGTTTAAGTCCTATAAGGTTGTGGCGGCACATCATATGCCGTAGGTGCAAGCGAAAGGTTGCAAGGGTAATCCGAGAAGGATGGCAATACGGTGTGTGTCTTCGCATGCTCCCTCGGGCCGAAGGCGAGGAGGGTGAGCGCGTGACGTGCTTGTTAATTCAGCTAGTGAGCAAATGTTTACAGTAGCTTATGCAGCTGATAAAACAACTAACCTTACTTTGCATAGCTGTCTAATGATTTGCTACCGCAAGCAATGCTTTGCCTTTTGGACCAAACAATGACTTTCGTGAAGACTATTTTTGTAGCCATCCAAGGCAGGTGCCATGCATTAGGCAGTGGGCTCCAAAGACCCAGCACAGAGGCCTAAACTCGGCTCAGTGCGACTCAAACATTTGTGAAATGCCAGGGACAGTCACTTTTACCTGCCAGTACAAAGTCAACAAATTACGTAATTTAGCATTGCCAACATTCACATTTGTGAAGATAGCTTTGTTGGTTATTTTTCTGGATGTTGAATATTTGCTGCAGAAAACTAAGACTCCCACAGGAATCGTTGGCCCAACCAAGTTTCAGTGCCTGGCTGTACATTGACCAGAGTCCCAGAGCTCGCCGAAAATACACGCCAGCGCACCAGGATACCAAAGCATACCTGCTCGTGTCTGGTGGTGGGCCTCTCCCTGACCGTGGTTGTCGCAGTGGGCGTCGTCCGTGGCTCCCAGAGTCATCGTAGTAGCCGCTGGATGCTGCACGCCAGGCCATAACAGGGTCATGTTAAAGAAACACAAAAGAGAAACATTGAATCCGTTTAGATTGATAAAATGTTCATCATGGTAGTAGTACTCAGAGCAACAGAGTTAAATACAGACAAGAAAAAGAAGATGACAAAAGTGCTGACTGAACTAAAATTATTTGAAAAAAAAAAATGAAAGGCATATATACATACACATATGAGTCAAACAGTAGCGGCACATGTGCAAAAGAGAGCTGACCATCTCTTGGCAGCTAGATAATGAAAGCCTATATGCAGTAGTGTAATAGAAGGACAGTTTATGCAATGGTCTCTTAGTTTCATATGGTAGGTGTCGGATATCTCTCTGGCAAGCCAATGTATGTGCATACTTGATGACCGCCTTCTTGAGATGAGGCAAACAGCCACACAATAAAGTATTCTTTCAGAACTCTACTTTTGTTCATTTTGCGGTAATAGATTGGTCATTAGAAGAGAAAGAAGGTCAAAGTTTCACTTTCAGAATTTTGTGCCGAAACTCCAGGCGCAGTATGCCACGAATCTTCAAAGTATCTTTTCTCATTCGGGCCGTTGTGGTTTGGTAAAAGTTGCCGAGAACTTCCCAAGCTAAGCCTTCGACTCTTTTAGAACACAATCTATAGTCCTGCCAAACCAATAATGATTTAACTATGCCTGAGCAGACGCGGTCGAAATTCATCACACGACAGCAAGCTGGTGCGGGAACTGCGACCTGCTTTTCGTTCTTGCATCTTTTCAGGCAGTGTGTTCTTGCAGTAAAAGTGGATTTTCGGTATTGTAGAAAGGAGATTTAATAAAATAATTTTTCTCTATAGACAATTTTATTGGTGGGGGGAAACGTAGCCTAGAGCCAGCATGCTGTGCAGCTCTCATCCTCATTAAAGAAGTATCATTGAAGTTCCAAAGAAGTTCCAAGAAGATAAAAGTTGCCATTGCAGAAAGTAGTTTGTTTTTCAGCTCTCTCAAGTTGGTGAGGTGCCCTTGCACAAACACCACTCGAGACCTAAGAGTGTGCGTACTCTTTCAACGTGTCGCGTGCATCTGGTTGATCGTGCCATATTCGCAGCCACTGCCACCATGTTGTTTTATCGAGTACTCCATGTTCACGGCCCCGAAGGTCGAGTTATCTTAAAGTTCTTTATCTTGTAAAGCTTGATCCACAGGTGCTAGGTACACAATGCTTAGGAATTTTAGGAGCACTAAAGCTAGCAAAAGGTGTTTCCTCGGAGTTCAGCCAGTTACCTGGGTTTGGATGTATGCTGGTGCAGCACACCGCATGGCACACAGAAACACCTTTGATTGTTGTCACCTGAGTGATAATTTAATAGAGTTCAAGGCTAGATATACATTAGCACATTGCATGTATCAATGTTCAGTCTTGACTCGCCTCCTATTTTGATGGCAGGCAGTGCTGTAGCAATGCCTCTAGGCCTGTTGCCATTCAATATTGCGACTATTTTGAAGCTCGAAGTTTAGTAATGACATGCTAAGGAGTTTCCCAATCGCAAGAACACGGGACCTCTCAGAAAAATGCGAAAACCCCTTGTCAACAGCACATTCGCTATACACCCACCAGAGAAATCCCACATACCAGCATGGCGCTGGACGATAGACAGTGCTGTGATCCCAAAATGGCAGCATCCTCGATAAAATGGCCTATGGTGTCTCATTATTCGCCTCTGATTTGTAAGGGTGTATGTTATCTGACTTTATTAAAAACTGCCTGCCAAACGTGCCCTTTTGGCAACACATGTACCCTGTAAACACGTTATCTGAGTAGCTGCCGTTCACCTCCTGCTTGGTCCGCGAGCCTCATGAATCACTGAGCCATTGGCAGTGGCCCCTTGAGGCCATCGGGTGTTTCACTTTAAAAGTGAAGCAGATCTACACTTGATGGAGCACTGATGGAAATTTTTTTTTACAGACTGTGGTCTAGAAAATACAACGCACCCTATAAGTTCAAAAGAAAAAGAAAGCAAGCAGGACTCACAGTGGGAGTTGGCCCTCGGTGTGACAGCAAACTCGAGGTCAAGGGTGCGTGCCTGCTTGGCCTGGGCCTTGGTGAGCGAACGGTTGTGCTGCTGGGCGCGGTGAGCCTTGAGGTCGATCTCGCTGCGGAAGGCGGCCGTGAACGTCTCGTTGCGGCAGTCCCCCTCCTCGCACAGGAAGTGCTCTTCTCGGAAGTGCGCCCGCAGGTATTCGTAGTTGCTGAAAACCACGAGAAAAAGGTCGCTCAGGCATACCACGAACAGAGCACCGAGGGAGGAATCAGTAAGTTGCACTTGTGCCACAGGGACAACATTTGTGCCATTAAAGGGGCCCTGAAACATTTGCTAACTAAACATGGAATGGCCTCCTTATCAAAGGGCATCGTCTCCCGAATTATCCTGCTATAAGATTTTTAACATGGAAGTGTTTTATGGCAGGATCCACGATCAACTTCCTGTAACGGATGTGACATCAGCGTAAATACATAAAACATGCTATCTCTCGACAGTCACTAATTACATTGTTTTGCGCTAAACAAAGTAATTATGGAGTCGCACCAACTAGCCCACCAATGCATTGTGATGAACTGTCATCGGTCCTGTCAGGGTCAAATTAACAGAAGTCAACAGTACTATAGTATCGAGTAGTATAGATATAACCTCGATATAACGAACTTCAATATAACAACATTATTGATGTAACAAAGTAGTTCATTTTTTTATAACTTTTTGTTCATAAAACATCATGTACATTGAACCTCAATGTAATGATGGGGTTGCATACGATTTCATTACAACGAAATTTCATCCCCACCACAAAGGAATACTGAGACAAATGGAAACTTCTGCAGGTGCAGATGGTAATTGCATGCAGCTGCTAGCGAACGCACTTCTAAAATAATGCACTGCACAAGAGAGAGCGACCACCAAAACAGAGCAGCATGTTCTGTATAATGTCCAAGTGCGATAAGATCCTATCACACCTCACGCGCTATATGCTTTGGGTGCAAGTGAAAACATGTGAGAGTGAGCCATCGGGTGTCTACCAAGCTGACGTTTACAAATTCCCTGAGCTTTTCATGTTTTCCCTGAGTGTACTTACAAAATTCCTTGAGTGACATAGATCTTTGTTTTGTGTCAAGACAGGCTGAAAAAATGTCGCCCCATGCTGTCACTCTCTAGTAAGTACGTTAAAAATTTAACAAAAAACGACTTAGTCCAGTTTGAACAAGTAAGGAGTAGTGTTTATTTTATTCAAAAAGAAAACAGAAAACAGAGGTTAGTAAAATGCACAGCGAATCAAATATCTTCGAAAAAAATGGTAAAGCCCATTGCAAATCGAGCTGTACATTTTCAAATACGAATAAAAAGAGATGCATACAGAAGCAAACATTTTTTAATATGAGCTATTTCTATCAACTGATAGCAAGCTCACTGGTATGAGGCCCAAATTTTATCGCAAGTGAGATTCTCTCTCAGCAGCTGGAAAGTCAACCTCAACTTTCCTGATATACTCTCAGCCTGCGCACAATGCCTCAGTGTTGCGTTTCACTGCTTTAAAGAGTCTATTTTGGTTTAAATGAGGGACACCGGCATCTCGGCGTCAGCTAACACTTTGGTTTTTGAGCTCAAGCTCCTTCAAAGAAGCGGCAGCACACTTCCTTTCTCGTTCATTCCTCAATGCGTCGGTCCTTTCTGTTCTCGTCCTCCTTACGGTGCGCGTTCGCCCCACGGACCATTCGAAGCATCCTCTAGGTCAGTTGTACAGTCAACGTCCGATTTTTCGGACTTCCTAAGGGCCGCGAAAACGTTTGAAAAAATCGGGCAGTTCGAAAAAAAATGAATGCATGTCTTTTACTGCCCTCAAAGGTTCAAATCGCCACAGGCACATCCAAAAAAGCTCTGAAGGCCTGCCAGCATGCTTATTATGCATATGGGTGCTCGTAATGGGACAGGAGATGGTGGGTGCACGCGTATATAATTAATGAAAAAATACTGGGTGCCGTGACAATTGCCCCTTCCCGCACTTGTTAAGCTTCACCACAATACTTTGCGTACGAATCACCGCGTACCCTTGCTGTATTGAAGCGAAGCTTACTTTTGGAAAAATGGCATAATTCAAAGCGTCATGGTTTCTGAGCTTCGAAGACATTGGCAACGATTACAAAGGCTGAGTTGGTGCCTCTGCTAACAACAGCGAATTGCTAGCAATAGCGTATGTCGAAGTAGGTAGGCCTAGCGTTACCACGGTGGTGGCTACGGCTGCCAGCGAATCTGTGTGCGAGAGCGCCGGTTTGAGGGGACGAGATAATCAAAATGGCGGTGGCTTTGATTAATGCCGTTTCGGACCTGCGGTCACGGAAGAATGTTCGGATAAATGAACGGCAAAGGGTTCTTACATCCGAAATTTCACACGTTTTTAGTAGTGACTCTAGGGGCACGTGGTGGTGCCGCGAAACGGACCAATTTATCGTGCATGTCCCAAAAATCGGCCGTCCGGAATATACATTGTTTACTGTACACTGGCAACTCCTCTAGCCGACAACACGGCGTCAAAGATGATTCATTGCGATTCCTCTCTGTTACTCGAGCCAGCATTGCCACAACATTCATTCCCTCTAAACAAAATTGCTGCTCATTTTCCCTGATATACCGTACTTACTTGCATAATGATCGCACTTGTGTAATGATCGCACCCCCAAGTTTTGTCGTCAAAATTTGATTTTTTCCCTCTTTCCTGTGTAGTGATTGCACCACGAACTTGCCGCAGCAATATGTCGTGTGCCGAATCTAGCCAATGATGATCGCGCTTACCATCTGTCGAATGCTATGCGAACGACTCTTCAAAACATACCAAGCAGTCTGCATGCACCAAACATTCTGAAGCAGATGCCCCATTTCATTCCTTTCATCACTTTCCGCACCTCCATGAGAAAAGAATAGCTACAACCAAACTTGCCTTTGCTTTATTATTTGTAGGCTTTATAATGGCTGTGGTCAACAACAACAACAACAAAAGCACCTTTCGATTCTTCTCGTCTGTACTCGTGGGCATGCAACAAATCGCGAGCGGCAACGACAGTAGCCACATTTACACTGATACGTTAGGAGTGTACCTTATTCATATGCCGACACTTGTAACACAGCTAAGATATTCGCCCAACCTTAGCGGAAACGTGCCATATTAGGATAGCAGTGAATACGAATGCCGCAGTTTCCGCAGCATGCCCACTATGTGCATTTCTATGTCACTCGCAGCTAAGTGCACCCATCTCCGTTTCTGTCCCATCAAAGTAGACATGGCTACGTTATTGCTGCAATCTTGCCGATATTAACGATATTATTCGTTACTGGTACAGAAGAAACTGTTTCAATGCATGTAATGCACTAACGAGAAGCAAAAAAATTCTCATTCGGCGCATTTGGCTTGCCCTACCAGCTGCCAATTTTTGTTTTGGTGTCCTGCACTGTTACAGCGGCGGCCGTCTGTTTGTTGACCTGTTGTCATCCCGCAGCAAGTGCGGGATGAAAAAAAAAATGTGTTCGTTTCGCGGGAGATTTAACTCGCGTAATGATCGCACCCCTGAATTTGCTTCAATTTTTTTTACAAAAAAGTGCGATCATTATGCGAGTAAATACGGTAAGCACAAGTTCCCCAAGTTTTCCCGGTTGGTAGACGCCCTGGAGCCAAGGATGATGGATTGATGAGCACTATCTTCCCGCGAGAGCTAGGAGAAAGAGAGGGCGGGAAGTGAGCGCCTCGTGGTAATGCAAACATGCTCGTGCATGGGCAGGGAAAGTGGGGGGGGGGGAGGGGGGAAGGGCAGGTCAACCCCCACAGTGATATTTCATTACTACAAACACCACATTAACAAAATTTCCAGAAATCCCCTGCTGACTGCTTATAGCTTCAATGTAAGCATACCTCAGTACTACGAACTTCAAAATACCAAACCTTTCAGAATAACGATCATTATTCAGTTTCTGTGTCATGCTAATGCCTCAGTACTATGTATTAATGTTATGAAATTTGGGGATTCTAAGATTTCCACATATCCTTTACAGCAGCTGGAACAGCATGCTAGCAGAAGACAAGGTGCAGAAAGCAGACACCACAGCATATGGGCTCCAAAAACCTAAGACTGCACCAGAGGGGAAAAATGTAGATGGGTAGGAGGGGACCTTATCTTTTACCTATTGTAGAGGTGTCGACGAATCGGGTATTATAAACGCATGCTCGGCCCAAACAAGTGTAGCCTAGCCACGAAGGTGGGTCTCTTCCTATTTTCGCTCCCCTTTCTGCGTGTTCCCCTTCTTTCCTTCACGCTTTTTCCTGCACCCATATCAGCTACACGTGTGGAGCAGCGTAACTTTCGTGCTCGTGGGTATGCCACAAGGTCACACTTTCCGGACTTTGTCGTTTACACGCGCTTGCACTTTAGAAGAGTTCAGGTGCTCAGCTCGAACAAAGACAGTTGCGGTGTCCATGACAAGGAATGTGAAAAACAAACAAATGAAAAGAAACATTTTGCTTTGGAGGCGACATGGTGCTTCCTTTTTGTTGGTAGTTTTCTCGGCGTCAGGGTCTCTTTTGCGCACACCACTCTTACTGCATGGTGCTTCGGTGGTGCGTGGCGATGGAAGCAATAGCTTAAGCCGAGAGCCAACAGTGGGATAGCTCATATGGTGACAACTGACGAGTTGATTGATGCAATAGTTAATTCTGTGGTTTTTCACTAGGATAACCTTTTAGAATAATGAACACTTTTCCATGGTCCTTCTCAAGTTCATTATATTGAGATTTCGCTGTAATTGGCTGTTTATTTAAATAATTAAATAAATAAAGGAAAAGGCAAATAGGGAGCAAAGGAAAATTGCTGCGGAGTAGCAACTGTCCAGCACAGTCTGCTAACGCCTGGACCGCAGTCGGCAGGTTGGCGCGAGTCTCCTTTCCTAGTGCGACCATGACTTTGCATGACTCTCAGTAGGCTGAGTGCATACGCAGCCTGCATGCCCTGTTTTAGATGTTTTAGAGCGGAAAGATGGGCAGCAGCACCCACCGGTAGTACTGGAGCCGGTAGTCGTCACCACAGAAGTGGCAGTAGTAGTGGTCCCGGCGCAGGTGCCGGTACAGCTCGTCGTTGTCGAAATAGCGCACGTCGCAGAACTTGCATAGAGGGTGGCCCTTGTGCGAGGTGTCATCTAGGTCCCCCTGGCTTTGGTGCCGTGCCATGTCCCTCCGTGTGTATGCTGTCCGCTCGCACGGAAAGATCTGCGAGACAAGATGGGCAAAGAGTTCATAGGCAAATTTCTCAACCTAACTGCACCATACACTGCCCTGCCACCGCTATGCGCTGAAAGCATTTCTCTTTCTTGAGCATCCATTATGTCAGTCCAACAGACCACCAGTTATCTGTCCTGTGCATTACATGACTTCTCCATCTACACCTCTACTTCCTGTTATGGCTCACCTCCAGGACTAACAGACATTCATGTCACGCAGACACGAACAACAACTACTACTTCAAATTATTGCTCTGAAAACATAAACAGGTCGGCTGCTTCAAAATGCCAAAAGACCTGTTTCCTAGTGGCAAGCACAAACAAGCATGACTGCTTCCGTAGGTGTCTGCAAGAGTGTTTGTGCCTTACTGTGAAACCTTCTCCCCTTTTCTTACCATGTGCTATGCAGGGAGAGCAAGCAAACTTCACTGCACGAAGACAACAGCATGAAGGGCTAATGGCGACGTGCCAAGATGCGACAACCGAGCACCGACAGCACATGCAACTGACGATATGCTCCCTCTACGGAGCAAGAGTGTTCCTGGAAAGCTATAACAAGGAGTCTGCCTTGCCGGTGGAATCACCTCTGCCTTTTGCTCACGAGCTGCTCGTTAAGCTGACAGCTATTTACAGAGATAATTAAATGTTTTTGTTTTTAGAGTACAGCTCTCAGGTGCCAGTTCCAGCAGCGAGCGTCAGTGTAACCGAGCGAACGAGTGCAGTGAAAGATGAAAGTGAACGCAGAGCGCAGCAGGGGATGAAAGGCGCAAGGAGGAAAGTGGAGAGGAGGGTGCACTTCCCTCCATTTGCAGCGTGCTGCACGAGACAGACTGTCTGCGCCATCCAATAAATCACGAAATGAAAACACATATAGAGCTGCGCTCAAATTTCGCATTAGGGAGTATCGTAATCATCAGTGAATTTTTCGTTCTCCACCGCTTTGTCAATGCTTAGGCCCTCTTCGCCGATCTACCAGGTCAAGCTGCAGACCGCTGGGTCTATACTACCTCTGGGACTAAAAACCCAGGAAACATTCTTAACTAGAACATCACGTGTGCTTTCTTTCTGATTTACATAGCCTTCTACCTGTCATTAACACCTATCACTTTCTATTCCATCACTCATTGTGCAATCGTTAGCTCCTGAAGTTTCTTTGTGTTCTAAGTTCCAGCCCCTAAGCTGGTTGTGGCAGAATGCACTGGCTGCATAGTTTTTTTTTCAAGGATACAGGTAAGCTATATGGCACATCTATGTTCTTGTAGCGAGTGATTTAATGTGTGTGGTTCAGTAACTGCTTGCCTTTGCACATAGCGAGTGACCTATGTTATGTACTGCTGTATTTTGTACTTAGATTTTTCAATTTCACTTTGTTATGCACCCTGCTAAGGTCCTGGAAACAGAACTGCAGTGTCAATAAATAAATAAATAAATAGCTGCTGCTAACAACCCTGAGGGTGCATGCTGTGCAAGAACCAATTTTTATTCTCGAGATCTCCGTCTTCTAACCTGGATGACTAGGTATAGACGGCTCTTCTGCAAAGTTTTAATAGGCTGTCTGTGAGTCACAAATTCCCATTCTCTTGCCAGGCTATTAAACATTACCTTCGTCTTCTGCATATGAACTATCAAACGTACTCTCAGACTAGACAGGGCATCACTAGGTTGCCGAGACATTCCTCCTATCCATCCTAACACCTCATCGTTCCCAATCTCGAATATTAAGTATACTTCTTGCAAGCACACAGTGACAATGGAGATACTGCGTCTTCTTGCCTGACAAATATCTTAACCAGTATTTCTGTGCTCTTTTTCTGAAGGAATATGGTAGCTGTTGAATCTCTCTAAGCATTTTCTATGATATCCAGTTGTGTTTTCTACGCTCCTTGACCACACTTCCATGAGTGCTGGTACCTCTACTGAATTAAAATGATTCCCAGTGACCTACAGAGGCCATAAAGGGGCTGGTTATATTCCACAGATTTTGTCATTGCCTAATTGATGACATGAAAAGCGGTCCATTGTTCCAAACCACTTCTTCAAGCTAGCCTGTTCTGTAAGTTGACTGAACTGTTGCCCTGACTTTATTGGAAGCTACCTTCATGAATATTTTATACAAACTGAAAGCAAGCTAATGGACCAACAACTAACAAATCCTTAATTACACTTGGAACACCCACCTCAAAGGTCACAATGCAGGGAAATCGGGACCTTGAAAGAGTGCTGTCCCAGTGGACAGTAAATGAACAATGTCAACTGAATGAAGAACTAACACCGTGACCTTGTTCAATACAATACTGCCTCTCTAATGCATTTACTTAACACCAACCAATTACATTTAACTAATGTCCGACTTCTCCCTCTGACACAACTATCTCCACGTTACGCCGTTGGTACCTTCTTCCTGAAATACACGCTAATTATTACAATCAAGCCTTTGAATTTTTCTGCATTATAACTGGGAATGATTTAAACAATATCGCCCATCAGCACATTCTTACAGAGTCAAACGTCTGATTATACAAGTAACTTCATTGTAAAGCGCGCACTGCGTGCCACCCACAACAGAGGATCCTAAGCACGTTCAACAATAGAAAACCTTGATTTAACATGAATTCCAAAGAGACTTAGTAAAACAGGTCGCTAATTTGCTATGCGCACCTTGCCCGACAAAATGCGCAACTGCAGCCACCGTTATCGCACCGAGGTTCACAGTACACTCCGCGGCGAAACACAGCAACTAAGCAAAGTAAAGCTGCAGATCGCGGAATGCAGAGATCCAGTCCTTCGCCGTCAAAATTCTTGGTTCGTTTGCACCATTTTCTCTCACTGTTGCCTTCATTGACACTTGCATCCTTTCTGCCTTTGATTGATGACTTTGAAAACGTCGCTTGTGATCAGTTAAAATTACATGACCACATCGTCATCAAATGTGATGTATTCGTCAGCCGTCGCACCCAATGATGTGTTCCAAGTAGTGTACCAGTTCAGCGATTCCCGAGTGGCAGCAGGACTACTTCCGATATCGACACTTTCGTCAAGCGTGTCACTAGTGATGGCCGTACCTTGGTGACATTTGCAGAAGGCAGTGGGCGGCATCACTATATGGTTTTTGAAAGCAAAAAATGAGCCGTCGGGGACGCCTAAATTACTTCCCTGTACAGGCCAATTGGTTTTAGCAGCCTTCGTTGTAGAGGTGTTCTCAATAAATTTAAAAGATAGGAATTTAGCGAGGAAATAGTCAACCTTTCTTTATACAGGTCATTTCACTGTACAAGTGTTCGACTGTTGTATGTTCCAGAAGACTTACAAATGTTTGCAATTAGAGCTACTAGTTCATAGGTGCCGCATTTTCTTGTTTTGCATTCATGCTTTTGTGTTTACTCAGGATTCTGCATTTATTTTATTTTTTCTCAGCTTATTCTGCTTTTGTATTATTTGCATCATTAGTATTAATGCTCCTGCGCTGTCTGCATGCTGTCTATTGATGCATATGCCCCATGGAACGTATTGTTCAAACCCTTCAACAATATTGTTGGGTCCTGAGAGCTCTATTCCTTCTGTACAGCACTGAGCAAAAGTATACAAAGCACAGGCTCATCGGAAAAAAAAAAAAAAAAAACTGAGCTTATTTGTAATTCAGACACACAAGCTGAAAACGCAGAGTGCACTGGAAAAGTCACAATGCCAAATGGAGTGCAGTCCTCGATTTCAAGTTGCATTCGTAAGTGGAGAAGAATATCAGATTTATTGCGAGATCCCCAGTCCTTACACTTCTGCTACAGGGTGCACTTAAAAGGCTTTGCACTAATACAACAAAACCGAAAGGCAAACAATGTTCAATAAAAAAACTCGGAAGGCAAATAATAAAAAAGTGATAAAGCAGGCAGGAGAGCCAGTGGCGGCCAGCTACCTTGAGGTGCTCGACGCAGAGGTCGCAATAGGTGCGGTTGTGCTCCTTGCGCACATGGTTCCGCAGCATGCCAAAGTTGCTGAAGATTGGCGCCGGCTTGCCCTGTGCCAGCGGGCAGTACTTGCAGCGGTTGTCGAGTAGCTCGCGGTAGGCCTGCCGCACCGACTCATCCTCGAAGCATATATGCGGCCGCACGTCCACCTGGTACAGCCGCTTGTTCAGCTCTTCGTAGGGGCGGCACTCCTTCACAAAGATCACCTGCATATAGAAGGGCGGCGTACAATGAGCAGACTGGGATGGTCATGTGAATTCATTCACTGACTCTCGTCACGAAAGCACAAGCACTTTCACAGTGCTCTTCTTAATTCTTTGGAAATGGGGGAAGGAGGAGGGTAACATGGCCGTTTTTTATAGGTTACACTAGATTGTTTTTCTGAAAGAACTATTACAATTAACATTTTATGCAAATACAAGAACAGAAAGTTTAATAAATGTGCTTTTCAGGCATTATTAACCAGTTCTTTGTGGCAACACATAATTTTAATTGCCAAAAACAGAATTGTAGAATAGTACTGAACAAAACTTGCAACGATATCCGTGCACCTAAAAAGAAATATTCCTATAAAGATTATGAAATATGCAAAATTTTTCGCCATCTAACAGTCGCTACCTGTGAAGAAATCAAAATTTTGTCTCAAGCAGCACTCCTACTAGAACCAATTATCTGGAAGCCCTATAGTTGCATGCATCATGTGGCAGAACAGCTCTTTGAAGTAAAACACGAGGAAATGTTGCAAATCTTGCAGTAAATTGTTTTTGGAGGGTTTTGCCAACGCTGCATTTTCTGGAATTTTGGTATGCATTTACTTTAGCTGGCAGGTGCTGAATGGCCTGGTATGGTGGAGGAACACAAACCAGCAATGCATCCCCCATTGTAGCTCCCCTCAATTAAGTTCCGATGAAAAGGCAGGATTCTCTGACTTGCTGCTGCTCGAGTCATCTAAAAACCAACCACAGACACAGCACAATCGTGAAATTTGCAATGTTTTGGAGTGCGTCAAGCACTTGCAGTGTTGGCCAACTCCTGCACCTTCCAAGCCTGTTTAATGATCGCCACCACCCAGAAAAAATATATATATATAGATGGTGCAGTGTGCTTGTGGGTGCCGCGGAAGGTCTTGAAAATGGTATTCGAAACCACTGTTAGCTAGCTAACGATGCACGATGGTAGCCTGAATATAGAACACGACAAAGCACGAATACAGAATTTGCACAAAAAGAAAGAAATTATCATGGTGCTACGTTCATTTGTTTTGTCCAAGCTCTATGTTCATAGTTTGAAGCAAAGGAAAATTAAAGGCCAACTGGAACAAAATTTCAATTTGGCTAAATTTGTGTTAAATGAGCAGTATATACCCCCGAACCAATCTGGGCAAAGCTGGAGAGCTGGTAAATGTACAGTTTGCTTTGTTAGCAATCTAAGCTGACGATGTGTGCATCTGGTGGTGTCACTATGACGTAAATCAGAGCACCTCGCATCTGTGTTTTTGAGACATTTTCAGCTTGCCGCGGGTGCCAGGAATGGCTCAAGTCACCACGCCTGGAAAACTACAGAGCACAATTAGAGCATGCAGTAGTTACGAGCGTCTTGGTGGTGAGAGGGCTCGCGTGGCAAACTGCGGTGCCCACAGTATCTACGGGTACGCAGCCGCACGGCCTCCGAGATTCTCGGTCATGCCGAGAGACCGCGAACTTGGTCATGTGTCACTTCTGGTGGGCTCTAATGGCAATGTTTTTTTCAAATTCAGTATCAAAAATGGCTGGTCTTTTGCAAGCATTTCGTGATGCTTCCGCTCTTATTTCAAGTGCCAAATTTTGTAAGGAGGCTGCTCAGTGTCTGTATTATCTTAAACTAGGCTCTTTATTCAGTCCAAAGTTTTGTTGCAGTCGGCATGTAACTGTGTTTTTCAAATGAAATGTAGAAATACTAAGAAACTAAAGAGGAAGAGCATTCCACCAAATGGAAGTTGCGCCCACAACCTATTATCATTTTTAGATCTTATATATTTCTTTCAAATATTGAAAATTTGAAAAGATGGCCTTTCTAATGACTGTCCAAAATACACTACTCGAGTAAGTATTAAAAAGAAAGCAATGCATAAACAAAAATTGACATGCACTACACACACATATGAGGGCTCTCAGAGCAGCTTTAAGCTTATGTGCACAGTCAGAAAAAACCTGACAAAATCACAATTCTAAATGCAGTAAATCTCAGAGTTTTCTACGAAAAGTTGAGAAAGAAAGCTGAGAATTAAGCTGAAGTTGAGAATTACAAAAAGCTTTGCGTTTCCGTATTCAGGCTGTTTTTGTGTAGATAGAACTCTCATAACGTGCTAGGCTACACTGCTTTGCATGCCTATATAAACGCTTCCCAGCAATGCCCACTCGTCTAGTTGAACTCTAAACTTGTGAGGTCATTGTGAGCTAGAGATGGGACTAGAGGCAATGTCGAACAATTCTCAGCATTTTTAGGCACTGCTGTGCCACACTTCTCGTCTTGGAGCCCTCGCACGGACTTCTCAGCAGTGCCATCAGATCAGCTTGTCCAGAAAGAAGTGTGAGGGAGGAACCCAGTTGCCACATGACGTGTTTGCATGCACCAACACGCCATGCATTTCAAAGGCCAAGTGCAGACTTCGTGGCGGTGCCACTAGGTGACAGTACACGCCTCATACATACCACTTGATTCAAAGGTGACACTATGTTGCGACACTACATTACTCCAATGCTAATGCATTACCGCCGACAGTCACCTAGAGATGGGTTCTGCCACAATTCTTTATTCCAAATGTGCCATTAGCCCTCCATATGTGAAAATGGGCCGGGCCCTGCCCCCAGGTGGGCCCTGCGACATGTAAGCGGGAGCTATGACATCGCCTCCGCTGGCAGGGAGAGTGGCTGCTCTGAGAATACAAAGAGGTGGGCTCCCGCCTGAATTTTCAGCTGTTCTTACAGCTGCCATTAATGTAATATATTGTGGGCACTTATAATATGGTTATAAGAACTGCCCACCAACACAACATCACATATATTTTTTAATGCAATTAGCCTTTTTTAGGGAACTTCATCCAGTTTGCAGAAGTCTGTGTGTTTGTCTCTGCCTAACCACTTCCCACCAACTTTGGTCACTGCTGCTTACATTCACAAGCAGCAGTGTGAGCTCAGGAGAACATGATGACTTAACATTAATGCGATTCATCTGCTGCACCAAGTAATTTACAAGATTGTGCACAGCTGTACTAAGTGCACAACTGGCCACTGCTACAAGGAGCAGCAGGAACTCGAAGAGGAAGAAGAAGGCTCCGTCTGGCTGTATACATGCTTCAAACGTGATGCGCTATAGCCGCACCAATACAGCACGTCGCTACATTGCTTCAACACTAATCACATTAACGTCAACATTTACAGTGAGATAAGTCCTGCAAGAATTCCTTTTAGAATTTAGTATTCATTTCCCATACGTGCTACTATCGTGCTCAATATGAGTTGCAACCAGGGGCATACACCCGTCAGTTCTCTCAATAATAAATATGACAAGTGCCACTTTTCCTGCAAGCAGGGTGCTACTAGTAATTGGAACGGTGTTCAGCAATTTTTCTACGTAGGCGCTGCCATATAGCCACTGTATGGACAGTCCAGCTTCCACAAGCAATACCTTCTTTACCTTCTTGTGTGCAAGGTTTTGAATGTGTGATTGTCGCCACACAATATACGCACCACGCATTGCTGTCCGCAAAGCCACAAGCCTGCTGAGGAGCGCTTCAAGATGTTCAAGCAGGCAAGTAAGATGCTCCAGCAACAAGCCTCTACAGCATGAAGCAGGGGACTGGTTAGGGGACTGTGCACCATGCTTGTTTATGCATAGTATTAGAACAGAAAGAATGGCAGATATATGTCTGTGCATGTTAGCTAAACCTACAAACTTTTTGTTTTGCTCTCATGTGTTCCATCAGCTAAAAAGCAATCCCTGGTATGCAACAGGCACTGAGCAGGAAAGAGCTAGCACAGCACTCTGTGATACAGCCTGATGCATATCAGATACTGCAGTGTACAGAATTGAGGGTGATTCAAATAGTAATTTTTGATACCAAATCAAAAAAATACTCTTCAAATAATCAATAGCTGTTCTCCCCATTATTACAAAACAATGTTTGCATCCTAGTATTAGTAATGTTAGCCAGTTTCTGTTATTACACTGCACATTATGAAACCTTGCTTATGAAGCCCAAATGGAGCATTAGGAATAAATATGTATTTAGTTTGTATGTGCAGGACTCTTCAGAGTGAAGGGTGTGAATGACTGAGGTTTAGCCGGTAAGGTTTGGCTCCCTGAGTGGCATAGATTGCTCCACCACTAGTGCTTCATGCCTATGGCCCCCGGGATTAAGCTTATCTTACTTTTGCTCCAATTTTATGTCTGATTGAGCACAGTTGACAATTTCAATAAATCTTATAACTATCAGAAAAATATACACGATTACGAATAATGACTACTCATTTCGACGACCGAACTGAATAGTGCAATATTCAACTTGTTATTCAAAAGTTTCTGATATATTCGCAAGCACCCTATAAGGTATCATAGAACTCTTATACCCTCTTTACTTCACTTTAAGCTCAGTTACATAAATTAGAACTGCAACTGGCAATTTACTCGTGCATACTACAACTGGTAACTAAGTGGTGTGTACTAGTTTTGTTTTTCAATATATATTGTTTCTTTCTTTACAATTATTTTACATGTTGCTTGTTTTGTTGCAAGTTCATGGTCGTGAATGTTATATAGACCTGCGCTGCTGCTGGTGCATTTCTCATAGGTTGACAGAATACGCAAATGCTCACTCACCAATACATTCACAGGACGTGTGCTCACTCACACTTGTCGGTACTCCCTCACATTTCTACTCACACTCACTCGCATTCATAGCCACTTCCCTTCACACTTACCAGCACCCGCTCTCGCTGGTATTTGCATGCAGTTCCACTCACCGGCACGCACTCACATCCATTCAAAAGCGCCGTAATTGACTTTCCCTCGTACTCGGTTTAAGGGGAGGCTTTAGCTCGGACCCAACTTCGATGCCGCTTATTCAAATACATGTAAAATGCAGAGATGCTTTACCAAGACAACCACTGGGCCGATATTTATTAAACTTATTGCATTTGAGAGTGAAAGTTAAATTCTAGTGACAGCTGGAAGCACTGTGCTGAGTTAAGGCCTGAATTTTAAAAAAAAGGGGGAAATTTCAAGAATTGGTAAGTTAGAAAAATATGTAAACACGAAGTTTACAAATTTGTAGTTCTGCACCAAGAAACGATATTGCAGTTCTGTAAAAATTTTATTTCAATTTATATCTTACGTGAATTTGTTATGTTGTTAACTGTTTTGCAAATGTTCTAATCGCACATTAGTGGTCTATTGAGGGACATGTATATCAGTTTCGTCCACTTTAGATGTACTACTAGATGCAATTTACAGAATTGTGATAACATTTTTCATTGGCATGTTAAAAAGTTGTAAACTTGATAGTTTCGTTTTCTGAAAATTTGTCATATTTCACAATTCTTAATAACAAATTTACAGCCTAAATCAGAAATTTGCTAACAACAGTCCCTAGGATTTAACTTTTCTTTTTGAAGTGCAACAAGCCTCATCAATTTTGGTGCAGTGGTTGTCAAGAAAAACAATTTCTCCTTTCTCATGTACTTAAACAGGAGCCCCCAAGCTAAAGCCTCCTGTTAACTAGGACTCACTTGCGTCCTTACTAACATCCATTCAAACTCGCCAGGTCACACTCCCATTCGTACTTATGCCCTCTCACAGCCGTCCTCACTCAAAGAGGTAAACAACACCACATTCTGGACAACAACAGAAACGAGAAACACAAGGCGCTCTACTTCACGCCTATGAAATGAGTGTGGAGTGCTCGTGAGTGAGCGTGGCGACTGTGGTCTTTGTATTTTGTTCTCAGAGCTTTTCATGGTGTCCTCTTTGGCTGCATGTTCTTTAGTGTGCCTTGGCTACTCTGTACTAACAATATTATAAGAAGCCAACAAACACTGACACCGAGGACAACATAAGGGAAATTACTTGTGCTTAATAATTTAATTAAAGAAACGATACATTAATGGAAATGAAAGTGGATAAAAAAAAACAACTTGCCACAGGTGGGGAACGATCCCAGAACCTTCGCATTTCAAGTTCGATGCTCTACCAATTGAGCTACTGCAGCGCCGGTTCCCCATCCACTTCCTTGGGTATTTATGTCGCCTAGTAGAACCCTGGGAGTGTTAGCCAGCTCCGCCACTCACAGACCTTGGCGGAGGATGTGGAACATCCCTTCTGCCGCAGGCGTCACGAGAACGAGACCTTTTTGGGTGAAGGCAACCGGTCAATAAACCCACACATGCTACTGGAAGGCATCAATGTTGCCGGATTCGAGACCCTTGTTATGTAATGAACGAGAAGAAAAGAGGTTAACCAAGGGGCCCGATTTTTCTTAGTCATATCATAAAAAGCCAACAAACACTGACACCAAGGACAACATAGGGGAAATTACTTGTGCTTAATAAATGAAATAAAGAAACGACAAATTAATGGAAATAAAAGTGGATGAAAAGCAACTTGCCACAGGTGGGGAATAGGAAATAGAAATAGGTGGAGAGGATAGGAAAACGCAACTACTGATTTCTCCCGGATAGGTCAGGCTGGAAGTGCCGAAGCCAAGGCCATAGGGTTGCGTTGCCTCCGTCGATGGAGCCATGAAGGCCCTAACACTAAGCAATGGCTCAAGCCCCAGAATTCTCTTCTCGCCGGACACCGCAAAGCCGCTCATGGCTAGATGCAAGAGGGTCCAACCCTCGTGTGTTTGGGTACATGTGAAGCAACACACCAAACGCCTGCTGACGCAGGTGCCCTTGCGGGGGGGGGGGGGGCACACTTGTATAAACGAGTTTCATTTGAAGGGGTCTCTCTAAGAGTTTCACTACCTTGGGACTTCCGAACGTAACCATCTCAGTGTATCCTCTCTGTGATGTACACTCAAACCAAACTTGAACTTGGGGCCATTGAGATTTAAGTAAAAAGACCAGAACATAGAAGGTAGCACTTACTCCATACTTGAATTCACAGCGAGTGCAGAAACGCCCTCCTTCAGCAAGTGCAGAACAGATCTTTACCTAATTGGTTGCATTTGAAATAACGATCAAGCGGCAGTGACTCAAAAGCAACTGATTTCAGAAAAAAAATAACAAAAAACATCAAATGTGTAACTTTCCACTTTTTAAGAGAGCTGCTTTCTGGCCTAATGGGTATTTCCTCAATGCAGCAAATTTGTCTTTGTCTTTAACTTTGTAGGGGCAGTGGATGAGGTATTTTCTTTGCATAACTGTGTAATTTGTATAAACTGCAAGCTTGAATGAGAGTGCTTTGGAATAAATGAACCAAGGATAAATGAAATTCATAACGAGCCAGCCAATCTCAACTAGTATACACTAAGGTGGCCCTGTGACATTTTTTTTAACATAGCCTGCCTGGTTGCCAGACTGCACTTATGAACATCAAGCTAAATATTGATATTTAATCGATTAGATTAAATTATGGAGTTTTTACGTGCCAAAACCACTTTCTGATTATGAGGCACGCCGTAGTGAAGAACTCCAGAAATTTCGACCACCTGGGGCTCTTTAATGTGCACCTAAATCTAAGTACGCGGGTGCTTTCGCATTTCACCTCATCGAAATGCGATTGGCGTAGGCGGGATTCAATCCTATTTAATCGAGTTTACACATACAATTGCACGACTGTCGAGGGTCTTTTATTAAAATTGAGACGCCATCTTTAATCGGCTCACATGTGGTGCTTAGCGTTTCTTGTTCGTGTGGTTTAATATATCTGCTGTTATTCTCCACATTTTTCAATATACTTCATCTAGAATTGTTTCTTTTGTATTTCTTTATCGGAATGTGGAATGAATGATTTTCTCATGTTTGTATCAATTGAACCACCGTTTTTAACCTGTTTACCTGTGGCGCTCTTACAGTGCTCAATATTTTTTTGTGTTTGGTTTCATATATATATATATATATATATATGTGTGTGTGTGTGTGTGTGTGTGTGTGTGTGTGTGTGTGTGTGTGTGTGTGTGTGTGTGTGTGTGTGTGTGTGTGTGCGCGCTCTTATGTATATTTTCTTTCTTCCTTTTTGTCAAATGTATATTTTCTTTCTTTCTTTTTGTCAAATTTACTGTACAAACAGTACCAATGAGCAGGTCATTTGACCCACATTTTCGGTCACAGGCCAACCCCTCAAGTGGGCTGACCAAGTCTGATTTTCTTATTTGCTTGATTCACGTCTTCTTAGACAGGTTCTTTTTTTTCTGTTATGCATTTTTGCCCTTTTAATACGAGGGGGTACCCAAAGGAACCGGTATTATTTTTAAAAAGCTATGTATTTATTCATTTTTTTACAAAACAACCTTATCACCTTGTAGTTACTCTCCACAACACTTAATACATTTGTCCAAATCTGCAATTACATTCTTCGAAACATTTTTCAAACTCGTCTGTTTCGATGGCCTAATAGCTACTCTCTGGTTTTTCCCCTCACCTCTTCTACATCGTGAAATTACAGCCCTTTCAAGTAATTCTGCATCCGCGGAAA
The DNA here is from genome assembly GCF_038994185.2 of Dermacentor albipictus. Lineage (NCBI taxonomy): Eukaryota > Metazoa > Arthropoda > Arachnida > Ixodida > Ixodidae > Dermacentor > Dermacentor albipictus. The sequence goes on along the minus strand of NC_091828.1, from coordinate 44,284,960 downwards.
CAAAAATAAGTCACACGGAGCGAGGCCAGGCGCCCACGCTACTTACTCACCTGACCTCACTCCGTGCGACATTTTTTTGTTTTGTTTTCTCCGATGAAGAATGACATTATGAATTAAAAAATGAATTAAAAAAATAAAAAGACTGCCTATCCTTTCCCTTTAGATATCTTGTAGTACCTAGAACTTATCATACATATTGTGACACACCATTACACTGTGGCTGTTGCCTGTATCTCTTTAGACCGTCACAGCAAAGCAGTGCTTGCGACAGGACCATGAGCAGAAATCTCCCAATGGATTAAGGCAGTGACGCCATATGGTGGTGGAAATAAAAAATAAACACTGACTAATATGGTATGCCAAAGTGAATTAACTTAGGAGGCCACCCTATTACCAGAGCTCCGTGTAGTGACAAGGGAAGCCATGCAGGAATTGCTCCACTTGGCACAGCAGCGCAGCTTCAAGCACAGAAAGAAGGAAAATAAGTAGAGGTAGGTTGTGAAGGTGTGGCCACAGGAGATCACTGATGGCTTCGTGCACACAAGATGATATCAAAAGCTTCATTGGAAAACGTTGATGATGCCATGCCCTTTCGTGCCAGACACACCCTACCCTTTAATAAATGGTATTCTATTCCAAGCCCCTTCACAGTCGTGATTGAACCACTCAAATTTCGATGGTCAAAATCTTACTATATTCACAAGGAAGACGAAATTCTACCACATGCGAAGTGTGTCATGTGCGATACACCTGCATTGCGCATGGTTTTTGTTCGTGCGACTTAGCAGCTTATGTAAAAACTGCGTGCTAAAACTTAACCCCTATGTGCAGACATCAGCAAAGTACATGCTCAGAGATACTGCAATTTCAGTGTGCACTAGTTTTGCAACACTGCCATAGTGCTAGACTTAATTTAATTCCGTATGACAGAAGGAACAAACAGGCAGCGTCTACTCGTCTGTTCTGCCAGAAATTTGCATTTCTTTGGTGTTTTAGTGAAAGATGCACAACCAACTGAAGATCTTCACGCTTCTGAAGTGCACATCAGTGCAACTGGCCGGAAAACACCCCCCACAAAGTATAATGGGGATCACGCACGACAGTGATGCTGATATTTTCTGTATCAACAAACTAAACCTAAAGAAAATGTGAACCAACAAAGTGCACGTGAAGTTGCTCACAAAAGGTACTAAATAGCGCAAGCTGCCGTGGTGACAAGTTAAGCAGTCAATTGCAGGTTGGCCACAGGGCAGTGACAAAATCCAGTTTTCTTTCTTCGCCGGGTTCATGAACTGTGGCCGTTTGGTCAGTCACACTAAAGTAGCTGAGCCACACATTCTGTACAGTAAACTCCCCGATTCATGACAGGGAGGCTAAGGGTTTTGCCATTTCTTCACATATGGCAGCCAAGGCAGTTCCCATCATAACATAAAGCGCCATGCGCCCCTTCATATTCGCATTGTTACTGTGCAATATGAATGCTCAGACTAATCCATAACGAAACAAGATCAAGGTCAAAGACATCAAGGCTGCTCGCCATAGTGTAGGCCCTAACAATCGCGCGTCCTTGGCAAAGAGAAGTCGACACTGCTTCGGAACGGGCAGCAGGCGGATGAATATGGTCGCTGCAACAGGTGCGAGTACATTCGAGAAAGAACGGCGATACAGTCAACATCGGCTGCACGGTGGCGGTTAATCAAAGTTGCAAGACGGGCGCCCACCTATTCGTGATTTCGAGAGACACCGAAATACTCGGTGGTTTCTCTAGTTCATTCATTCATTCGAAGACGACCGTTTAGACCGCATACACCGAAGCAGACGTGCCAACACCAGCACTCAAGACTATCAAAAACAAAGGGCGTATGCCTATCTCAGCCATGCTTTTTTAGTTACGAAACAATACCGTCGGGTAGGCGCCGGCGGTTACCGAATTGAACTGGTGGAAGAAAGCTGTGCCGCTTTTGCCAGAGCGATTTTTTATTATTATTTTTTTAATGAAGAGCGAAGGGCGCAATTAACGTGACCTTCGTTTACATCGAGCGAGGCGATAACAGCCGGAGACGTGCCATGCCGTCTAGGCAGTTTCGTTTGAACGAAAGTGCGAGGTCGGACCGTTGTCATATGACGTGTGACCGGCTGCAAGCTGTGATTTCTGGTGGCAGGAACTGTCACGAGTCGCACTCGGAGGTCGGATTGAGAATAAAAGGAACGTTGTAATTCTCGAACGGCCGCGACTACCGCTCGCAGCGTAGAGTCGGCACGCATTCTTTCGTTTTCTTCCTCGACACGACGACAGCAGCGCAGACCGTTCCCCTATCTCCCTGGCCACACCGGTTAAGGCCACAATGGGCAAAAGCGATGCCTACCGATCTGTCCCAGTTACAAGCAGTGTGATGCGGTGCACAGAGGGGGCAAGCTAAAAGAAAAATGACTAGTACGTCATGTGGCGGTTTCAACTTCACACAGACCTGGAAAACATGCCGGCGGTTATTATTAAGACCGCGGAATTGAGCCGCCTCGTTGTGCGTCGGCGGTGTGATTATCTCGGGAGCCGTTTCCCGCTGCTGAAGACAGGAGAGAAAAAATTAGCTAAGCATTCTCACCTTGGGAAGGTTACGGCGACAGATGGGACACTCGCTCTTGCGGCACAGCACACGCATGCGAGTGGAACACTCGTGACAGACGGGGTGGTCGCACAGGCCGATCGCGTAAACGTGGATCTCACGCCAGCAGACGATGCAGACGTTGTCGTCTTCCTTGACGTCCATCTTGGAATCGGAGGCTGAACGCGGAGAGGCACAAAACCTGCGCCACCTTCCTTGCGGAGCAGGTGGAACACGAATGCGGAGGCTTTTCCTTCGCTCGGTGCTTGAACGGCGGGCCCACGGACACTCGGCGCCAGCCAACAGCACAGATACGGCCGATAATGGAGATGAGATATACAACTTGATGAGCGGAAGTGACGGCACGGCCGAGGCCGGCGCAAATCTAAGCGGAAGGTCAATTTAGGGCAGTTTCGCACACAAGGAGCAGTCCATTGATCAGTCGCAATTTGTCCCAGTTGGCAGCACAGCAGGTATTTGTTTTTACTGGTAATTACGTGCTTGGTGTTCTACTACAAATAATCAGCAGTTCTTATACGATGTAATTAAGTAATAACACAGCGAGTGATTTCGGTTTCGGTACCGTCTGAAACAGCGACAGGTGCATCAAAACCAAGAAACAACACTTATCGGCTCTTTAATTAATGCAAAAAGTAATGTAAATGAACTATTGATGTTCGCGATTTTATTTAGGGTGTACAGCACAAGATAAAACATTAAACTTTAGTTAGTATTAAGCGGCGCTGACGGCGCGTCCCACTGTTCTACTGCTCTCCATTCGCACGGTGATGCGAACCTATCCGCGCAGGAATGAAAAAAATAATAATAATTGAAAGAGAAAAAAAGTGAACCGATCAAAATAAGAATCTGTGGCGTGCCCTCATTCAGTGTTCGCGGAGACGAGGTTCCTAGCGGCCCAGCCCCAGTTCCTCCCACCGTGGGGCGTCGGCGAGGCGAACAAAGTTCCCAGCGATGGATCGGCTGGCATGAGCGGCGGCGTTCGCCTCCTTCAAGTGAACTTCTCCTCAGCGCAGCGCGCGCTGGCGCCGAAGACGCTAGTTTCGCTAAAAGCCAATCCAACGAACGCGAGCCCTCGCAGTCGCATGAGATACACCGCCGTAGTCGTCGACGAGTGAATTCACGCCGGTTTCTCCCGCCGAAGCCGTATAGGAAAGTTTGTGTGTGTGTCAAGTGGACGCCGATCGCCGATAGCGCCGGCGACCGAACGACCGACCCAAGATGAACGGAGGAGCGTACGGCGCTGGCAAGGCCGGCGGAGGATTCGACCCGATCACTTTCGCGCTAAAACCGCAAGTCATGCTTAGGATATTGTGCTGGGTGAGTCGCCCGGTCCCTCAATCTCGCAAACATTCTGACCGCGGGCGAGAGCGATCGCCCGCGCAGCCTGTTTCTTTGTCGAGGTGCCGCAATCGAGAGTGGCGCGGCGTGCATCTGTGTGCGGTGGTTCGGCGGGGGAGGCTATATTGATTTTTCGCCGCGGACGTTCCCTGCTCGATTCGCCGGGAATGGCGGACCGTGTCCTGCCGGGCCGGCGGCCGATGTTGCGCGGCTGCTAAAAACGCCCTCGCGCGCGCCCTTTGCGCGCCGTGCGTATCCGGCGCGTTTTTTTCCGGCCCGACGAGTCGCCGGCATGCGGGGACGCGCGATCGAGCATGACCGCGCTTTCGCTTTCCGAAGAACGCCGACGCGCGCGGGGAGAAGGGAACGCCGCGCGGCGAAGCCCAACCCAGGCGCCCTGCTGTGGGCATGCATGCAGGCGCAGCGGCCTTAGCGCGCGATGTCGAGCTGCTCGCGTGCAGCGAGTATCATTATACTGCACTTCGAAAAACGTGGGGCGGGGCAATAAATTAAAACTGGCGTGCGAATGAAGGCGATTACTCTTACGCACAGCTGCGTTGCACGTGCGTGCATCTGTGCCGGCTCTTTCGCAGGGTACTTGCGAACGGCCAGACGCCAAAAGGCCTTTCGAGAGATAGGGTGGGAGCGACTGTTTATATATAAACGACGCGTTTTATTTGCACTTCATTGAGCGTTGAGATCGCAATATGTATTCGTAATTATAACGCTTAAATATGCCTGTTTTTTGGGTTTGCTAGAATTGTTGGAATCGATATACCATGAAAATTCGCTCACGACTGAGAAGTACAAGGACATGCCGTGAACATGCACATTCCTACTCGTGAATGTTGCGCAATGAATTAAACTTCTGCACCACTATACAGTTGTGTGTTGTGTACTGTATGCATGATTTAACCAACAGATATAAAAATTATAACAATTACATATAAAATGAATCAGCTGTATTTAAGCTTTCTGGAAACGCAGATAGATCGAAGCATGCGTTTCAGAAGTGGCTATTATGATAAGCAGCACACATAAGAACATAATGTGTACTTTTTTCTCCAAAATGGAAAGGATAACTAATTTTTTATAGCCAGTGCACTCCCTATATATATATACACTTACACAACATACACAATATGTGGCACGTATGCATTACGTACACACATGCATACAAAAAAATAAGATGAAAGAAATATAATTATATATAGGTGTATTCTTGTTCATGCAGTTAAGTGCATATTTGAGATCTGCATGTTTTTAGGTAACAATAAAAATATGCGATTTAGTGATCGCCTACGTACAATCTATGTATTTTTAATGCTGATGTTATACCTACAACATCGCCCATATTTTTTCTTTATTTCCTTAAAGACCCCACACGGGGGTATTACACAAGGGATAGGATTACAAAAATAGTTAGAACAATATTATTTAGGGTGAGAGAATTGCTTCCACGAATGCAGATGAACTGGTGATGGCAACGATGTCATAAGGAAGGCCGTCCCAGTCTACGACTATACGGGGGAAAAACGAGGACAAGAAAGTGACAGTGTTCATTTTGGGGCGAGCAACACTTAATGAATGACCAGTACGACATGATGTTCGTGCCAGCGGTGAAATGTATGGTGCTAAGGCGAGCAGACTATAAAAAAATTTGTGTAATAATAATCTGGCGATGCGACAGCGATACGAAAGAGTTGGTAAATTGGAGTCTGCTTTCAAGGATGATGCGCTGATGTAAGAATATGCTGAGTGAATGAACCTAACTGTGCGATTCTGTATGGCTTCAAGGGTGTTGATAAGGTAAATTTCATGCGAGTACCAGATAGCAGAAGCGTATTCAAGTTTACGTCTGATGAACAATTTGTATGCTAGTAGTTTTATGTGGGGAGAAGCTTTTCGTAAGTGGCGTTTACAAAAAAACCTAGGTTTTTGTTAGCAGATGTTACAACATTATTCACATGCGAACACCAGTCAAGGTCGTGAGAAAGTAATGCCTGGTTAAATAGGCTTGTTTTCTATTACATAAGAGAATACAAGAGGATTTTGCTTTGCATACAGAAGGACTTAGTAGCATTAGCCAGTCATCACATCACAATTTTGAATATTGTTTAGGTTGTTCTGAAGCAATACTTGGTCACTGATGTTAGTTATGGCGTGGTAGACAACACAATCGTCAGCAAATATGGAAATGTGACTAGAGACATTAAGTGGTATATATTAAGAACAGGAGGGGGTCCTAGCACAGAGCCCTGTGGAATGCCTGATGTTACAGGAAGCTGGTTAGAAGCACTATTATTGATTTATACAAACTGTGAGCGATTAGTAAGAAATCCTTTTATCCATCTTAGAACATTAGGGCGAATATTCAACTGTGAAAGTTTTAGAAGCCGGCATTGATGAGCTACTGTGTGAAAGGCTTTTGCGAAATCGAGGAAAATTGCGTCAGTATGTGTGTTAGTATCGAAGTTTGAATGCAGATCATGAAGAAAGATGGCCAACTGAGTTTCACAAGAAAATCCCTTGCGGAAACCATGCTGTGATTAATGAAAAAAAAAATCGTTTGAGTTGAGAAAGTTCATTACTTGTGAGAAAATAACATGTTCCATGATTTTGCAAGGGACGCTTGTTGTGGAAATTGGGCAGTGGTTTAGTGGCGAGTTCCTACTACCTGATTTGTAGACCGGAGCAACCTTGCCCACTTTCCATTCGATCGGTAGGTTACCTGAGGTTAATGATTGCGAAAACAGCAAGATTAAAAAAGAAGCAGAAATGATTTTAGTGTTCTTTAGGAGTTTTGGAGTAGTTTTGTCAGGGCCAGCAGACGATGACATCTTGAGGTTTCATCAACGCCAAAATCAAAATGTGCACGAGAATTGAAAAATCTGACACATTGCTCTGGCAGATGAGGTATCAATGCCGTTTAGTTGTTGTAACCCTAAATCGCCCTACTCTTTATCAGTATGGTTTAGTATAAAAACAGTAGAAACTTGCACAAGGAAACCTCTGAATTGACTGTGGGTTGGTCAAGGGGTCTCTCTAATGGCTATAAATGTGGGGGGACCAACATCCTTGTTAGCTTCTTTGTTGTTAGTCTATTACCATTAGTAACAGATATCAAGTGAAATTGAATTCTTTTAAACATATAATAAAGTCAGATGGATTGACAAGGTTAGAAAATTTGCATATACAAAATGGGTGTTGTTGTAATAGGATAGGGATACTCGAAAATCCTTGGGAGGGTGGTTTGTCCAGCATTGGACCAGCTCATGGTGCTGGTGGTGATTGCTCTAATGCCTAGAAACTGACCACGTGGAGAGGAAAGTGTTTAGGCTAGCTAGGATGAGCACTGTTCGAAAGGGCTTTTGGTTGCCCAAAAATACTGCCACATACACTCTTTGTCACAGGTTTCAAACCAATGTATCGGTGACCAAATCTCAACTATGTTAGCATTGTAATGCCACATACAGTTCCACATCAGTGAAAAGTACAACTACTTGTTCATTTTTATTTCTATCCATGGAGAGTACATATGTAAAAAAAAATGCATTGTCGAGCAAAAATTTAATTGGTGTAGAAATTAATAAGTGGCTTGCTAAATTCTTCACAACTGGTTGAGTTGAAGGGATGGGGACCTTGCTCCAACTTATCAAACATGCTAAAGGGTATGTGTCAAGTTTAGCATACCTAAATCAGAAGTTTGTGGTATAAAACTCGGCATAGCAGAAATTATATGTTAGGCACTACAAGGTTCTATTATCAAGTTTCTACTCCCCAGAGCAACTCGCAGTCAGCCTACGAAAGATGCCATAATGGGGAGCTCTGGATTACCTTTCGCCACCTGGAGCTCATGTACGCCTAAATCTACACGTACAGGAAGGCGATATCTTTTGCAGAGCCTTTGTGCGACATCTCATGCTCTGACACTTTTCAGAGTTTTTGAAGCAGCACTCTCTTAATCTGTTGGGCTTTAGAGCTATCAATTTCTACAGAGGTCCCAGGCTGCAGCTCCACAACATATCTCGTCATGGGTGCTGTGGATGGAATTACTTTTAATTGTACGTGAAATGTATGTGATGCTGTTAAGAACAATATGTTACCTTCAGTTGCGACAACTCGTTGCCTCAAAATATGCACAGACACAAAGGACAACTTGCAAATGCAAACTACTCTTAAACTAGTAGTTGTCTTCTCAGTCCGTTAATTCACACTTCTGCTGCAGTTTGTCAGATTCCAGTATCAATCATTTAGTATACTGCAAAGCAGGAGTGATTAACTGCAGTCAAACAAGGGATGACTCAAGCGGGAGCCAACATTTCGACAGGGACAACATCTGTTCGAGTCCCTGCCTTTCTGTGAACCTCTGCCATGTTTGAACAAAGCAGAAAGCAGTGCAGCTGAGCATTGTTATAACAAAGTCGTATCCAGCATGAAAATGACTTAATTATAAACACATATTTGTTATGTATACTGTATTCTTTATGTCGGATAATTTGCTGTATTGAGGTTTTATTCATACTAATGCAAACTGTGCAGAACATTGGTTATATGACTGTGCCAGTTCCGTGTTCTGTTACTTATTGCTTTCCCTTGCCTCTGAACGATCTTTCTCTGCAGCTATTCGCCATTGTGGTGTTCGGGTGCATCTCGTCTGGTGGCTGGGTGGACGAGCGGTGCCAGTACAACAGTGACTCCAACGCTTGCAACTTCGGCGTGGCCGTCGGAGTGCTCGCCTTCCTGGGCGCCTGTGGTTTCCTTGCCATTGAGGCCATGTTTGAGAGCTTCTCCAGCATCAAGATCCGTCGCCGGGCCGTCGTCGCCGACATGGCATTCTCTGGTATGTCCACAGCTGTCTGCGTGTGTGTGCTTTTTACTCGCTTTTCTTTTTGACCATCAAATCACTTCTGGCATTGGGCATTCAAATCTGAGACCGGCATCGTCACAGAATACCAGATGCCATGCTTTTTATCCACAAATATGTACGCAAGCTTGCTGCCTCTTTTTGTTGCCACCTGCACCATAGATGACCTGCAGTGATTTGGTCATGATGAAAATGTATGCGATACAAGATGGCGTGCACTTACCAAAACGCAGGTGTAGTAATCACAGCACATACCAAAACCTTGATGGGCTTGTGCCAGTTCACAATAACTAATTTATGGATGACTAAAGTGAAAGACTAAGCTAGTATCTGATCGCTCGTAATCAGTGGCAATGGGTCTTCTAACCAGTGGTTACAGCAAGTTGCTTATGTAGGTCATGGTCCCTGGCTGCCAACCTCTTCCACATTCTGTAATGCAGTCTAGTGCAACCCATGATGTCGCAGTGGCTTGAAAAAATGCTGCAACTTCACATTTATTGAATCTGATGTTATAAGCACACTTTTTACCAAAACGGAAGTGCCCTGCATCTGTTGATGCACTGAAAAAAAAGAAATCACACTAGACCCTCATTATAACCAAGTTTGTAACCAAGTAATCAGAACAGGTGACAAACTATGTCCTAATAAAAAGCAGTTTTTTGTTAAAAGTGAGGAGTCCCTACAAGGAGTCATAGTATTGCAGGAGGTAAGCTCCGACAACGCCGAGGCTTTCAAAATGCATATTGAAATAACGCTTGATAGCGGTAAAATTTCAATGCTGAAATTTCACCAACCCCTGTGCTTGATAGAAAGGAAAGAAAAATGTTGCCATCAGTCCACTGATTGGTCTCATGTAGATTTCCCATTTCGCATTCTAGAACACACTCGCTGTCAGTCCAGTTTTTTTCACTAGTTTCACTCCAGTTTATTTACTTCACCAGTCTTCACTCCAGGTGTGTTTATTTCTGTTGTTTTAGCCTGCTGAATGCTTTTGCAATAATGCTCTTGTAATGATCGGCTTTATTAATATTTGCTTTGTTGTTCACATATACCATTGCAGCACTTGCGCCCTTCCTGTTATAATCCCAAGAGCGATTGACAGCATGTGTAAATGAATGAATGAATGAATGAATGAATGAATAATCAGGTCTAAAGTGCATGTGTTGCAGTTGAAACCATAAAAAAACTTTGAGTAAAAAAATTTTGTTATAACAAGAGTTTACTGCATACTGGTAGACACATGCAGCACTGTATGCTAGCTACAGCTAGACCACACTAATCTCCTGCTGCGCCCTGGTATATCTAGCAGTCCACTGCTCCTCTGCTATACGAGGGAGTCAACGTGCACTCTGGTTTGTTGCGTGCAGGCCTGTGGGCATTCATGTGGGTCGTGTGCTTCTGCTACCTGTGTGACGCCTGGCGCAAGTCGGACATGCCAAGCGATGGCTACGGCCTCAACAACATTCGAGCGGCCATCGCCTTCAGCTTTTTCTCCATCTTCACGTGGGTGAGTGTGGGCTGTGGCTTAGTACTACTTGTCTGCACCAAACTTCGTCGCGCAGTGGTTGCCAAGGCAACCCAACACAGGCGAGCAGGAGGAGCGCACTGTGCAGAGTGCTCCGACAGAGCCCTGAGCACTTTCAGCACCATTTCATGGCAGAGGCACGGACCTGTGGTTAGGCCGATTGTCAAGTGGTCTGTTGTTCATCAGTGCAGCTCATAGTTTCCAGTCATGTACCACTTGACTGGCATGCAGTTGCTGGCTATATGGTTCCTCCTGTACGAGTAATGCAAAACTGTGCTGCAGAAACAACGGTAGTGAAGACAGCGAGTTAGAAAATTCAACATAACTCGAGGGAGTAGGTGAAGCTTCTATGAGGTGTTGAAGATTGATCGTTGAACATTGATTGCTGGCAAAGAACATTTTCTATGTGCAACTCCATTTCGTACAGAAATCAATAGAGAGTTTAAACTTAGCAAAGACGTGTCATCATGGACATGCACCATAACAGCCGATGACACGACCAAGGCGTAGACCAGTACTGCTGGTGGCAACATCTGGCAACGCAGCGATCAAGCACAGTGCACAAGAAACATCACCATGTTCTGCAACACTTTGAAGAAAAGATGGAAAAAATGTGTTTGTGATTATCTTAGTTACTGCTGGCATGTTTACACTGGCAGTTAAGTGGATACACATTTGGTAATTGCAGTAAATGTTTTGCGTGCTTTGGTTTAACCCGCTGCCACAGTATGTCCCCATTAGTAAGTACTGCTGCTTGCATCTGCGCCTTCCATTATGCATCTACACTACAGCATGTCAGATTTCATTCTGTCAGATCGTTCCTGTGCTGGCATGTGTCACACGGCCGCAAGATTTGCTGAATATCGGTGGGGAAGTTGAAACTTAATTTGTGTACTACCCCCATGCTGCTGTGATGGCTGGTGCCGAATGCTTCGTAAAATGAAATTGAAGGTAGTACATCCAGAGCAACTGCTGTACTATTAGCAGATTGCTAATTTAATGTGAGCAATTTTTTATGCACACTTGGGAAATAAAGGAGGCACTGTTTTAGAGCAGAAGACGATACACGCAAGTGCTTGCATGTGTAATATTTTTTGTTGAAATAAAAATAAATCGAGGAGTTATCACCATTCACTGGTGATAGCTACCCCTTTTCGCTTTGTTATTAAAAAAGACAAAATAAAGATGTATATTCCTGCAGTAGATAATGTTTAAATAAAACAATTACCTTATCAGCCTCTTGTTTTAAACCGCTGCACCTTTCGCAGTGCACTTACTACTTACTGCACTTTGCTGCAGCAAGTGGCACTTGGCAGCATGCTGCCAGATGACAAAGGAAAGTGTGATTTGAATTTGATGGCAGTGTCAACCAGTAAATAAGCAAGCAAATTACACATTTGTTATTTTAAGTAATCTTTGCAAAACCACATTAGCAGGATCAATTGTCACCAGGAAAGACAAGATGGCATCACACTCGACACCCAAACGGCATGCTGCATGTTCCAAAGTGCTGAGAATGGCGACGCGTTGGTGTCTGAAACAAGATGCTCTTCATTGGAAGAGAAAGAATAGCATTCTCCATAAGCAGGGATGCTTAGATCACTTGAAATCGCAACAAATCGGCTTCAGAAGTAGTGCCAACCCTGCACTGGGTATTACTTTATGGATTCTTGAGACACTCCCATTGAGGCTTCTCACTTCAACACAGTGAAGTGAGTTCGCGAAACACACTCGCCGGTGAGTGTGTTCTTCACTAAGCCTTCCTGCGTGACAGGCTGCGAATGTCACTAATGGCGAACTGCAAGCCCTCAAAATGGTGCTGAATTTGCCCATCTGACAGGGGCACAAGCCAGCCAAAGCAGGGCTTGTTCTTTTGGAAGAGCACTCCAGCACAAACCAATGTTACACTGCAGGTGGGCTGCGTGTTCCTTGCTTACCAACGCTACCGACAAGGCGCCGACGCACCGTTCATGCCAAGCTACGAGGCTGACCCAACCGGCATGGGTGGTGGCGGGGGCACACCCTTCACTGGCGGCTACCCCGGGGACATGGGCGATGCCTACCAGGAGCCCCCCTTCTCCACCAAGGCTGACCCCGGAGGCATGGGTGGTGGAAACTTCCAGGCACCGGCCTACTAGCCTGCCCCCATGTCCCCCGTCTGTGATCCCTCTAGCTCCCTCTCTTTTGGGCCCTCCTCTCCCTCTTCAACCTGTATGCATGTCTCCAGCCAAGGGGAGGGAAAACTGGTGATCTACGTGTCTTCTGTCTGTGTGTCGGCCATGCACGCAAGAGCAGGGCCTCGTACTGTGTGTACAGCTGGGAGGCTCCCCGTTTCATATCTTCGCCACGATACGCTATCAAGGCAAAATTTTCGAGCTGAGTGGTGCGCCATGAAGTTCTCTCAAACCTATGCAGAGTGTTACCAGGGTGTTTGTTCCTAGCGTGAAAGTACTTGTGTGATGACAGCTCCAAAGAGACAAGGTCTGGCTGGAACTAGATGTTTGGTGTTCTCATGAGCAGTTTTTGTTTGGCACTCACTGACAGCGTAAATTTTGCTGTTGCAGTGCTTTCTGGTTGTGCAAATTGAAGGTCCGCCCGCTGTATATGTAACATGTGTCGAAGTAAAATAATTGCAATGTTGGCTGGACAACAAAGCCTAAGAAAGTGTGTGATACTTCGCTGCTTACAGAGAGAAAAAAAGAAGAGAAAGGCTTAATTAACTTTCTTGTGTTGTTACTAGGTGACGCCACAGTCGTCTTTCTCTTAGTTTGACTGCATGTCAGGATCTCACATAAGGGGCCTCACAGCCGCGCACAGTAGGAGACTCTGCTATGAGTGTACGGTTACTGTTTGTGTATTCGGCCAGAGGAAAGCATGGCATTTGCTCTGGCTTGCCTGTAGCTGGGAGCAAGAGCGGGGAATAAAATTAGGTTTATTACTCTAGGCAAACCCTACTTAGTAGTACGGTGACAATGAGGTCAGTAGTGGCTCAGTTGCTTGGCTTGTACTTAACCTAAAGTATCGGTACATCTTTTGAAAAAGCTTGCGCAGTCAGGATATCATGTGTTCGACTTACATCCACTGGTACTACCATAATATTCCGTGTCACCGCCCACTCCACGAGCGGACGTAACTTGTCAGGGAAAAATGGGGTGAATGATTTCTCCATGTTCACAAGACAAGCTTGAATTGCCAACAGCAATTAGTAAGCAACACATTTGTAAGTGCTTGCCAGAGAGAGGAATGTGCTTGCTGCACATCACTAGTGAACACATACCTTCGAGAACAGACAGGCCAGACATGTTGCTTACAGTCACTGTTTTTGCAGCCACAAGTCACATTTACAGTCACAACAAGAAACATCTTGCTTACAGTCACCTACAAATTGCTCCTTGCAAGAGTGTGCAGCACTGCGTGATTGTGGTGCTTTTGCCTGGCAGCTGATTAATCTCTCGGTGCGTTTTGTCAAAGTGATATTTTGCTACACAAGGGAAGTGGGCACAATTTGGGGATTGGAGATGACTCGGGATATTGTGGTATAAACCCTGGAAAGTGAGATGCAGCAATGCTTGTGTACTAAAACTAAGAGACATTTGCATTTTTTTTTTTAGGATCCACATCAGGCATTCTCTCTCTTTGCCAACACGTTTCCTTTCAAGAATAGGATTGAACACAATAGAATACCTGGTGGAAAAAAAAAGTAAAAAAGGCGACGAAAAGTGCGCAGGTCATCTGGCTTATGCATTGAGAGCAATGGTATATCCCCAGAGGCTGTATACGCGTGGCATTCTTCTAGCGTTTTTGTTAAAGGGCTGATGTTTGCTCGAAAACCTATCCTTGCAACATACAGCTAGTGGAAACTGTGTGTGGATGAAATTTCAGATCTTTTATGATTGCCTGTGTACTTTACGTGCAAGTGCCATGTTTCTCTACAAGGCCACACTGAATGGCTGTTTAGATTTCAAGTGTACTCTGGATTGTGTTGAAGACAGTGTGTGTGTCCCCAAGGCAGCCTAGTCGAGTAGACACTCCATCACTTTTTGCCGCAAGAAGAGTCTACTCTCTCTTACAGATCGTCTATCCAGGAACTGACTCGCATGTCGACAGTTGACACAGTGTTGATGCTGTTGATAGCCTACATATGTTGGAGTGTAAGAATACTAACAAACATCTCCCGCACAGAGGAAGGAAACCAAATATCGAGCATGGGCTTGACAAATGCTTAATGCACGCTCAAAAGGCGCTCGACATAAGAAGTGGCATGGAACACACCTGCGAGAACAAATGTTATAGAAGACAGCAAGCGCGTTCCGAGACACTGAAGCTGCATTATGTGCCAGTATCTTCACAATTCCAACTCTAGTTTTTTGAGCTACAAGGGCAAGCACTGGACTTGTGGATAATCACAACCTTGATCGAAATGACCACATTTCCAGACTCTGGAGAATTAAACCCCATATTACACCCATTTCCTACACTCGTAAAAAAATGTACACACTTTGGGGCTTTTCTTGTCCCACAACAATAATTGTCATCTGTCTTGCCCACATTTTCTTTCTTTAACACTGCGAGCCTGGTACTTCCTAGTCACGAATGGCTTGTGTGTTACCAGTGTGACACGGCATTCTGCTGATCATTGAAAAGAAAGTAGAGAGTATTAAGTTTTCAAGAAAGGAAACGCAAGCACAGCAGATGACAATTATTGTTGTGGGACAACATAAGCCCCAAAGGGTGCAAGCCTTTTTAAGAGCGTACACTTTTGAAAATTCCGCGCCCTTTGAGGTGCAACTTCGTCTTTTGGTGTCAACCTCGTGTGCATTTCTCCCCGACGCTGCCAGCCCAATACTTTTCTGCCAGGAGAGCCATGCTAGTCTGTTTCACAGAATTCCTGCCGAGAGTGTGGCTACTTCAGGAAACGCACACCAGATTGACAAAAACCATTGGTGCATGACCAGAATCACATGCAAGAAGGTGTACAATTTTAAAGAGTGTAACGAGTGTACCAGCTCTCAGAGCACCTGTGTGAAGCCGAACTGCCATTATCAGGAACATCCGTTCTTAATAATGGCAGGAGTTCTCGTTTCCTTCTTAATAAGAACCAGAGCATTACAATGTTTTGTAACACCATGGAGAGCGGTGCCAGTGATGATGATCGTAGCATCTTTAAAACAAAAGTGCGACCTTGTGGGTGAAGTAATAAATGCGCACCACCCATTGCACAATTCAAAGGCCCACATTTCTGTGCTGCAGGAAACAGAGCGTGACGCACGTACTGTTGTGCAGTGCGTTCACTGCTGTTGCAAAGTTTGCATTCTAGAAATTTCTGGCGTGCCACCATTAGGTGCCGTCATGAACATGCGGGGTTGTGGCAGAGCCTCTAATTGCAGAACTTCTGCCATCCTTCATAAGCATGAACCTGCTTCACTGTCCAAGTCTTGGAGGCACTACCTTGCAGCCTCCAGCGTAACGGTGACGCAACCTTTACTTGCTACCTCGTCCATCAAGGGGTGCACATTGGTGCCACTGAATTGCAGGTGGAACTGAATGTTAGCTGTCGTTTTAATTACCGAATTATTTTCTGTTTGATCTCATCTGGCATTACGTGTTGCTCTAGATTGTGGAGGGCAATATGTACGGTTAGGGACAAAAGTTTGTGGACTGTGCCCACAGAGAAAATGCTGAATTTCACTGTGGCCCATGCGTGCAGCTTTCAACCGAGAAGGGACCATTGAATCTGTTTGCCCAAGAATGCTAGTGCGTCACTTGATTCCTGGTGATGCACTGAATTCGATGAAACCCTTCGCGTTTTCACATTGCATGCAGTCCAGAAAGTTTTGTCCCCGACCCCCAGGTCATTGACTTGGCCACAAGCATCTGCCAAAACACACTTTTGTGTTCGTCATTGGTTCCACATGGCATATGCAAGTAGGATGGACTATGACTCTAGTCAAAGTAAATTATTTTCTGTAACGTTTTTGTCCTATTTTGAGAGGTTGTGTCGGCACGACGCCTTGTTGAAGACTTGTTGCAAATCTTTGATGGCGCTTTTACACTTCCAAGTGCATGCATTGTGATCATCTCCCTTGGAGAAGCGTTTCAGTGATGTTCATTTGCATTTCAGTTGTGATACTGAAGCTGGCCAACACCATGAACTGTCCTCTCTGTAAACTATTGCTGTCAAACACTGCAAAGCCACTGTCAGTGTAACCATGAGATTCTTTTTGTCCGTGCAGTGCTGCCGCGATGATAATGGGCGCACAGTGGACAAACTGGCGCAACCTCGGCATATCTAGTCTCTGCCCAGAGAGCTATGCTTGGTGGCAGAAGAAAACGGACGGTGCTGAACACGCCGTTGACATTCCACACTGTTCCTATAATCTTGTCAAAATGTTGTCCTTGCTTCTCTCCCGTCATTCAAAAGTCACGCCCGCACAACTAGACTCGACGTCAAAAGGTGCCAGCATTGGAATGATGAACAACCGTGTGCACTTTCTCTGTGCTTCTAGTCGTCGTTACAAACCCTGCTGTGTCTTAAACACTCGTCAAAAAAGTCCGTGCCCATATATCACCGCTTTCTCTCTCTCCGCAACTTGCGATTACTTCCGTCACTCAGTAAGAAAAAAAAAAAGACTGCAATAACGAAAATGTATTTTTGTGCGAGGCGTGCACACACACACACAATAGACACCCGCAATAACCGTGCCTCGGAAGGAAACGTTTGGTCGGCTGTCGTGTGCTGTCTTTGGGCATACGTTGGATTGGGAACGCATTTTTCCACTCCTCAGTGGCTAACTCGCGATCTGCCCAGCTTTCATGTCTCTGTATTAACAATGCATTCATGTACCAACATAACACATTTGCCTGTTTAAAACTGTTTTGGCTAGGTTTTAAATGGACAAGGGATCTCCATTTGTTTCTTTACAGTCTGAGACAAATTCTGTTGGAACAGCATGGCATTGAAATATGGCTGCATCATTAGAAAATGTGGCCTATGTGTATGTTTTAAAAGATGTTATTTTTTATCCTGTCAGCTGACACCGCCACATTTACCATCTTGCCTACAGCAAAAGCTATCCAAATTTACGACATGATTTTCTGTAGTGAGGAACGGACCGCAACCTTCTGACAAGCTTCCCTTCCATGTCGTGCGAAACATCTGGGACTTTGTGTAGCAGTACCAAATGCGGCCCTTGGGCAGACTGGCAGAACCTAATGTTGCTTACTTTGTTGTCTCTCATTTATGCCACAACGTGGAGGTGAACTTGCAAGATGTTGATTTGTTCAGACACATTTTTGCACCTATTGCAAGTAATATTCAAGTACGCTAAAGTCAATGCAAATCAAACTCAATGCAGGCTGGACATTGCTACGTGTTTCTTGCAAGCACGCTTGACTTCAGTCTCGCAGTACTCAGCAGCGCTCTCTACACTTTAATCTTACTCGAGAAATGCAGTACTGATCAGCCTTGCGAACGATTGAAAGTGGCCGTGTTACAGAAGGTGTCACAGCAGGAACTGCAATCCTGAGAAAGCAAGACATAGACAGATGTCACAAGTGGCAGTCGCTGCAGGCTTTGACGGTTTGATTTACGACTTGTACTTACGTGTGCAATTTCATGTGCAATCTTTTTAAGTGCAATTTCATTTCACTGAATCATGCTCGTTAATGTTTTTTAAGGAGACTGCCACCATCACACTGTTTCCCTTGCACTTGCATCCTGAAAGCTGTAACTGCCATAGATGACGCTCCTTTAGAATGATGCCAGTAATCAGCATTTATGCATTTTCGCTTGCTTTCCCGCCGATTCTGATGCCCAGAATATTACCATACAAGATAAAAGCTATTATCAAAGTTTTTAAGCACTGTCACCACTGCCCTGAGGACACCCAGACAGCATGATGGATGCTCGCTCCAGCGTCTGCAGCAAATCCGAAGGAAAGTGCTGATGCCAAGCTGTCAAATTTGCAGTTTATGAAGAGCCATCATTGCCCCCTCACGCATGTGTTAAGCTTCCCTCGCTAGCTGCTTTTGTGAGCAAAATGCCATGCAGGCAATGTAGTAGGTGCAGACATTTCAGCTGCGCTCACTGCTGACATTCTACTGGTTTACAGTGGTGATGTCGCGCCAAATTTTCGCAGCCATAATCTATCACAATCTTGAAGGTGGCTACTGAAAATCTGCTAGCTTGCCCAGTGTAACATGCCCCGATAGGTATGTGGTCATCTGGCGCAAGAACAAAAGGCACATGTCTGCTGAGGAACTGAACACAATGTACAACAGATTATTCCACAGATGGATCTTTTTTTTTTCTTTTTGCTTTTTGTATAATGGATCCGCCTGATTTTTAGGGTGCTAACGGTCCTGAAAGTCGGCAGCGATCATAATAAGTGAGTTCATCTAAAACTGCCCGAGCGTGAGTGTCGACTGCTTAGAATTGGCGACTTTTGAAGTATGATCTCCAGGCATATTAGTATATTTTGTAATATAGTCACCTATTCGACTGCAAAGCAGACGAGCAGTAGATTACAGCAGCACATGGGAATCGCGAAATTTATAGAGTAGGACGTAACCAGACAGAAGTGAGCAAACAGCGCAGCCATACGGAAACACCCGTCAGCACCATCTGTCTGCAAACTTTTTCATGTTGGCCTTAACTGAGACAGCCCGTTTGAGCAGACGTTATACACACCCAAGAGAAGGCGTCGTGTACCATATTCTCAATGTAAACACACCTATTCTCTGGTCTATGTTGTAAATATTACAGTGTCTCTCGCGTGCCTGTACATATATGCTTGTGACATCTGTATCGCATATGCCTTGTTTACAGTGCAGAGGACATTTGCAAGCAGGCTGGTGCCATTCTATGTGTTCATTGCAGCACAAAGCAGCTTCCAGAACCTTACTGACGAGTTGCAGCGGGGCAGGCAATTTGTGCATTACATACATTTCTCACACAAGCTAGGCCTATGGACATCTTTCTTTGTTTGTTTTTTTTCATTACAAAGACTAATTAGAGATGCCGTCTGTCAAAGAGTCAATCTTCACCTTTTTTTTGTTGTTCCAGTAGAAATGTAAAATGGCTTCTTGTTCACGGTGACTAGCTCAAGCGTTCTTAATGCCTACACATTGTGTTGCCTTCTGCTACATAAGCGTGATGAAGTACTGCATTATTCTTCACCTCAACCAAAAGCTTCTTTGCATGCCACACGTTTTTTGAGCCAGACTGAAAATGTGGGTCTCCAGAGTTTTGTGAACGACACACAGAGGCCGTTCCACACATTCTGTCTCACTCAAAAATGCATTACACGCCTTCTGATCAGCACTTCGGCACCTAGCGTACCTTCAAGCTTTTAGGAAAGCTAAGCGTGTGTGAGTTATTTATGAAATGCGCGGCAGCTGTTATTTTGGCGGCTCACATTTATTTCCCATTGCGTAGCTGCCACCATGAATGCACGGCGACTCGTGGGCTAGCAAGCTGCAAACAGTTAGGATGCCTTGGTTGTAAAAGCTCACATTTGATTTCTCCGATGGTCACGTGCGCCTTGTTTGCGTGTTTGTTTCATCAGCAGTGTGTTTGTGACACGAGTGCATTTCGTTGTTTCATGTGAGGTTTCGCAAGGGTTTGCAATTTTCGTTCATGGTGTCACGGTTGCGAAATAAAAAAAAATGCTCTAGATGATGTTTGTGCATGTGCACGCGTGTGATATAACTATTATGTAGTTGGAGGAAACAACATGTTAATGTAACTAGTTGGGAAGAAATAAAGGATGCTGTCACACCAGCGTTTGTTTGGTCTGTAATTTGGGTCAACACTGTTGAAATCCATATACCAGTTCCACCGATTAAGTGCAGCTATCAGTCCATCATTACAGATCTGGCACACCGCTGACAGCAGAATGTCAGACCAGTACTTCTTTTTTTGTATTGTTTTGGTTCAGTTCCGGAGTGAAAAAAAATGAGTCTACTGGTCTGTATTTGCATTAGCTAAAAATAACTACAGGAAAACTATATAAATTTATTCATGCAGTTCTCCCGAACCGCTTGGAAAGACAAGAAATGTACGCATGTCACTCTTCAAGCTGCAAGTAGCTGAAAAAGAATACGCATTGTGGAAGCAGACCTCGGAAGCAGTGCATCAAAAGCTATTTTTTTATCGCACCTACTTAACCTACTAGCGCAATAAAAAACTTCACTGCCCAGGTAGGAAGCTATTCTTCATTTCAATATTTCTCCACTGTTAGTTATCCACTGGCCTCCCACGAGTGGATAACTATTTCATGGTGGCCAATTTAAAACACTCGTGATTGTATCGGTAGCCTCCCAGTTGTGACACATTGAAAACCACACTAATGGGGCTGTAACTTCTGGAATGCAAGCGATCTTGCGTGCGACAGCGACAAGCGACGCAATGGAGGTGGCTGTTGCATTCACTCGTCGCCTACAACCCCATGTGAGCGGCAATTATGAGTGACGTCTTCCCGACGTTGCCGGTATGAGGGCAGCAAACACGTGTCGATACTAGCGCGACGCATGCTTTGTTAATTTAAGTTTATGTATTTTACTCTAAAAAGCAGCAAAAAATATCTCTGAAGGTATTGCATCATCATCATCATCATCAGCCTAGTTACACCCACTGCAGGGCAAAGGCCTCTCCCATACTTCTCCAATAACCCCGGTCATGTACTAATTGTGGCCATGTCGTCCCTGTGAACTTCTTAATCTCATCCGCCCACCTAACTTTCTGCCGCCCCCTGCTACGCTTCCCTTCCCTTGGAATCCAGTTCGTAACGCTTACTGACCATCGGTTATCTTCCCTCCTCATTACATGTCCTGCACATGCCCATTTATTTTTCTTGATTTCAACTAAGATGTCATTAACTCGTGTTTGTTCCCTCACCCAATCTGCTCTTTTCTTATCCCTTAACATTACACCCATCATTTTTCTTTCTATAGCTCGTTGCGTCGTCCTCAATTTAAGTAGAACCCTTTTCATAAGCCTCCAGGTTTCTGCCCCGTAGGTGAGTTATTGAGAAGGTGTTGCAGTAGGTTCTTATTCTTGCACGTATAAAAATTCAATTGTTTGCTCGTTCCATGCGACAATCGATAGTATTTGAGTGATGTACATCCAGTTCTGGGTTCGTGCTATCGGCTAGCCACTTATAGTGCTTCTGGGTGACGAGCGACAAATTATAAATTTCCAGAACCGAGCAATTCAGTGACAAGACCGAGCGATCTGTTCAAGCGACGGCCTGTTTTGTTGTTCGAAGCCGTCGCTCATAGCCATCGGGTGCAAGATGGCTCTCATGGGGTTTAGCCTTTACGAATGACGTACCATGATTGAACTACAAGTACACACAATGCAAATATGAAAAATTCCAGAAAAAGTGGCCAACTCAAATCGACGCCGCTACTTTTTTCTTTATATTAGGAAGAAAAAAATTGTACTGGTTTAGTTTTGTGCTAAAGTAACATTTTCTTTCTTTCTTTTTTTTTTTCAGCACAGTTTCGGTTGAGCATCCTGGCTGACACTGCCGCGCCTTTAACAATTATTGGTATGTTTGCTATCCCTACTATGGTATAACTGTCACTGTTAAGACGTCACACTCTAGTTATTGCTGTTAAATGGCCTCTCGCCACGTCTCATCCAAAATTCTGGTTATACACTGGAAGTTGTGAAATAACATCCCGGAAGCATTCTGCTGCAAAAATGTTTAAAATGAGTTTAATAATAGTTGAGAGAATAACAAATGAATTGCTGCAAAGTGATGGTGCGAGGATGAGAGGAGCTACCCTCCCCACTGCAGAGGCTCTCTCCCGCTGCCTCGACTTCACAAAATTGGCAAATTTACGAAGAATTACTGGAGGGTTTATTGCATGCTAGCCATTGTATACTCATCCATTATTTTTTACTAATTGTGCAAGTACTATTTACTCCGTACAAATTAAAAAATGTTACTTTCCTCCTCCTGCATGTGGCATTGTTCTAATCTACTGTGCAAGGCACATGCCCTATATTTATGCCTTCCATGTGTGTGCTTCAAATACCTGGTATGCTTCAGTAAACTTAGGCATGCTTTGGGTGTGCAATTGCACACAGTTAGTGCATGCGCACATACTAGTTGTTAGCGTATGTAATTGCTGTAAAAATCCATATCATTCTCTATCTTTCTGACTGGAGCTTACCTGTATGTGTTATGCTGGCTGCATGTTGCCCATTTGAATGTGCTTCCCGCCAAAACACAACAAATGTGATCATCCCGAAGTAATTCATGCATTTGTTTCAAAAATAACGATAGGGCAAGACTTGTGTGACACCCACATATTGGCATATGTTCATGTTTATGTCTGAGCACGGAACAGGGACAACAGTAATGTTTCTGCATTCACAATACCTGAAAACCAGGAGAGCATCCCTAGTGGATTACCGTGTTTGCATGAACACAACATGAATGGAAATATCATGTGAAGGGGCCCCCGACATCCTCGAAAATGAAAAATTGTCTTGCATTTATAATGTGCACTACGGAGACATAGCCGAATGGTAGCTGTGGGTTGAAAATGGGGCACTTTAGTTCAATGCAATGGACACCCGTGACAGACGGGCTGTAAATGCAGTAGAGCACAGATGGATGTGATGCACGCAATAGATCACACTGAATTCCCCGAAAGAAATGTGAGGCTATGCTGTTAGATATGGCGCCGTTTCCTGAGGCTACTTCGAGTTCCCCAAACCACTTCGAATCGCAGCACAGCTAATTGAGGAATGCAGAAGCAGGGGTGCCACATTCCTGAGGCAGGACACTTGCAACAGGGTGTCTACCAAGTTGACATTTCCAAATTCCCTGAGTTTTCCAGGTTTTCCCTGAGTGCCATTGCAAATTTCCCTGAGTGATGCAGAACTATGTTTTATGTCAAGACGGGCTGAAAACATGTCGCCTGAGGCTGTCACTCCCTAGTAGGCACATGAAAAAAATTAAAGAAGCGACTTAATCCAATTTGAATACTAAAAAGTAGTGTTTATGTTATTCAAGAAGAGAATAGAAGGCAGTGGTTAGTAAAATGCACAGCAAATAAAGTGTCTTCGAAAAACATTGCAATGGAGTCGGACATTCTCAAATACGAATAAAAAGGAGATGCATATAGAAGCAAATATTTTCGAATATGAGCTATTCCTATCAACCGATTGCAATCTCAGTGGTATGAGGCCCGAATTCTGTCACAATTGAGATTCTCTCTCAACACTCGTAAGTCAACCTCAACTGTTCTGAAATACTCTCAGCCCGCGCAAGACGCCCGAGTGTTGTGTTTCACTGCTTTAAAGAGTTTATTTTGGTTTGGATGAGGGACACCTGCATCTCGGCATCAGCCAAAACTTTATTTTATGCGAAGCATATTACGAGGGCTCAACCCAGCTCCTCAGGCGCGGCGGTGACCATGAAATCACGTGACACCGTGACGTCACGACAGAGGAGAAGTGGCTTTGGCTCAACTCTTGCAAGACGGGCTGGGTGGGAATCGAACCAGGGTCCCCGGAGTGTGGGACGGAGACGCTACCACTGAGCCACGAGTACAACGCTTCAAAGCGGTACAAAAGCGCCTCTAGTGAATGCGGTGTTGCCTTAGAAACGCGCTGTTTCTAAGGCGTGCGTCTCTTGCTCAGGCGCACATTTCGTTGCCGCGCCGAACGCTGCTTTGCTCGACGCTCACCGCGTCCAATGCGGGGCGCGTAGTCGCTGCCCTGTAGCCCATTGTCTTACACCCCTTGGCGGGTCGACGGGAACGCTGTCGCGTTCCACTCTTGAAGGCGAAGAAGTAATGCATGAGTTGTTTCTTCGTCTAGCCGAACCAAATATAGCCAAGCAACAGCAGTTCACCAGGCTAAACAGTGGTTCAACAACTAAAATAAAGGCTAGTATGCTTCGCATCCTGGGCTTAACCTTACCTAAGCCACAGCCATTTTTTTGAGCTCAAGCTCCTTCAAAACGGCGGCAGCAAGCTTCCTTTCCCGTTTATTCCTCAATGCGTAGTTCATTTCTGTTCTTGTCCTCCTTCCGCCACTCGTTCGCCCCAAGGACCATTTGAAGCATCTTGGTCAGTTGCACAGTCCACGACCGATTTTTCGAACTCCCTAGGGGCCGCGAAAACGTCCGAAAATTCGGCCAGTTGCAAAAAAAATAAATGCGTGTCATTTACTGCCCTTAGGGACTCAAACCGCCACAGGCACATTCGAAAACGCTCTGAAGGCCTGTCGCTACACATATTAGACATATCGGTGCTCGTAATGTGACAGGAAATACCGGGTGCACGCGTGTATAATTAAGGAATACATACTGTTTTCCATGGCAATAGCCCCTTCCCACGTTTGTTATGCTTCACTGCAATACTTTCGTGTATGCTTCACCAAGTAACATTTCTTTCAGAGGCGAAGCTGACTTTCAGGAACCGGCATTTTCTATGTCAATCGCGAGGATCACAAAGGCGGAGTCCATGCCATTGCTGGCAGCAGCTAATTCTTTCAATAAAAAACTCGGCACCCAACGACAAGAAGTTTCATAGCGAACGTCGAAGCAGCTAGGCCTAGCGTTGCCGCAGTGGTGGCAACGGCTGCCAGCGGATCTGCGTGCGAGAGTGCCGGTTCGAGGTGGCGAAGCAATCAAAACGGCAGCTGTGGTTCCTTTGATTATTGCCGTTTCGGACTTGCCGTCACGGCAAAACGTCCGGAAAATCGGACGGCGAAGAGTTCTTGCGTCGGAAATTTCACACGTTCTGATACGTTGACTCCGTGGGGTACGTGGCGGTGCCGCGAAGCCGTCCAAATTATCGGGAATCCGGAAAGTCAGTCCTTGACTGTACACTAGCAACTCCTCCAGCCTACGGCAGGGCGTCAAAGACGATTCGTTACGATTCCTGTCTGTTACTCGAGCCAGCATTACTGCGACTTTCGACCCTTTCAGTAAAATTGCCGCTAATTTTCCCTGATGGAGGCCCAAATTCCCTGAGTTTTCCCTGACTTTTTCCAGACTACTAAAAATCCCTGAGAATTCCCGGTTTTCCCGGTTTTCCTGGTTGGTAGACACCTTGTTGCAAACAAGTTCGTACACCGCCGGGATTAGAAGGGGGCCTCGGACAATGGAGCCCAATCATCTCCCTTCGCCTTTGAAGAAGACATTTGCTACCGCTGCGCGGCCGTAGCACCGGGAGCAGGTGGGTCCTAGGACAATGAAGCATGAGCGCCCCCCCCCCTTCTCCACCTTAGAAGAAGCGCATTGCCAGTCTGCGAGGCAAGATCGCAGACGGATCAAGTGATCAAGAGAGGAGGACCAAGCGCCGACTCTCTTCGCCGGGTATGACACCATCGCACGGGCGCCTACCATTGGCTGAAAATGGCGTCATCTGAGCGGACTCTCCCATTGGCCAAACATGACGCGACTTCCAGTCCTCGAAGGGTTTAAAAGAAGCATTCCAGAGAGACCAGAGCATTCCCTGATTCCCTGATTCACCTCTCTCGAACTTCTTGCCGCGGGCCGCAGCGTCTGAGTTGCTGCCGGCCCGTAATGACTGTACGACTATACTCGACTCTCACCTCCCTGTATATAATGTAAAATAAACCCTCCCAAGTTTGGTTTTCATCCCGAAGTCCGTCCTCCAACCCCTACAATGCCCAAGGTACACAGTCGGGAACAGCTGCACTCACGCAGGCGAGGCCATGCGGACACACGCTACAGAAACAGATCTGGCTGCTCGACATTGACTGCAGGCAGCATCAGTATCATATTGATGTAGTATTTACAAGAGCGGCTCAGCCAGAGACCACGATGGAAACCAGCTTGTTCCAAGCACAGATGCCTGTCTTCATCTTTCCTTGTGTTGGTCTCGTGATCTTGTGCTGGTCTCTCTAAGTGTCTGCTGTATTGCAACAATATGAATTGTGGCATATGTGTGTGATAATGAGAAAAGAACAACACACAGACATAAAATCCATATAAAAGAGATCAATATTTAAGCTCCACCAGCTCCTTACAAGCAAAAAGAAAAACTTCAGGCTGCACAAAATAAATGCGGACACTTGTAAAAAGAATGGCACTTGAGGCATGTATACATCTGTGTAAATTGGTCCCAAGCTGCTAAGCATGAAAAACACTGCTTCAGCTCTGGTTCATTATCAAATACTTACATTTGATGGCGACACGAAAAAAAAAAAAGAAATACTGGCACACACATGCCTTCACATGTACAGACGTCGACAGTCTCACAACGCCACAAACATTGTTTGAGTACAAACCAACGAGGCTGCGTAAATGCATTCTTTCACCCTCGTGCCAACCGTCGAATCAGCACAAACATGAAACAGGGCTGCACCAACCCTGTTGGTACAGGCGTCATTTGCAGCCTGCTAACAATGAGCCTTAACAATTCACACACACGCATAAACCAATCCCCAGCAAAATACGCTGCATCACAGCCACGCGAAATGAGGTCTTCAGACCTGGGTGCCCGAGAGTGGAACCGTCTTGAAGCACACCGAGAAAAGTGCTGAGCTTGGTGCCAGCGTTTAGCATAACTAACAACAAAAGAGAGACGAAAATTCATCATATCACAGGGGCTGAACGCCCCAAAGCAAACTAGGGGCCATCAAACGTGCCATGATGGAAAGCTCCAAATTACTTTTGGCCGCCTGGGTTTCTTTAACATGCATCTTAATGACGGTGCGCTTTCAATTCCACCCCTTTGGTATGCAGCTGCCAATGGCTGCCAACCCCACAGCCACTGAGACCACTGCGATGGTTCTCAGTGAGCCCTGTGCACGTTTTTTTCGCAACTTCTAAGTTCACCCGTTAGGAAATGCACCTTTGGTTGCTTATGGCGCGAGCCCGGGGTTCCGTGCACTTTTGTTTGCTTGTGCCCTTTTCCAGATTTGTAAGTGCACTTCCCTGCACTGCACACTTGACCAACAAATGGAGGCGCCAGTCATTATTCAAATGAAGATAAAATGCTAGTGACACATGCAGAGGCTTGTCTCTTGCGCATGCTTCCATCACAGGAGCCACCTGTACATTTTCCATCTCGTGACACAAGCAAGCTGTGCTTGTACACGCTGTTTGCAAAAATGACTGTGCCTCCATCAGCTGGACAAACTGCCATGCAGAAAATCTAGCTTCGCAATTACAAAAAGGGTCTATCCAACAATGTGCTTGCAGGATTTATGAATACTATAGCTGAATACTGTTGAAAAGTGAGTAAAGCACGAGCTTGAGGCTTTGACTTATTCGTGAGAACAAAGCTCCTGACAATCACCGAGTGACTTACGGAATACCTAGCATGGCGAAAATGTGTTTCTTAGCAGCTGAGGGGTGTCGCCGCCTTCTGAAAGGAGCTCGGTCTGATTCCCCCGAGGTTCTCAATGAAGCCACACTGGCACGAAGCTCAGCACAGTGACGAGCATTCCAAAAGCTTCCCTTGTGTGCCAAGCATCGTCACGCCAGAAGAAAACGCAAACACGAGAAAGTTAACTAGAAGACAAACTTCCTTCTCCACATTGGCCACAGTGTGTGGCGTTGGGGTGATTAACCCTTTGAGGGTTTCTTCCGTATATGTGTACCAATTATTTGTTTGACATTTCATGCATATTTGACTACTGGTTGTTGAAGGCTGCTGCCATCTCTATGGAGTCGCCCAAAGTCATTTAAGATCGCGTTCCTTCTCACCGGGGTGCACAACTGGACTTGTTTACCTCTGGGCACTCACCATCGTGGTGGTGCACTCGTCAGCCACCTACAAGACATGCCTGGAGGCGATGCTACAGTCTTTTACAGCTGCCGCTATTGTGTTTCTGGTAGCCGAGATGTAGCTCTGTACGGCGAAAGTTCCACGATAGTGACGTTTCATTTTTCTTTGCCTTCGGTTGTGGCTTGTGTATTGCCGTATACTACCACACACGCACTCGTGGTTTTCGTACAGTTGCTGTAGACGTTTGTCTTGACCTCCTGGTGTACAGCATGTTTGTGCCTATACTGTTCGCATGCGTTAAACATTTCTGATACAAAATATTGTTTGCATTAAGTTATTACTGCATTCACGAGTTTTCAATCGGTCTTCAAGCAATTTAAGACAGATTGACCAGGGAGGCATGTTTTTTGAGAAAGATATTTTACCCCCAAAGGGTTAATTCAAAGAAGCTCACTTTCTGGGCCAGAATGCACCCGACTACAGGTCAACCACACATTTAACTTTCAAGTACTCTGGCACAAGAGATGTTCTTCATTTGACCTGCGAGTTACGTTCTGGCGCGACGCTACATGGAGTGGCAGGGCATGCGGCACACATTGACTACATGTGAAATTAAAAAACTTGCATCACAGAATGTCTTTTTTGCCACTGCTGTTGCCTCTGCAGGCAAAGAGCAACATTAACCTGTACTTCTTTGGATGCCTTGAATGGTCTGGGCATCCTCATTACCAGCTGCATGCAGCAAACAGTGACACACTGGAAACAACAAGTGAACCGGAATGCAACAGACGCACCACCAAGTGCTACACACAGACTTCAAAAGTTCAAAGGCGGGCAAAACAAAAGAATGCCAGCTACTTGACAGCAGTGAGCATTGTTGAAAATCAAGGTCTAGCAAACTCACACTTCCAACCAAAACTCAACTTCAGAGTGAACGTCCAATTAAAAACTTGTCAAAGTGCAAGCCCGTCTACGTGACAAGCACGTATAGTAAGCCACAAAAATGTACGAGGCACAGATTTGCAAGAATGGTGAATTCCCGCGAAGCCTGCACATGCAGTCTCGACTTCAAAGTTTCGATCTATAGTAACTTTTGCAACCCACGCAGTCATCCATTAAATTAGACGCGCCACGTCTTGACAGAGCAGGAATTCGCATTTGTCATGGAACCTGTGCCCCACGAACTTGCTTGGCCGACTGCACACACGTCTTGCGAACAGCTCTTCTGCCTTGCCAGAGACAGGTTTCTGCCCAAACAGACAACCGCACATCTTTCTCAAATGTGCACTGGTTCAATGTCAACAGGAGACAGTGCAAATAGCACAACCTCGAGATCACCTAGCAGTACCACCCAAAGCCCGAAAACTACCACTACATCAACAGA
Organism: Dermacentor albipictus; assembly: GCF_038994185.2. Lineage (NCBI taxonomy): Eukaryota > Metazoa > Arthropoda > Arachnida > Ixodida > Ixodidae > Dermacentor > Dermacentor albipictus. Next base: position 44,255,495 of record NC_091828.1, on the reverse strand, counting down.
GATACCACCCACAACAGAGTTTAACAATACCTAAGGCACACATGGCAGTGACAACAACAATAAAAATTAAAAAAAGAGTACAAACAGGAAAGTCCGTTCACAGTGGCCACCAAGCAATTAAAACCATCTCCTAACAGAAGCGTAGTTAAGAAATAGCTTCAAGGGACACTAAAGGAAAATATCAAGTGGAGCTAGGTTGAAAGATCAGGCTTCGGTAACAGCAAATTCATTGTTCCTAGCGAGGTCAAAGCTTGTGTAAGCAAAAAAATGACAAAAATAGAAAATGTGAAGTGGCGCCACCTATTCTGGACTATTGGTACCTCAGATGAGATATCAGCACTTGCCGATTGACACAATACGGTACAGGCTGTTTAAATTGAGGAGGAGTGGAGGGACCGTCGGTGCCAATTTTCTACGCAAAAAAGTTGTATATTGGCACTCGGAAAACAACGATAGACTTCGAGATTAATAACCTATTGATCTAACTCAGCTTAATATGTTCCTTTGGGTGTCGCTTTACGAGCATAACCGTACAAGTAAATCACATTATTGCAGTTATGGAAACAGAAGTGCAAAACATCCCCAACCAAAGCCCCGAAAAAAAAAAAAAATGTCAGACACAATTCCATGGCAACTTGCTTCCGCAGTTGCACCTAATTAGAAGCCGGAAGGTGAAATGAAGAAATTAAATGCGATTTAAAAGAATGGATAATTCTAAGCCTTCACCACCCTTACCGAACACACTGTCATCAGCTCAAAATGAAACAGCCCTAGAAGGTAGATTCCGAGTGATTTTTGTTTTCAATCTTTGGCGCCATTTCCTCTTTTGCATCGTATATACCTTCTTCATGGTACACCGAAATTCCCCAGCTCAGTGAAATCTCAAGCTACCAACTTTCGCTCGAAAAAAATGAAGTGACTAATTGTATCTATAATAATATGGGGACAAAAAAAAAATTCTCTGAGGCTTCCAAACTGAAAGCAAACACCAAGCACAAAAGAAAAATGTAGACAATAAATATGCAAGTATATGCTTCACAACCATACAGCAAGACCATGTTTCGTGCAAAAAAAAAAAAAATCACGGCGTTTTGTATACAAGTGATTCTGCATATGACCAATAAATTAAGAGAATGCGAGGGGAAAGAAAATGCGCTAATGGACGGATGCTCTGGAGGACTTCGAGCAGGTTTGAGAATGACAAATGCAATAAAGATATAAACATGAGTGAAACCAGATGTGGCAATGTAAAGCAAAGAATCAAATAGTGACTGAGGGCTTACTATGAACAAGTCTACAGGTAACAACAATGTGCGAAGTGTGTTCTTGCAGACGATATGCAATTTAAAAGAAAAGCTTCTGGCAGATAGCGCAGTCCTTGAGCTGGAGTACTTGAAGAGGCCGGCATTACACGCACTTGAAATCAAAATGCATAACGAACAAATCATAAGAAAGTTAGCTACTTAATTTTTTTTCTTTAACTTACGGCACATATTGCAACTTATAAATCATAGCTGGTGAGTTCGCAAGGCATATCCACTTGGAACGAATTCTAAGGATGGCGCGGGTTTCAGGATCTTCATTCCCAGAGCAGGCGATGAAATACACTGGCAGTCCATTTACTTTCGTGCTTCTATGCATAAAACAATGTTTTCATAAAGAAAGTAAGAGGGTCGATGGTGCATTTTTACCGTAAGTCTGACGACGCGGATTTCGAAACCGCTGCCATCCTTATATCTCATCCCAAGTAGATATGCCATGCAAACTCACTGGCTACTATTCGCAAATTTAATTATATGCCATGCAGTAACTTGTAAAAAACTTAATTCGTGAAATTCTGTTAAATAGTCGATTACAAATTTTGATTTCTCGTGGAAGTAGTGTCCGTTTCTTTGAGTAATCCAGTTCAAGGATTATAATTGTGCTGTAAAACACGTTGTGGGGCTAGTTGGTGCATAGCTTTCAACATATGAAGCACCAATAGTGACGGCACACGGGAAGGAATACAGACAGGACAAGGCGCTACTTGCAGCTGTTTACTGAAGTCAAAGGTGGCTGATTATATAGCCATGAGGAGAGGGGAACGCTCCTCATGGTCATGCTCCTCATGGCTACATAGTCAGCCACCTTTGACCTCAATAAACAGTTGCAAGTAGCGCCTTGTCCTGTCTGTATTCCTTCCTATTGGCGCTTCATCTGTTGAAAAATATAATTGAGCTACCTGCCGCAGGCGATTTGATAAAATTCTGTATCGTTTAAAAAAGAACACCCTGTATATTGTCATGCTGGCAAAATGACGAATGGCTCAACTTTGCCACATAGAAAACATGGAGATTTCCACGATTTGCACTGGCCAGTTTTTTTAAGAAGAAACACCGTTGGGAAGAGGATGCGAACAGGCCAATTGTGATATCACTGGGCTCAGTGCTGAGCTAAACACCGTGATAAGTACAAAAAAAAAACATGAACGCAGAAAATAAATCCAAAACATAAGAGAGTTGCAGAAAGCAGTCAGAAAGCTTGAAGCAAAACTGTGTCAGTCTTGACAGAAAATGCTGAGCAAGGACACAAGTTACTTAAGCCAAGTGCATTGAGAAGCAATAAGTGTACGCAGTACATGAAGAAATAAAGGACACTGCTCTGGTTCAGCTTGATTTGCAAGCTTACTTCTGAAATGGAGATCAGTAGAGAAGCAGAGCTCATGCAAAGCCATATTAAAAAAAAAAGCTATATAGAAAGGTATAGAAAGCTACATAGAAAGCTATATAGAACTTAGCGTTTCCACAGCCACGCCACCGGTCTTTGTTCGTGTCATGCACCAGAGCTACCCTGTGAACCTTGTGACGATGAATGCAGCATCTCCGAAACAGCTGACACGAAAATGATAAAAGCGAGAGGCATGCTCACAATCGAGACGACGACCAAAGATGATGACGCAACTACAACACTGTTCTTTCACTATGTGGTGACAGTCAGCTAACACCCAGGTGCACAAGTGAACTCCTTGACAGCTCAGCGAGTTTTGGATAGTTTGCGACAGATAGCAGTCACTTCTTCTTGCCCAGAAGCTCCACTGCTTGCGCGCTTCCAGCTATGTACTGAGCTTTCATTCAAGCCCGTCAGTATAGTGAAACAAAAAGTGGACTGACACCAGTGCAAGTGCATGGCACCATTATGGCTGGTATCACAGCATGTTCATCCTGCAATATCCATGCTGATTTCATTTCAGATGACCACTAAAATACTTTCAAATGAAGTCGTTACTGGTGGCCAATTGGTGAGTCAGGAATAGGGCTACATCTTTTGGTAGCGAGCATGCCAATCGGTTCAGCAGATAAAAACACACACGTCCGGTAAACAGAAGGCATATTCTATGACATCCGAGTCTGTATAAGGACCTCTTGTCCCCAGAAGGCACTTTGCATCCCTTGTAGGCTTTGCACCGGCTGCACCAACAACCACACTGACCGGTACACTAATCATGAGCAGGGTGGGCAGGAGAAAGGCTGCCCCTTACGGACATGTCTGTTACATAGGAACCACAACCAATATATTGTTATATATACTGTTCCAAAAATACACGAAGCATAATTTTCTGCTTTTGATTCGACTGCAGCCCTCAAACCATATTGCTTAGAAAGATGTGGTAGTACTCGGAAACAGTACCCTCAGCTGAATAATTACCGAGCTGAATAATTGTCAGATTTTTGTAGGAACAAGAACACCGGTAAACGACGCAGATGGACAACTTCTGCACCTCGGAGCTTGCCTCTGAAGGAGGGGTGACCGCACAGTCATTTCGCCCTGTACCAGCCAGACCTCATAGCTCCTTTGACCGAAAAGACGCTCAGAAAATGTAGAAAAAAACATCAGAGCGCTTTCCGTTGTTGCCAAATGCATTAACAAAACCTGCCAAATGAATGCTCCATATCGACAAGTCAAATATGCAGCTGTACTTCACAGCACTGCAGCGTGACGAGCTAAAGATATGCTTCCAAGACACGTGCAGTAAAATTACCTGGATGCAACTCATGTCCCGACATCAGTTTTAGGGGGTGCGAGCAGTTTGAACATAATATTGCACAATGTCATCGCATGGTTGAAAAATCTGAAGTTAGAGATGGGCAAGGCCAGGACTACACCAGGGCCAAAGATCCACTATCAAACCGATCGAAAGAAATGCAGGGGCGGCAATTACAGATGCTGCTCACGCATGAACACGTCAAAAGGTGGAGTGGACGCATATTGCACGTGACCTGCAAATTGTTCCAGAAGAAGCATCCACTCATTCATTCTTTCTCGTGCAGCATATAAAATGCACATAATGGTGAACTTGCATCAAAGTGAATAACCCTGTGGCAAAAGTGATCATTATCGGAGAGGAACAGAGCACGAGTGAGGGGGAGATTCTCAACAGGGATCTATAATACCCTGAGCACAAGGCAACCAGATTGACATCACTCGCAGTTTAAAATAGAGCCATTGCCTTTTAAAAAAAAGTAGCCATCTTCCTACTATAGTGGACACTCACATGCAGTAACAGGCTAGATCTTCAAATGACTATGCCGCCTGTAAAAGAGTTTTAGTTCATCCATAAACGCATTAAACTTCTTGTAATACCAGGCTACAGGGAACGTGAACTGCAGAAACAACTCTGGTGGCGACATCTCGTGATGTTTTGTCTAATCACTACACAGTAGACACGTTCTTGCGTTTACGTGGGTGTTCTTGTCGAATAAAAATGAATGAAGACCACACGTTAACGATCATGTGGCAGCCAAAAAATTTGCCTCAGCAATTAAGTAGAATGTACTTGATCAGTACACTACATGTCAGGTTAAACTACATGTCACCAGATGGCAACACCATACCAACTGCCCACATTTACGTCCCCGATAACCTAGTATTCTGCAAAGGGAAATACGTTTAGAGGCAAGCTAAAACTCCCTATTTCCTTTTGCGTGCTACGCAACACTGTCAATAAAACATTACAGCACAAAGGCTCCAGCGATGGGGGGGGTCCCTCTCTTTCGCCGTCAGCGCGGAACCTGACCACTGCTCCCGACGTGGGACCATGAGCGGCACAGATGTCTGCAGCGTCCACAGATGCAAATCATAGGCAAATGTACAGAGAGAAACGCAATGAACTCGACTAACTGCGGCATGCATTCATGTTCACATGCTATGAATGGAGAGCTGTCATCAAGCGTACACATGTACAGACACCTGCTACATTCCGCAAAACATACGAGAAACTGTGCACATTTTCTCGAGATCTCTGATGTGCTGCCTTTTGTTTGCAAGCCCGGTAGCATCAATCATCGCCAGGCTGACCACGAAATGACCATGGGGTGACCGTGCCGATCACCTAAAGGAGGGTGGCAGTACGCAGGTTTCCCCTCAGGACAGTGTCCATGGCAACCTGGAACACCACCTGGACGTTGCTGGTGTCAGTGGCCGTGGTGAAGTGAGGATACACCACCTTGTTCGGGTCCCGGTTGCGGCTCTGGAACTTGTGCTGGATGAAAAGTGCGCCGCTGTCCACGTCATAGTCGGCACCTGCATACAGAAGTGCATTCAAGAATGCAACTTGGATTGCGTAAATGGTCTTGGATGCACCAGTGCCTACTGAACTCGATGTATGAGCCTCACAACCACAAGATTTCTGCAAGTTTCCTGGGAGACATCCACAATACTGCAAGTTCTGACATCTTGTGTGTTTATTACGAGTTTGTGAGAGCGTGTGAGTTGGTGAGTTTGTGCGAGTTTGTGAGTTGTGTGTTAATGTCGTAATGGATATGTGCACCACGAAGGTACACAGTCCTTTCTATTCACAAGGAAGGAAAGAGGTAACAGGAGAGAGGTACAAATACAAGAACCCACAAAAGTAAAGAAAGCTAATGCTTAAATAAATATGTGTGTGGCTTCCATTTAGTGAATTGAGTTGGTTATGTGATCCACAGTCATTATGTCACATCTTCAATTTATATACCAGTGTGATCGAATGCAATCAGCTATCTAGGAAGCCTTTCCTTTCGACCTGCGACCTGTGCAGGTCTGCAACCGCTGCCAAGCCACTTGATGGCAACTAGTTTTGAATGCTGCAGTGTGTATTGCTAACGTGCCTGGTCCTGGCGAGCCATGTTGAGATCCATAACAAAGGTTCTGCCACCTCTAAAATGACATCAGGTCCATATTTGTTCATGAATGTGCAGCACATTGGAACCACAAGTACAGAAAATGCATGGATGAAGTTCTTAAAAAGGATTCTCAAGCCTAAACCAAAAGCTGTCATTATTTGTTTGTTTTTGGTCTCCCTCCAGAGTAAAAGAAACTGTTAACGTTTCACTTCTGGTTTGTGCAAAGGTAATGTGTTTTAAAGCGAAGCTTTCTCTGCCTCTTCTTTCGACTTTCCACTGCTGCTGCTGCTGTTACTGTCTTGCATGCCACACCAGGAGGTGGTTCAGAGCACACATATTTACAAGGCAGGAGGGAGCCAGGGAGGAAAGGCGATGCCAAGTAACTTGTTTGGACCTTCCCATTGCGTCGCATGTGCACAATGCTCTCTGGGGCTCCCTGGGTGTCGCCACAATACCCTCTTGACAGCTGTAATTATCCGTGGGGCCCCCTCCCCAAAAGCACCGCAGAAACTGCAGTGTTTACCTTTCTACTAACATGCAACAGTCTAGAGGGGAAGTAGATAGAATGGTAGAGCGGAGGTAGGGAGGAGAGGAGGCAGGTAGAGGAGGCAGAGAATGGATAGAACTGATGCAGCCACCAAACGAGTGAATGACAGCCTTGCAGCTCTTTGCTCGCAGTCCCCACATTTGGGGGGAGGGCATGAGAGGGAATGGGAAACATGAGAAGGCGAGGAAATGCTACTACGAGACATGACAGAGGTTGTGGACAAACTGGATAAATTTAAGGTTAAGGTACAGTACGGTATGTTTCTGCTATTTCTGAAAAATCTATGCAAATTTGTCAGGCGGACATCTGACACATGGCACGCAGACGCAAAGCTGCATTAACGTCTAGGCGACACTACGGAAGTGGTCACACATCAAATCAATACTTCTGTGGCTGCTGTGGTAGCTTTGTGCCTACGGCATTGCTGAAGGTTGCAGGTTCGACCCCGACTGCGGTAGCCACATTTCGACTGGGACTGCGCCGAAGCGGCTGAAGAGCACACTGGAGCAAGCGTGAAGAACTGCTTGAGCTCAAAGAAACGTGGGGCAATTCTTTCATGGTTAGTGGGCAACGTGTCACACACGGTGACAGTGGCTGACTTTATTGGCGACAATGAAGCATGAAAGGTGGTTGCCAGACTAACAAATTTGGAAATTGCTGCCGAAGTGACACACCAGCAGCTTGCGAATGAAGCCGCGTAGGATGAAACTGTGGACTTCGAAAACACCTTGCCGCCAACTTCAGGCAAGGCTGTGGCTGCCTTGACTTTGGCGCAGTGCTATTGCTGCACAGTGGAAGGAACTGGGCTGAAGTATGTAACAGTGTGCAGCAAGGCATCATACAGCACACCATCAATGCAAAAAAAACAAGCATCCTGCCAATGTTTTTTAGGTCTCAATAACTGCTTTTGCACAGGTAAGTGTCTCATCAATTCTAGGCTACCTGCCGACTGATTCACGCTAGTGTTGGGTGATTTTCCATGCAATTTTGTATTGCGAATATTGGCTATAACCAACTATTTCGCAAATCCTGCGGAATTTCGTATAGTTAGGTTCGACTGTGTATTCTGGGTGTGGCTTGTATATAAAGATACAGTACTTATGGAAACTATTTGGTTTACTAGAAGAACATCCAGAAGGAGTTCACCACACTCAAGGGGGAAAAAATATGATTGAATGAGAGTATGAGCTTGCCTACCTTTGTAGTCTGGCATGTAATAGCGCAGATGCCGGTCTGAGTAGAGGATCTTTTCTCGGAACAGGTCCAGCTTGTTCAGAAACAAGATCTGCAATAAAGTTCATGTTGGTGTTCAGGTGCATCCGACGACACGCTGAAACTCCCATCAGCCATTAGTCGCTTGTTATTCTCTTTGGAATCACAAATAAACAAACAGAAAAAGACCTCAAAACACCTGAATTGGTGTGGCTCATGAGGATTTATACAAGGACAAATTATATTCAAAATAAAATCAATTCAAGTGTTATGGATTACATTTGATAAAATCTGTCCAAACCAATTGTACAGGGGCCATATTCTGTAATGGTTCACTCTGGATGTTATGTCGCTCGGAGAAAGAGTGGAGCCAATCAACGAGTGGCGATATGCCAGGAAATAACATCATTGTTTTTGTTTGCACTTTGCGGACAATGCAGTAACTAAAGGACGTCACTAGTTGGATAAAACATATTGGCTTGGATAATATACTTGCACGTTTAATTTCCAGTAATAGCTGCAAGCTTTCGACATGGACAGCTGGTGGTTTTAATTTCACACTGCATTATTATTATTATTATTATTTTTGTCGTTAGGTGGAGCACCATACGTTACGTAATCCAGGCAGTTCTCTGGGTGGAGGCTGCAGCTTTAATAGGATTTTGTTTCGCAGGTGCTGAGCTTTTTAGGGCGGACTACTGCGATGAGAGTTCTGTCCACAGATTCCACAACTTCGAGAATCTTGTCATGGTCAAGGAAGTGTTTCTTGACTGCAGCTTTCCCCTGCACCACGGAGGGAAATCTCACCTACACTTTTTATTTTCCCTCATCCGTATTGGCCCTAGCGATGGCGGTAACGATGCGACGGACTGACGGTTGCAACAATGCAACCACTTCTTCATTCCAGACACAATGCTGAAAACCCGTGGCGAAAAAAAAAAAAAAAAATGCAGTGCCCACAGCACTTTTGTTACAATGTCAACACCACTAAATCTTGTGGTCTGAGATAATGTAGTTCACCGCAAATCCATCGCACAGTGTATTCAAAGAGCCTAAAATACCTTCAGAACGCTCCTTCGCTCATGCCAAATGTGTTGCGCTGTTGCCTCTCATCACGTCATCGTCTTTCGCCAATGCTTCCCACCAAAGGAGCGGCCATTGGCACCTGTCTCGTCATGCTGGCTAGCGCATGACTAGCTGGTGGCCTCGGTTGCCATAGCAACCCTCGAGATCATGATCATGATCGCGACCCTTGAGTGAATCACTTCTATGTGATTCTGCTTGTAGCAGACGACGAGTTCAGTTTCTAGATGATTGTAGACGATTTCTAGACCTGTGTGAAGACGACAAAATTTGTAGTCACGCCCACCAGGGATGACAACAATAAAGCGCCAGCCAATGGCATTTGTGAGAGTGAACCGTTGCAGAATACGGCCCAAGATCAACTGCAAGATGACCTAAGAGAAAGAAATACAGCAAATAAAAAGTCACTGAGAGCAAATCGAAATAAAATACAGCACAAACGAGATTTTTCTGTGACTTGATGAGTAAGCAGTAAAAGTTTACAGTTAAAATTGTAAATTATGACATGTTTCACTTCAGTTGGTATGGTGTTCCAAATCCTTACACTTACAAAGTCCTACAAAAACCTTTCAGCATATTGCCACTTGCGTAAACAATAAACTGTTACAGTCGTAGCAATAAACAACTGCAGTTTACCATTGAACTTTGCCTCTATGTGTTTTTGCCAGGACACCGTCACCACTACACGACAATATACATTACGATAAATGAACCAATTAAACTTGCCATTAGAGATGTGACTGCTTTTCTAGCTGGCAAAGAAAACAGGCTTAATATAATCTGGAAGTTGTCTACAGTTATGGTGTTAATGAGAATGGAAATCTCATCATAAGATTTTTCACTGTCCTCTATAGAAAAGATGTCTACTGTCTATAGTGAACATTCCTATAGCAGTTCGAGATATGTGACATATAGATATTTATGTGTGAGTTTTAGATGTGTGTGGTAGGTGGCGACTTCAGCATCGTTGGCAGACACAAGAGTGGAAGGAAGTTACTGACCATGGACGTGTCGGTGAAGAACATGTTGTTGCAGATGGAAGAGAACAGCTTCAGGCTCTCGTGCAGCCGGTTCTGTAACAAGCCACATGCAGAACGCATACTATTAGTGCGCAACTGACTCACAAGGAAAGCAAGCAGTGAGGCATCCCCACCATGGGTACAATCCCAAACACTCACAACACAAGTACCTTGCCAGGAAAAAATATGTACAGTGAAAGCTCGTTAACCCTTTGAGGGTCGAATTATTTTGAAGAAAACTTTCCTGGAGGGTCAAATTATTTTATTGCAGATATTGAATGTACAAGATGTATAAAGTCGGGAATAAATAGTAAAAAAAATTAGGGAACAGTATTTTGGTGTCGGCATCACTCAGAACTGCAATATGTTCAATAGTATTTTAGAGTGTGGTACTCCTTGAAACACGAGTCTCTGCGCAGCCGCAGAGAGCGAGAATACCTCATGAGCGGTGGTGATAAACGAGCTAAGAGCCGTGCCAATCAAGATAGAAATCAACTTCCGCCGCCCCTGCGATAGCGTGCCGACAAAGATAAAAATCACGTTTCGCGCGCCTCCGTTGCGGCGGAACCGAAACCGCGTTACCGCTGAGAGCGAGAATATCCCGCGAGCGGCGGTTATAAACAAGCTAAGAGCAGTGCCAATCAAGATAGAAATCAACTTCCACAGCATTTGCAAGAGAGTACCGACAAAGAGAAAAATGACGTTTCGCGCGCCTCCGTTGCGATCACGCGGCAAAACCGAAACCGCAAAAGGGGTGTGGCCGCAGTCTGCGCGACGCGCTGAAGCTTGAAGTCAGTTCTGTTTATCTCCCCAAGAAGGCAGCACAAATTTCAAACGCTTCTTGTAAGACCTAAGAGGTGGCAGCACCTCCCAGTAAGCGTGCATCTTCATTATGGCGCGAAATTTCAAACGGAGGGTCGAAACCGTACCCGTACGGCGAAGACCTTGCGGGACAGAAAACCGCCGCCGTACATGTACGGCAAAAACCCTCAAAGGGTTAATTCGAACTTCAATAATTCGAACTTATGGATAATTCGAACTGTACGATTTGGTCCGGCCAAGCTCCACAGAAGTCTATGTATAAAAAAGTCCGTTAATTCGAACGCGAGAAGGTTCCCTCACGGATAATTCGAACTACGCTCGCCTGGCACATGGCCAGAGAAACGCGCCTACTGCCTACACACAAGGCTGTATTGCCTCCGAAACGGAGAGAACGGCGAGAGGAGGCAAAATCGGAAAAAAATCTAACCGACGCGGGGTCAGCCAGAAGGCAGCGGCGGCTGCCGCCTCTCCGTTCTACGTAACCGCCGAGACTTCTTGCCCGTTGCGAATCTCGGAGGCTTTGCAAATCTTGTACAGCTGCTAATGTTGTGCGGAGATGGCACGGCAAGCTCCAAAACACAGCGAATCAAGTACGTCGCAGCTGCGCTTGTAATCAAGAACCAACGAATCAGGGCCTTCGCCACCTTCACATGTTCAGCGTCTTTGTCTCGGCAGTCTTCATCGGTTGTGCACCTCTGTTTTCAGCTTAGGAGGTATCGGCCGTCGCGATTCATTGTGATGGTGTTAAGTCTCGGCTAACGTTTGTTTCGGTGGACATCGGTGGTGTGGCACAGTCGGACCCAGAGCTTCGACTTGAAGATTGCGTGTGCCCGCGGCACACGCCATCACTTTTAACACGCCAAATTTCTGACATGCCCTACTGCTTCCAAATCGCAGTGTACTGTTGCCCTCCTTCACTTTCGTTAGTTCGAACTTTCGTTAATTCGAACTGAAGCAGCTTCCCCTTGCGGTTCGAATTAACGAGCTTTTACTGTATCTACTGGACAAGTCTAAACATGTCACTGGCTCCTCCTCAAAACCAAAGCTAGTGAAGCCTAGTCGATCCAGTAGCTGGCGAATGCACCCAAACTGCAGGACAAGCCAAGCCACTAAGTGTTGAGAGGCTGCATCAGCACCATCTGCTGTTCGTCGCACGAGTTCCACGCAAGCAACGTTTTTTAATTTGTGCACAAAATAGCGACACAATGCCGGGCGACTTCAAGCAATTTCAAGTGGTGCCAACTCCGCCCTCGATGTCAGCACCAACAAGGACGGTGATTACGTGAGCGAAGCGTTAGACAACGACTGTTGCAAGAAATCTGCGCTAATTTGGTCATTGCAACACGGTCGACTTCGATGCATGCATCGCCTATCTGTGGCAACAGCATAACAATGGTCAAAACACAGACTGACCGGGTCACATGCAAGCACATGTGCTCGTAGCAACACATTGACAAGCTTTTTTAGACAACCGTATTCTCTGACGAACACTTTTGGAGATACCACCATCAGTTTTGCGCACTGGATGCGTGGATAAACAACAGCAATCCTGGCACTGTGAGAAGACCACATGTTTGGCACTGAGCCAAGAAAGCCGCCGCTTGTAGATTTCGATACGTTCAGCCACTTTTAGAGTAAGTCACTCACTCTCTGCCGCAACCAATATATCGGAGGTTTAGGTTGCCCCTTCTAGACCACATTATGACTGTAAATCCTTTGGAAGTCGAGCCATGCAGTGTCTGTTTTAATATTTAACAGCATATTCGTGCAATACATTTCCCTGGTAGTACATTCTCTTCAGTGGTTCTGAGGAAAGTGTATTACAGGGGTCCTACTGTAGTTGCTGCTTTCTTTACGTTCTTTCTCAGCTCAACTCGTCTGTGCTGAAGTGTCTATGCACAAAGTTAGGCTTTAACTATTTTGTCTAGAATTTCTCAAAGGCTGCTAGGTTTTCCCACTGAGATGTGGCAGTGCTATCAGAAACAGAACAGGAGAAGCAAGGAGCAGATAAACCAAGTCAGTGTAAAGCAGAAGCCCAGCCAATGCTATCTGAGTGAGAAAAACATTCTGGAGTTTTATGTGCCAAAATTCCAATCTCATTATGGGGCACACTGTAGTGGGGGACTCCAGATTGATTTTGACCACCTGGGATTCTTTAAGGTGCACCTAAACCTATGTACACAACCGTTTCTGCATTTTGTCCCCATCAAAATGCAGCCGCTCCAGCAGGGATCGCCATAGCTACTGCGCTACTGCATGAGTAAGTGCCCAATGCACGGAACTTAAAAGATTCTTCGCATCGCCCACTCACCACTGTGGGGTCCTCTTGGAGGGTCATGTCGTAGCCGCTCAGGGCCACGACGTAGAGGACGGCCTTGACGTCGTCAAAGCACTGGATCCACTTGCGCCGTTCTGACCGCTGGCCACCCACGTCAAACATCCTGCAGGAAGGTGATAACCAGACAGAGATGCAGCGCTACAGTACAGTACAGTCTCAAGTGGCATAGCGGTGAACAACCACACATCTCAATAGGGTGTGACCTCTTGCAAAGGACCTGTATGTTATATCTGCACACAAAAAACGCCTGCCTAAAATGCACATATGGTGCTGGAAAATTTGGTTCTCATGTCTGTACCCTAATCTGAGAGACCTTTAAGGCTTTATTTACTGAAGCTACAAAAGGTGCTGTTTTGACAAGCAGTCAAGTGAGATTTGTAGAGGTGTGAACTTCTTACCCTGTTCCAGTATACTAGAATTCTGTTAGCAGCGGCCTTTCAAAGTAAAAAAAAAGTTATGAAGAACTCTACTTTTAGAAAACTGCATATTTGGGCTGTACATATATACCATGAAGTACCTTATCAGTAATTTTAAGTACCTAATTCATCGTGGAACTACCACATATAAAATATGTAACGAATTGCTGCAGCGACAAGCAAGCGCTGAAACAACTCGAACTTAGGTAGAGCGAGCACCGTTCTAGCTCTGCCTAACCGACCGGCGCCATTCTACAGTGTTGGCAGATTGGTCGACGCACAATTCAGTTTATTACTGGACCACAGTGAACATTTCGAAGGCATTCGCTACAATTCCCAAGAATCTTGACGTTTTTTCATTCGAAAAGTGAGGAACCTTTATAGGGGCGTGAAATGCGTCCGCTATAGACAGACGCGCGCAGAGAGAAGAGAACGAACTTTGAGAGCGACCGGCGAGCAGCCGAGCGCCGGTGAAACTGAAACTTTATTGTACGTGACTTCCACGCCGAGGGGGCCGGCGCTGCGAACATAAACATCCGCTCGTTGTGCAGACGCTCACGGCGGCGGCGGCGGCGGCGGAATCGGATCCACTACAGGGCTCCCTCCCGTAGATACAAAGGTCGCTGCTGTCGCGCTGATGCCCAGGACACGTGCTTGCTCACGGGGCAGGGTTCGGATGGGGGAGAATCGGGCGGGGAACGAGTGGGGAGTCCAACAGGAACGCACAAGTTCGCCATGTACGCAGGCTTCACACGGTCGATTGAAATCACGTTTTCACGGCCGTTAACAGAAACAGTAAAAGTCTTTTCTCCGCGCTGTAGCACTTCGAACGGGCCGTCGTACGGTGTAGTGAGGCCGGGTCGGATGCCTTCGCGGCGCACGAAAACGTGAGTTGAGGCAGCTAGGTCTTTGCTTACGAAAACGTCGTAAGTGGAGCGCTGTCGAGATGATGTAGGTCGCAAGCGCTCAAAGAGCGACCGAAGTTGCTCAACGTAGGCAGGAGGCGAGAGGTTGGGGACTGCAGGTGGTGCGAAGAATTCGCCGGGTAGACGTAGTGTCGTCCCGTAGACCATTTCGGCAGCAGTACACCCGAGATCCTCTTTTATGGCCGACCGAATACCTAGTAAAACTAGCGGCAGGTCGTCGACCCATGAAGTTCGAGCGTCGCGGGCGATGAGGGCGGCTTTCAACTGGCGGTGAAGCCTTTCCACCATTCCATTTGCTGACGGATGGTATGCAGTTGTGTGGATGTGGCGGATACCGAGGATGCTTGTTAACGCTCCGAAGAGCTCACTTTCAAACTGTCGTCCGCGGTCGGTTGTTACCACGCTGGGGCAGCCGAAACGAGATATCCAACCGGCCACGAAAACGGACGCCACGGTTGGCGCCGTAATATCGTGTACGGGAAACGCTTCAGGCCAGCGCGTGTAGCGGTCAACGCAGGTGAGGATGTATCGTTTACCGCGCGATGAAGGCAGCGGACCGACAATGTCGATGTGAACGTGGTCAAAGCGAGAGTCAGGCGGACGGAAGGGTTGAAGTGGTGACTTAGTGTGGCGGGTCGTTTTTGCACGTTGGCAGCGTTGACATTCTCGAGCCCATTGGCGGACATCTGCGTTGATGCCGGGCCACACATAACGGGAGGTGATGAGGCGCTGAGTGGCGCAAACACCAGGATGGCTCGAATCGTGTAGCTTGCCAAAAACTTGACGACGGTGCGAGGAAGGCACAAATGGACGGGCATAGCCTGTTGACATGTCGCAGACGATCGTACCGGAGGAGAACGGCAGTGGCACCTCAGCAAACGAGAGAGATGTGGACCCTGCACGCAGGTCACGCAGCTCGTTGTCAGAATGTTGTGCCTCTGCGATGATGTCGAAGTCCACAGCAGTAGTGGAAAGCGCGTCGACACGTGACAGGGCATCGGCAGCCGCATTCACGGGTCCCTCGATGTACCGCAGGTCGGTCGTGAATTCAGAAATAAAATGCAGGTGCCGAATTTGCCGGGACGTGTGTGTGCTATGGTTTCCACGGAAAGCGAATGTTAGTGGCTTATGATCCGTCAGTACGTGGAACACGGTACCTTCGAGAAGGTGGCGAAAGTGGCGAATGCCAAGGTAGACAGCGAGGAGTTCGCGGTCGAAAGTGCTGTATCGAGTCTCTGCCGGCTTCATCTTCTGCGAAAAGAAACCGAGTGGACACCACAGATTGTGCTGGAATTGTTGTAGAACTGCACCAACGGCACTGGAGGAGGCGTCGGTGATGAGCCGCATGGGCGCGTCAGTTAGGGGATGCACTAGGAGGGTGGCTTGTGCCAGGGCATTCTTGGCTTCTTGGAAGGCGGCGTCTGCTTCGGATGTCCACTCCAAGATCGCAGGTGGTGCCTTTGGAACCTTCAGCATGTCGGTCAGAGGTAGAATGATGCGCGCTATATTCGGCAGGAACCGACGATGGAAGTTCAGAAGCCCGAGAAATTCGCGGAGCTTGCGAAGCGACGTTGGACGCGGAAAATCCCGCAGAGCTTGAACCTTTCTGTCCAATGGCTTGATTCCTTCAGGTGTGACAAGGTGTCCAAGAAATTCGACGTTGTCAACACCAAAAACACATTTGGCTGTGTTGATAGTTAAGCCATGTTCCTGCAGTCGCGAAAACAGCAACCGCAGATGGTCAGCGTGCTGCTCTGGTGAAGAACTTGACACCAGCAGATCATCAAGATAGGCGATGACGAAGTGCAGACCACGTATGACTTCGTTGATGAAGCGTTGGAAAGTTTGGCCTGCATTACGTAACCCGAAAGGCATGCGGACGTACTCGAATAGGCCAAAAGGTGTTGTGATGGCAGTCTTCGGTATGTCCACTGGTTCCACAGGAATTTGATGATATGCCTTGACTAGGTCAATCTTGCTAAATATGGTTGTTCCAGCAAGAGTGGTAGCAAAGTCGTGAATGTGCGGGAGCGGGTACCGGTCGGGAGCGGTGCGGGCATTCAATGCTCGATAGTCTCCACAAGGGCGCCAATCTCCGGGGTCACGCTTGGGCACCATGTGTAGGGCAGATGACCAGCTGCTTGACGATGGGCGGATTATGCCTAACTGCAGCATGTGATCAAATTCTCTGCGAGCTGTGGCGAGGCGGTCTCCAGCAAGACGTCGTGGCTTGCAGAACGCTGGAGGACCCGTGGTGACGATGTGGTGCGTCACAGTGTGCCGCACTGGAAGTTCCAAATTGGTAGGTTTGGTAAGTTCAGGAAATTCACTGACGATAAAGGCAAATTCTGATGATGGCGAATGTGGAGCTGGTTGCGTAGAGGCGGACAGCGGTGCGAGGATACCTTGCACGGAGAGGCTGGTCGTACAGTCCACAAGTTGACGGGTGCGGAGATTCACGTTCAAACCGAAATGGGTAAGAAAGTCCGCACCTAATATGGCGAAGCGCACGTCGGCGAGGATGAAAATCCACCGAAATATGCGACGCAGGCCCAGGTCAATGGTGAGGGAGCGTTGGCCATATGTTGCGATTGAGGATGTATTTACAGCTTGCAAAGGCGCAGTCCTCGGACAACGGTGTCGGTCCTGGCGAGAGGCAGGAATGACGCTTACCTCTGCACCAGTGTCCACAAGAAAGCGATGGCCTGCGATCCTGTCTGTGATGTAGAATAGGCGGCTTCCCGTAGCGGTTGAGTCACGCGCCGCCATTAGTGACTCACTTCCATGTTTCCCTGCCAGCGACAAGGCTGTCGACATTTTGCAGCGCTGGCGCCAAACCTGGTGTGGTACCAGCAGAAGCCGTCAGAAGTGTGTCTTGGGCGGGAACGGGAACGCGAACGTGAGCCACCTTTCGCCAGTGGAGAGCGACGAGGCGTGTCCATCTGCATTGCTGCCATGGTGTCCATCAGCCTGTCAATTTTCTCCTCGAGGCGAGATTGCCGGGCCTCGAGGTCTGATGTGACAGTGGTCGAGGACACCGCGGAGCTTGCGCCGGAGTAGTCGTTCACGCGGTCCGCGAGCTCTGCCAGTTTGTCAAGAGGCATATCATCCGCAGCTGCCAAAACCACGACAAGTGTCTGAGGCAAGCGTTGCAGAAACAGCTCGCGCAATAGTGGACTCTCGGAGTCTTGGGTACGGTCGCCGAGTAGCTGTCGCATCCGATGTAATAGCTGCGATGGTCGGCGATCGCCGAGTTCTTCCGCGTTGAGGAGTTGCTGCAAGCGGCTTCTCTCGGACACGGTTTTGCGTGTGAGCACTATGGCCTTGAAATGGTCGTAGGGCGTGGCCGGATGTGGGGCTCTCATGACGTCGTCAAACTCATCAGCTACCTCGGAGGAAAGTGCTGAGACGACATGCAGGTACATCACACGTTGCGATGTGATGCGCCGCAGATCGAAGAGGGCTTCTACTTGCGTGAACCACACGGCGGGATTCTTTGGCCAAAACGGCGGCAGCCGCAGCTGGGCATTGGAAATGGCGTCCATGGCAGCGCTGGGGGCAGGGATGTCGCCTGGCACTGTTGATTGGGGCTGAGGAGCCGGGGCGTCGTTGCTGAACACTGTAGTGTTCATTTCGTCTTCCATTGCGTGAGCTTGCTATGTCTGGGTCACCAAGCTATAGGGGCGCGAAATGCGTCCGCTATAGACAGACGCGCGCAGAGAGAAGAGAACGAACTTTGAGAGCGACCGGCGAGCAGCCGAGCGCCGGTGAAACTGAAACTTTATTGTACGTGACTTCCACGCCGAGGGGGCCGGCGCCGCGAACATAAACATCCGCTCGTTGTGCAGACGTTCACGGCGGCGGCGGCGGCGGAATCGGATTCACTACAACCTTCATTGCAGTAGATGACACAGTGGAAGGAGGAAGTGCAAGCAGACAAGGCGCAGTCAAGTGGAGGCTATAAAAAGTAAGCGTGCGATGCCGCTAGACGTTGCCTAGGCAACTGATTCTTGGTCACATTACATGATGGCCAAGCTTTTGTTTTCTTCTGAAGGTATAAACCTCTTACAAGTATGAAAGAGACAATGGTTTAGCGTATTCACAATGTTGCATGCAAGTCAGATTACGGAAAGCATATAAGTCCAAGATAGATCACCGAGTCCCAATACCAATTAACACTATCTAGCCCTTCCATCTACTTCAGATGCACTTCAAGGTGTTTTACAACCAAAATTACGTATGGTGCTCATTGCCAAGAAGCCAAGACCAGGGTAATGTTGAAACAGCTCCTTTGCGAGGCAGTACATTCAAAACGGTTGGTAGTGGCAAACATTGGCGACACCAGCTGAAGCTCCACATCAAATCAGCCAATTCAAAACAAACGTGTTGCTTGCTACATACATGCAACCAAGACATATCGACTCCACGCAGAATCGATTGTGGAGATATTATTGCAATACAACAGACGCGCTTATGAGACATGGTGCAAAGGAAGATGAAGATGGGCATCTAGGGGCTTGGCATGAGCTGGTCACCATATTGGCCTCTGACTGTGCTGCTCTTGTGAATATAGTGTAAATACTAGTAGTCTCTTTTGCCCGTGTCTTTCTGCACGTAACAACGTTCTGTGACCCCTACCTGAAGACAATGTCGTCGATCTTGAAGTGGGTCTCGATGATGCCGTTGGTGCGCACTCGGGCCCTGAGTACGTCCCGTGGCGTCGGCATGTACTTCTCCGAGCAGATGCGGTCCATGTTCTCAAACAGGCTGCAAAAGAGGTGGGCACGGTCATCCATTTCCCCACATTGTTGTTCTGCTTGCAGCTTTGTCGCAATGAAGCACCATCATGTCACCTTGCCCTCTGTAGCCTAGTGGGCACGCACACATCACCTCCTGACTTGCAAAAGCATCTCAAAGATGACTTCTCAAAAGCAGGCGTAAGAAAACATTACCCCAAGAGACATGAAAAGGACAACACAAAGCTTTTTTTTTTGCCTGCTTTTTAAAATCATAATGGAAACTCCCTCAGCTTTTTGTTGTTTTGCACATCATAATTACAATCTCACATTATATTCTGAGCCTGGTTGCGAATATAATGCAGTGTGCTATCTCAGGCTGTCAAATATAAACATATGCATGAACACATAGAGAAACAGTGTACCACATTTACTAGCATAACAAACAGACTTTTCCCCCGGACATAGTGCAAAATTAGGGTTAATTCGTCATGGTTGATTAATTAGCGCTGTAGATTAATTTTAATTGCCTGTAGTTCTTTAACATGCACCTAAATCTAAGTACACAATTGTTTTTTTTTTTGCATTTTGCCCCCATTAAAAGGTGGCCATTTGCAGCTGGAAGTTCAGCCAGTTCTGTTTACTGCTTACTGTTCACACAGGGCTCTAAACGACAGAGAGAGATGAAAGAAAGGGGAAACTAAGGAAGGTTAACCAGAGGGGAAGATCCGGTTTGCTACCCTACGCTGGGGAGAGAGGGAAAGAGAGAGAGAGGGAGCACAGGTACACAACAACAGGCTGTCACTATCACCGCACACTATCATTGCACAGGGCAGCAGCACTTGTAGCACTATAACCACCAGTTCTGGCTACAGCTGCTTGTAGGAACAGGGCCCCCAAGTCTTAGAGGAAGTACATTGGTGCATCACTCACTACAGCGCAGAGTCGTTGAGCTCGTACTCGAAGCCCCGTGCGACAGCCAACCGGACACCCTTGTCGTTCCAGAGGTTCTTCAGGGCGGACGCCACAAATGGCAGCATGGTCATGCTCTCATCAAAGCAGCACTGACAGCTCAGCACCGTCTGCGCATACATCTTCAGCGCAATGGACCAGCTTAAGGTTAGGCTCAGACGATTGCCATTGCAATAAGGAGAAAAAAACATACATAAACACTCACGTAAGGAAGGTATTCATCAATAAAAAGTAAGACGTCTCGAAATACCTTAGACAATTGTCATTGCAATAAGGAGAAAAGAACATAAACACTCGCGCAAGGAGTGTATTCATCAATAGAAAGTAAGACGTCTTGAAATACCTTAACAACTTTAGAGGAATGATAAGAGGAAATGACTATTAGATGGCAAACGAGGGTTGCCAACATTCTAGTTGACATCATGAGGGAGAAATGGTGCGGGGCAGGCCATGTTAATGTATAGGGCAGATAACCAATGGTCAAGTGGAGTAACAGGATTGGGGCCAAGAAAAGGGAAGCACGGTCAACAACAGCAGAGAAAATAATGTGATGAAATTTAGGATATTTGCAGGCGTAAGATGGGTTACAGTTGGCACAAGACAAAGGTACTACAGTGAAATCTCGGTACAACGAACTTCAGGGGACCGCGGGAAAATGTTCGTTATTCTGAAAGGTCGTTATAGTGAAAGCCCAAAAATTTGCCATAACAATAGCATTTCAGTAACGCAAGCGTCCTACCTTTGAAACGGTACCTCCTTGAACTCGTTTCTCACACAATGCACACGTGATCGTCAGACAAGGCACATTTATTTGAAATAGTCCGTGATCGTCTTCTGACGGGTGCAGCACAGACTCTGCAGCACGAACGATTCCAGACCATCCGCATTCTTATGCACGCCTTCGGTCGCTGTGCCGCTTTTGGCTATAAATATGCGGAGTTTTCGCAAGCAGTCCAACGCATCTGTGGCCGACACGGACTCGTCGCGGTCTTCGGGTGCTGCCGTAACGTGCAGCAAGATTCTTGCTGCTGCTTAAAGATTTTCTCCTTATCTTTGAGAATCGTGGCGATCGTCGACCGCGCCACTCCACGTTCTTTAGCCACGACGGATTGTTTCTTCCCGTCTTCTATCTCGCGAAGAATCTCTACTCTCTCGCTCAAAGAAAACTGCTTTCGCTTCTTCGCCGTGGTTAGAGTTGTTGAGCTCATGGCAACGCGAACGCCGGCACGCACTTCTAACACAATAATATAACCAGAAGAAAAACAAGATGCACAGGCCTGATACGGGTGACAGCACGCGAACAACTGAGAAAACAAGCAAGAAAAACGTGATGCGTCGTCACCTCCGCAACAGGAAAAAAAAAAAAGGCCCACTTCAGCGTTAATTACTACTTTTTTTTTTCTTCTGCCGCACCGTCTCAGGTTTTACGAGCCCATGCTCCCCGCCTCTCCACTCACAAAACCTGGTGCGTCGTTGCCTCCACAACGGAGAAGGAAAAAAATGGCTGTGGCTTAGGTAAGGTTAAGCCCAGGATGCGAAGCATACTATCCTTTATTTTAGTTGTTGAACCACTGTTTAGCCTGGTGAACTGCTGTTGCTTGGCTATATTTGGTTCGGCTAGACGAAGAAACAACTCATGCATTACTGCTTCGCCTTCAAGAGTGGAACGCGACAGCGTTCCCGTCGACCCGCCAAGGGGTGTAAGACAATGGGCTACAGGGCAGCGACTACGCGCCCCGCATTGGACGCGGTGAGCGTCGAGCAAAGCAGCGTTCGGCGCGGCAACGAAATGTGCGCCTGAGCAAGAGACGCATGCCTTAGAAACAGCTCGTTTCTAAGGCAACACCGCATTCACTAGAGGCGCTTTTGTACCGCTTTGAAGCATCGTACTCGTGGCTCAGTGGTAGCGTCTCCGTCCCACACTCCGGAGACCCTGGTTCGATTCCCACCC